>NC_134355.1:432165820-432510403 GCF_048569485.1 Anomaloglossus baeobatrachus | reverse complement strand
ATTCACGGAGGGCATGCTGGTACAGGGGAGAGACTTTAATGTTACTCTAGATCCGTCAATGGATAATTTAAAGGGAGTCTCTTATATACCCTAATTGGCCTTGCGCTGCATAAGGCATGGCTTTTATGAGCACCAATTTATTAGATGCGTTGTGATTGATGCATCCACCAGACAAGGTTTTTTCATTTTACTCAGCCGTCCATGATTGCAATTCCCGTTTGGCCTTTTTTTTTTATGAAACTTGGGGACCTTCACTGTCTGGTGGCTGCATCGATGGAGTGCTTCTCCTTCTCTGATTATGCTCTTGTTTTAGTTACTATTTCTCTCAGTAGTCCCATTAGAAAGCAGAGCCAATGGATTCTGAATACCTCGCTGCTCAATAATCCTACGATGATGCAGGTGGTCTGATTGGCCTTACCGAATATTTTGATATTATTTGGTAGTGGGGAGGCCCACAAATGCATTGTCAAGGGGATCTTTATCAAATATGGCTCAAACTTAAACCAGGAACAGGCCGCAGAGGTTACTGCCTTGCTCTCTGATATCCAAAAGTTGGAAATGCAACACAAGGGGTCTATGGATAGTGCTGTGGCGTCCCGCCTCTTTCAGAAAAGGATGAGTTATGCATCCTGTTATACCACAAAGCTAAGGGAATGCTGGCTAAGAATAGGAGACACTTTTATGAATTCAGCAACAAGTGTAGCAGGACCCTAGCCAGAGTCTTGTGGACCCAGAGGTCTCAGGGCTCTTACTGCGAGTACGGCCTTCCAAGGGTGGGAAACCCACTTTACCGAAGAACATTGCCTCTGCTTTCAAAGACTTTTAGACCTTCTGTAGCGCCCCGAATACATCAGGGTGCCACAGGGAACTGCCCCCTTACCCAGGGTGCAGGGCCTACCCCCCATGGTTCCAGGTGCCCAAGAAACCGGTGTCACTCCCATCTGCACCACAAAACCCAATCACCTCACATCAGTCACTGCCAGACACACCAGGGAATTTGGACTAGCTGGAAAATGGGCCAGCCACTTGGGGACTCAGCAGACTGTAAGAGGGAGACCGGGAGTTGAGAAGTGAGCTCCAGAGAGTGAGGAGCTGGGGGAGTTAGCTCCTGGGGAGCTAAGGGAAACGGATTGGGTCGCAAGCAGTGATCCAGGTCCAGAGGAGTCGGGGACCGGTTGTAGAGACGTTGAACAGGGGTGTGATGGATGTAGTCTTGGAGGGACTGTCGGTACCAGAAGGGCCCAATAGAACTGACCGGTACCGAGCACGACGGGGTACAGGACCCTAGGTCAGGAGATGATTCAACGTCCTGACCTGAAAGGGAGAGGATCTTCAAGGACTTCCCTAAATGCTTAGAGATTGAGGGCATCAGCATAACGAAGGGGACAGGGTTTTTCCAGACACAGCAACCCACTGAGGTCCCAAGTGCCAGCCCTTAAGAGCACGGCTACACTACACATAGTGAGCAGGGCCCCCAACAGTTTCAAGCTACGGGGACCATCAATGGACAACAAATTGTGCACGAGGCAGGCTCCGAATCATTAAGTGACACCGGTGGGACCAGGTACTTGGACGGGCTTCCCGCACCGCGGAAGCTGTACTCAGAGACTTTGGTTTACCTACAGTGTGTGTGTCTCCTTTCTAAACCTCGTCCAACAACACGACTACCGACAGTGAATACCATGGTTCCTGCAACCTGTCCTCCCAAATCTAGCAACACCCTGAGCCCGGCGCCTTCCCTACCTGCAGAGGGACTAACACCTTGCTGCTTCAAACCATCTGCCCCAATCCTCTCTCCAGCAGCGGCGGCACTCCCATTACCACAACCCGCAGGTGGCGTCACAAACGTTTCCCCTGTATATATCCCCTTTTACGGATCAGAGTGTTCACCAAGCCGGGTCCGGACCCCTCGAGCCACAACGATCCCGGATCCGAGCAGCCCGACTAATACCGGGACGGCACACTTCCTTTACTCGAATAACAGTACATGATCTGAAAAGGCCTGGGCGAACTTGCATATGGGTATTCAGAGCTACATCTGCAGTTCTGGTCTGAAACATTACGGCCATCAAAAATTCCTCTACTGGGAAGGCCCCGGACCTGGACGGATTCCCCCTGGTATATTACAAGAACATGGGTCCCATGCTTATTTCTCCATTTCTCCTAGCTTTTAATAATATGTCACTCTCCACTACACCCCCTTTTAAAAGGGACTCCCTGATGGCCAATATAGTCGTTATCCCAATGGAAGGTAAAGACCATGCCTTGTGCTCCAGCTATCTCCCTATCTCCCTCCTCAATATGGATCTGAAGCTCTTCACTAGAATTTTAGCAGACACTGTGTCGCTTCTCATGGTGGGGGATTGTCCACCCTGACCAGGTTCGGTTCATGGCAGGTAGGGAGGTGAGGGATAATACCATCAAATGTTTGGCCTCTGTCATTGCCAACAAAGGATATATAACATAATAATGAGTTGAACGTTTGTTATTGACCAAATACTTATTTTCCACCATAATATGCAAATAAAATCTTGTCAAATCAGACAAGTTGATTTTCTGGATTTGTTTTCTCATTTTGTCTCTCATAGTTGTGGTCTACCTCTATGATGTCAATTACAGGAATCTCTTACCTTTTTAAGTGGGAGAACTAGCACAATTGGTGGCTGACTAAACCCTTTTTGTTACTCCACTGTACAGTGCCTTGCAAAAGTATTCGGCTCCATCCAGATAGCATCATGAAGACCAAGAAACACAACAGGCAAGTCCGTGATACTGTTGTGAAGAAGTTTAATGCCGGATTTGGTTACAAAAAGATTTCCAAAACTTTAAACATCACAAGGAGCACTATACAAGCAATCATATTGAAATGGAAGGAGTATCATACCACTGAAAATCTACCAAGTCCATCTAAACTTTCATCTCAAATAAGGAGAAGACTGATCAGAGATGCAGCCAAGAGGCCCACGATCTCTCTGGATGAACTTCAGAGATCTACAGCTGAGGTGAGAGAGTCTGTCCATAGGAAAAGAATCAGTCGTACACTGTACAAATCTGGCCTTTATGGAAGAGTGGCAAGGAGAAAGCCATTTCTCAAAGATATCCATAAAAAGTGTCATTTAAAGTTTGCTAAAAGCCACCTGGGAGACACACCAAACATGTGGAAAAAGGTGCTCTGGTCAAATGAAATCAAAATCGAACTATTTGGGCACAATGCCAAACGATATGTTTGGCGTAAAAGCAACACAGCTCATCACCCTGAACACACCATCCCCACTGTCAAACATGGTGGTGGCAGCATCATAGTTTGGGCCTGCTATTCTTCAGCAGGGAGAGGGAAGATGATTAAAATTGATGGGAAGATGGATGGAGCCAAATACAGGACCATTCTTGAAGAAAACCTGTTGGAGTCTGCAAAAGACCTCAGACTGGGACGGAGATTTGTCTTCCAAGAAGACAATGATCCCAAACATAAAGCAAAATCTACAATGGAATGGTTCACAAATAAACTTATCCAGGTGTTAGAATGGCCAAGTCAAAGGGCGGCGTCACACGGGACAATCTATCGTGCGATCGCACGAGCGATCATACCCGCCCCCGTCGTTTGTGCGTCACGGGCAATTAGTTGCCCGTGGCGCAAAAAGTCGTTCACCCCCTGTCACACGCACTTACCTCCCGGACGATGTCGCTGTGGGCAGCAAACATCCTCTTCCTGATGGGGGAGGGACGTTCGGCGTCACAGCGACGCTACACAGCAGCCGCCCAATAGAAGCGGAGGGGCGGAGATGAGCGGGACGTAACATCCCGCCCACCTCCTTCCTTCCGCATTGCCGGCGGGACGCAGGTAAGCTGTGTTTGTCGTTCCCGGAGTGTCACACGGAGCGATGTTTAAAATAAGCAATACATTTCATTCAACTTCACAATTGTGATCCACTTGTTGTTGATTCTTCACCATAGCATTAAAATTTTTATCTTTTTGTTTGAAGCCTGAAATGTGGGAAAAGGTTGACAAATTCAAGGGAGCCGAATACTTTCGCAAGGCACTGTATATGTGAATAAAGTCTTCAATGGGAGCAGATCAGTTCAACCTTTGATTGATAAGTAAGAAATTCTCCTGTCAAGAAGCGTCCATTGACAATAAATCAGCGTGCCCGGAAATGTTTTTGCAGTTTTTAAGGTAAATGAAGGGCATATTTAAGGAAATATTTGAGTATAAAAATAACCTTATGATAGTAGACATGCTGTCTAAGAGTTAAGGTAGTACTGTGGCACCCCTGAGGCTCTGGTCGCCTCAGGGTACTGCACCCCAATCAGGGTGCAGTATCTATCTCAGGTAAGGAGGGGGTTAATCCTCCTTATACACACAGCTCAGGAACCTTCACACAGAGTGGGTTGGCTCAAGGTAGGCAGGGAGGTGGCCATATGAACATGGACTTCCCGATCACTGAAGCCAGCCACCTGGAGGGCGGGTTCCACTTTGAGTATAAATAGGCATTGCACACGCACATCATGGCCAGTCAGACCCATCAGGACCAGAGTTCTGGTGACACATCTCTGGAGAACTTGGACTTCACAGGACCCAGGAACTTGGAGCGGGAGCTCAGCCGGGGTACGTAACAGGGGAGGGAGATACCCTAGAAATAGGACTCTCACTCCTCTTTCAAAACACCGGTGGTGACCCCTTTACCGCATCTGGAATTGACCTGAGCCCATCACGGCAGTGACCAGTGTGACCGGGCTGGCAGCTGAAGTTGTGAGTAAACTACACCCTGAACCCGCAGAGACTGTGTTGGCTCATCCTTACTGGCGCTGCCACCCAGCGCTTAGGCGCTAATGGCCATTACTACCCTCTTCATCCACCCGGGGCCTGTGGGGAGCGACACTATCCCGGCTGCCTTAACACCTGCCCCGGAGAGGAACCCAGCAGCGGCCGCTATTCCCTGGCTGCATACCACAGGTTTCGTCACAACAAACTCTTTTCAAAATATGCCGCTTCCCTCCCCCACCATTTAACTGTACACCGAAATGCCCCGGTGACAAGTAGGTTTAACCGTCTGCCCCATGGGGTGCTACATTTGGCATTACGAACAGGATATCGTGCCCATTAAATCGGGTACTGTGTGCCTACAGAGCTGTGTTAAACTGGATAATTTGGTGCTGAACCGTTCCATTGCAAAAAGAACAGTCGCCATTAACAATTCCGAGCGAGAAGAAAAGGGGGCGTGCCGTTGTGGTTGGCACCCCAAAAAACGTGCAAACAAAGGATCCCTAGTCGGAGGTGGCGTCTACCATCTTGGATGACCTCATGGAGGCGGAAGGAGAGAGTATGGCCATTGATGTAGGGGACCACGTTGTTCCAGCCCCTGAAACCTTGATGCCTGTGATACTGGAGTCCTTCAGCAAGGAAGAGGTTCCGAACCTGCCAGCGCTGCAACCGCAAGGCGAGAGTGCGGCTGGGTCCTGCGATCTGTCTTTGATACCCCACTTGGCTTTGGCAGTGAAGATGATGCCTTCAGTCTACCAGAGTCCTGGAGGGATTCGTTCCTGGCAGTTTTATCACCGTGGTGGAAAGAAACCCGAGGTAGTCGCGATTCAACCACTGCAGCAGACTGTCAAGGAGGACTATCCTGGAGTAGTCCCTGAGAGGAAGTCTGCCCCTGGTACTGTGGATATCCTAATACCTATCTGCCGTCGCTGCGGAAAGGCTGGACATTTTGCTCGTAGATGTCTTATAAGCAGCTGACGCCGGGGAAAAGGGCTCGGCCCTCCGGAAGAAACACCAGCAACCAAGGAAGAATAATTGTTGATGTTTTACTATGCTGAATGTTTTTCTCATTGCTGATATTTTCTGATTTGAAATGTTTTGTTGACCTGTGACCAGTAATGTTGAACATATTTGAAACATTTGAAGTATTGCTGCTTCCCAAAATGGGGAAAAGATGTTTTTCTTTTTAGCCTGTTACATTACATGCATATATAAAAATGTGGTGTTAATTGTGTTTTGTTGCAGCCCGAGAGTGCTGCCATTTGCCGTGGGGGAATGTGGCACTCCTGAGGCTCTGGTCACCACAGAGTACTGCACCCCAATCAGGGTGCAGTATATATCTCAGGTAAGGAGTGGGTTACTCACCGGTGTTCCACATTCACACACTACACACAGCTCAGAAACCTTCACACAGAGTAAGTTGGCTCAGGGTAGGCAGGGGGGTGGCCATACGAACATGGACTTCCCCGTCACTGAAGCCAGCCACCTGGGGGGGCGGGTTCCACTTGGAGTATAAATAGGCATTACACACGCACATCATGGCCAGTCAGACCCGTCAGGACCAGAGTTCTGGCGACACATCTCTGGAGAACTTGGACTTCACAGGACCCAGGAGGTTGGAGCGGGAGCTCAGCCGGGGTACCTAACAGTGGATGGGAACACCCTAGAAATAGGACTCTCACTCCTTCTCTTTGAAAACACCAGTGGTGTCCCCTTTACCGGATGTGGGATTGACCTAAGCCCATCATGGCAGTGACCAGTGTGACCGGGCTGTCAGCTGAATTTGTAAGTAAACTACACCCTGAACCCGCAGAGACTGTGTTGGCTCGTCCTTACCGGTGCCGCCGCCCAGCATTTAGGCGCCAATGGCCATTACTATCCTCATCATCCACCTGGGGCCAGCTCCGCCTGTGGGGAGCAACACCATCCCGGCTGCCTTACACACCTTCCCTAGAGAGGAACCCGGCAGCGGCGGCTATTCCCTGGCTGCATAACACAGGTGGCGTCAAGACAAACTCTTTTCCAAATACCCCGCTTCCCTCCCCCACCATTTAGCTGTACACCTTGGGGTAACAGAACTGGGCAAGGCCACCCTGTGACAACACCTGATTAGACCCGAAACTGCCCGGGACGAGTAGGTTTAACTGCCTGCCCGTGGGGCACTACAGTACCAAACACAGAAATTAAAATATCAGGGTTATGTAGGTTAAATAGAAGAAGGAAACACTAAAAATACTGTTTTATAAAGACACAGATAGAGAGGACATGATCGTGGTAGTGTGAGGTGATGTCAGAGGAAAACTAATTGTTGTAATGTGAAAACTATGTAGTTTCTGGAGAAAGCCAAGCAGTCTAACAAAAGATGATAGTGCCCAGTGAGAATCTACAATGTTAGCTTATATATTTTATACACTCTCTAAATATAATAATAATTTGCAAATTTGGATTAATCTCGTCAGAAGATGGAAATGTCTGCTGTAGATCTCCAAAATGTCCACAAGGTGTCAGTGTATAATAAAGAATGCGTACACTAAAGCAGTTAACAAAATCCATTCCTTGGGAACCCCAGCAGGTCATATACTGAGGATTTCCTTAATACAGCACACATGATTTAATTAGTCTCACTACATTAGTAATTGGGTTTTCTCAATAGGAAATTCTCACACATGACCTATTTGCATTCCCCGTTTCCTGGATTTGACAGTGTGCTGCCCGAAAGCGAGTAAATACATAAATGTGAACACAGTCCTAACGTATTATATTTAGACAGTAAACTATTAAATATTTTATGAAAAAGAAATCGGCAGATAATTAGTTCCCTTATTATTAAAATTCTTTTTTTTTATTCCTAATTAAAAATACAAAAAGCTTAAGGGTACTTTACTCGATGTGACATCGCTATCGATTGCTAGCGGTGTCGAGCGCAATAGCACCCGCCCCCGTCATTCCAGCGATATGTGGTGATCGCTGCCGTAGTGAACATTATCGCTACGGCGGCGTCACACGCACATACCTTGTCAGTGACATCGCTGTGACCGCCGAACAATCCCTCCCTCAAGGGGGAGGTGCGTTTGTTGTCATAGCGACGTCACTGTGGCGTCACTAAGCGGCCGGCCAATAGAATCGGAGGGGCGGAGATGAGCGGGACGTAACATCCCGCCCACCTCCTTCCTTCCGCATTACCGGTGGAGGCAGATAAGGAGATGTTCGTCGCTACTGCGGTGTCACACATAGCGATGTGTGATGCCGCAGGAACGAGGAACAACATCGCTATGTAGGAGAGAACGATTTTTGGTGTTTGGACAACCTCTCCAAAACCAACGATTTTTGTCTCTTTTGCAATCGTTTAAGGTCGCTCATACGTGTTACACACTGCGATGCCGCTAACGACGCCGGATGTGCGTCACAAACACCGTGACCCCAACGATAAATCGTTAGCAATGTCACAGCGTGCAAAGTACCCCTATCTATACATAGTCAGAAAATACAATTCATCCATGTGTCACACTTATGATAACATTATTTTGGAATAACACATGTCATAAGTTAGGGAACTATTACAATGACATATTTTCAGTTTGTTAGTCATTCAGGAATCTAAGTTTTTTTGTAGCCAAAAAAATGAACGGAGTTTATCTTTTTGTTTGGGTTTTCTTCAGAGTTTGGTCAGGGTGTCTGTCTTTACTATCAGAATTTCATACATTTTGATTATATGAACAATAAAATGTTGGAGTTTTCTCTGGCTTCTCTTATCAAACGATCCATGAAAAACGAACAGCACATCGATGGCATCTGAGTACTGTCCAATATTTTTGACCCTTAGGCCGGCGTCACACGGGACGATATATCGTGCGATCGCATGAGCAATCACACCCGCCCCCATCGTTTGTGTGTCACGGGCACAAAGTCGTTTACCCCCGTCACACGTACTTACCTCCCGAACGACCTCGCTGTGGGCGGCGAACATCCTCTTCCTGAAGGGGGTGGGACGTTCGGCGTCACAACGACGTCACACAGCGGCCGCCCAATAGAAGCGGAGGGGCGGAGATGAGCAGGACGTAACATCCTGCCCACCTTCTTCCCTCCGCATTGCCGGCGGGACGCAGGTAAGCTGTGTTTGTTGTTCACGGGGTGTCACACGGAGCGATGTGTGCTGCCTCGGGAACGATGAACAACCGGCGTGCAGAAAGAGGAACGACTTTATGAAAATGAACGACGTGTCAACGAGCAACGATAAGGTGAGTATTTTTGCTCGTTTAAAGTCGTTCCTAGCTGTCACACGCTACGATATCTCTAACGATGCCGGATGTGCGTCATGGAATCCGTGACCCCGACGACATATCGCCCGATATATTGTAGCGTGTGACGCCGGCCATAGACTTGAATTGGTGAGACTGATCCACTGATCAAAATTGGACATATTTCTGTGATTTTGTGTGGTTCACTCAGTCCACAAAGAAACATGGACCTATAAACAGCTCCATAGACTATTATAGGTACAAGTTGTATATGAGGAAAACAAGGACAGAACGCATAAATAAAAAACTGATGTCTAAATGAGCCCTATGAACTTCTGAAACCCAAAATATACATATATACAAATCTACAGATTTAACATGGGATTCAGTTGTTTTTTTAGGCTTTTACATTTTTTGCCTGCATCATGTCCTTAAAGGGAATCTGTCAACAGGCTTTTGCCACCTAATCTGAGATCAGCATAACATAGGGGCAGAGATCCTGATTTTAGTGATGTTTCACTTACTTGGCTTCTTAGTGTAGTTTTGATAAAATCACTGTTTAATCAGCAGTAGATTATCATTTGTCATGCTAGGTATGGGGGAGTACCAAGTGAACGGCGAAATGGAACGGAAACCCTGCATCAAGGGAAGGGGGAGATGGTGACCCCTGACCAAACCTACCACTGGCTTTGGGGGTCCCCCACCACCCTAGATAGGTTCTGCATATATGTATCGAGTCGAATACCTGACCCTAGAATTAGAACAGGGCCCTAGAAAGGGAACAGGTAGAATGAGCTCTTCGTCAACCCCACTCAACATTAAAGAAGACACAGGGAGCACAAACATGGGAAAAGCGCATGAGCAACTTATTTCTAGGTATATCAGGAAGAAGTTCGAGCAGCAATGATCTTACAGATGAGTGCCAGCCACCTACGAGCATCCAGAGATTGTAAAGGACCTGAACATCACCAACACAAGTCCAGGGAAAATGAGAGTATTTAAACTCAAGAGGAAATACCAATGATTAGCAGCTGAAGGGAAGAGGAGCTCCCATGGGTCCTAAAGGGAAAAAGATGAAAACCCAGCAGAAGAGCTACCTAGTACTAGTACACAGAATACTAAAAGCAGGAATAATAGAAAGTCAGGGAGCATTTTGAGCAACCAAATGCTGCGACCTTCTATTGCTGGACACCACAGGACTGTCACCTGTGACACACCAGTGACATCATTAAAGGACTACTTGGCCTGCTGCTAGGTAATCCAACATGTTCATGAGCTCTGTATAACTGTTAGATCTGCAGTAGAGAAATCATTGATTTTATCAAAATGACAGCAAACAGCTCAGTAAGTGACACATCGATAGAATCTACAGTATTTGCTTACATTATGCTGCTCTCAGATGAGGAAGTAAAACCTGGTCACAGATTCCCTTTAAGGGATTATCTGACACTATTTATTTTTTTTCTCTTGGGGCCAAGAACTGACAGGCAAGTAGTTGCTCCTTACCTGCCTCATCTAGCTAGCGCTGTCTGGGAAGGCAGTCACAGACTACTCCTATCAGCTAATCTGCTGCTTCACATCAACAGAGTAGCTTTTCCTTTTCTGGGTTGCTTTGTCGATAGGGCAAGACTGCTGGCGTTATGCTGATTGACAGTTACTCCCTACAATTGGCAGTGGGGAGCGGCTGCCAATCAGCATGACATCGGTACATTAACAGAGCAAAGTAGAAGAGAAGCAACTGCTACGTTGATGTCAAATCAGCGAAAGTTGCAGAGCTGTCGGCATTAACAGTGACCACTCTGAACTAGCAGAGATCAGAGCAAGGCAGTAAAGGTACTGTAGGTAGTTAGCACCTACTTGCCTGTAAGTTCTTAGGCTCATAGTAAAAAAAAATAAAATCTTTCCAGATAACCCCTTTAACGCTATAAATGGTATAAATGGATTCAATTGTTTGATAAATCATTAATGTAGAAGGAGACTGGAGGTACTTGGTGAATTTGGCAGTGACAACTGTCAAGTGACCAAAGTTAGCTAGGTGCTTCAGCCAGGATCATTTTCCTCTCCTACCGCATCACTGATTCCTCTGCTCTGTGCCAGCCATTCAACTGGTTGCCTATCCGCTACAGAATCCAATATAAACTTATCACTCTGACCCACAAAGCTCTCAACAGTTCCGCACCACCCTACATCTCCTCTCTCATCTCTGTCTATCACTCCACCCATGCCCTCTGTTCTGCTAATAACCTAAGACGGAAATCTTCAACAATTCGAACCTCCCACTCCGTCTTCAAGATTTCTCACGAGATGCGCCAATGCTCTGGAACACACTACCAGGAACAATTTGATTAATTCCAAACATCCACACTTTCAAGCGGGCCCTAAAAATGCATTTCTTTAGAGTAGCCTATCATCTCACCTCCCTCATCTAATCTAGTGCCCTCCTGCCCTTCAGAAAATTTACTTCCAATTCTTATCCCCTTGTCCTTCTGGTTCATTCCTCTTCATGTTCTTTTTTAGACTTTGTATGTATAAATTCTGGCTGGCAACCGGTCCAGCTGGTTTTGAATCTCCTATTAAAGTGATGGCTGGACCATAAATGACAAGCTTTCCTCCCCCCATTCACCTTTTGTGCCTCCCCTTTTTTCCTCATAGATTGTAAGCTTACAAGCAGGGCCCTCACTCCTCTTGATATCTGAATTTTGTTATTTCGTAATGACTCATATTGTCTGTACACATCCCTTCTGAATTGTAAAGCACTGCGGAATATGTTTGCGCTATATAAATAAAAAATATATATACAGTACAGACCAAAAGTTTGGACACACCCTCTCATTCAAAGAGTTCTTTATTTTCATGACTCTAAAAATTGTAGATTCACATTGAAGACATCAAAACTATGAATGAAAACATGTAATGAAATACTTTAAAAAATGTGAAACAACTAAAAATATGTCTTATATTCTAGGTTCTTCAAAGTAGCCACCTTTTGCTTTGATTACTGCTTTGCACACTCTTGGCATTCTCTTGATGAGCTTCAAGAGGTAGTCACTGGAAAGGGTTTTCCAACAGTCTTGAAGGAGTTCCCAGAAATGCTTAGCATTTGTGGGCCATTTTGCCTTCACTCTGTGGTCCAGCTCACCCCAAACCATCTCGATTGGGTTCAGGTCTGGTGACTGTGGAGGTCAGGTCATCTGGCGTAGCATCCCATCACTCTCCTTATTAGTCAAATAGCCCTTACACAGCCTGGAGGTGTGTTTGGGGGCATTGTCCTGTTGAAAAATAAATGATGGTCCAACTAAACGCAAACCGGATGGAATAGCATGCCGCTGCAAGATGCTGTGGTAGCCATGCTGGTTTAGTATGCCTTCAATTTTGAATAAATCCCCAACAGTGTCACCAGCAAAGCACCCCCACACCATCACACCTCCTCCTCCATTCTTCACGGTGGGAACCAGCCATGTAGAGTCCATCTGTTCACCTTTTCTACAAAGACACGGTGGTTGGATCCACACATCTCAAATTTGGACTCATCAGACCAAATCACAGATTTCCACTGGTCTAATGTCCATTCCTTGTGTTCTTTAGCCCAAACAAGTCTCTTCTGCTTGTTGCTTGTCCTTAGCAGTGGTTTCCTAGCAGCTATTTTACCATGAAGGCCTGCTGCACAAAGTCTCCAATAATAGTTGTTCTAGAGATGAGAAGGTGTGTCCAAACTTTTGGTCTGTACTGTATATTATTATATAGGTGTCACTACTACATCACAGCTCAATACAAGTTTATGAGGTTGCATTGTGACATACAGTAGTTTCTGAAGTGTACAGGGTGATACTTTCTGCTCAGATTCAACCAAATGCAGCAAGATTGATTGGACAGCGCTTCACAGTACAGATGGAAAATGGGCCAAAACAAAGCAACCCAGGAGTATTTAAGGCAAAGAAGTGATATATTCTGCAATGGCCGAACCAATCATCACATCTCAACCCCATCGGACATGCATTTCACACGCTTTAGACAAAACCTAAGGCAAAAGACCAACAAACAAGGAACAACTGAAACCAGCTGCAGTAATTGCTCTGGCAAAGCATCACACAGGAAGAAAGCCAGCATTTGATGACATCCATGGCTACCAAACGCCAGACAGTGATTGCAGGCAAGGATTCTCAACAATGAATTAAAATGGAGCATTTTATTTATGGTAAAGTTAGTTTCTTCAATTAATTTAGAGCCAATGACATGAGGAAGCTTTGTAGAAAAATGTTAGCAATTCCTAAACATTTTACAGGATATTTTTGTTCAACCTCCCGAATTAAACCCAAAAGTCTTCAATTGTACCTCACGTGTTTAATCTTCAATAAAATATGGTGGCTTGCAGAGCCCAACCATGAAGAAAATTTGGTCACTGCCCAAATATTTCTGGACCTAACAGTATATGTGTGTATATATATATATATATATATATATATATATATACACACACATATAAATATAAATATATATATATATATATAAATATATATATATATATAGTGAGTGAAATTTTATAAGTATTTTTTAAGAATTTCACGTGAATATCTCTCCAGATTTCACTAATAATCTATCCCATTCACACAGGAAAAGAAGTCGAACTATAATTTATTAGATTATGTGTAATAATGAGAATTGACACAGGGAAAAAGTATTGAACATTCTTACTGAAATTAATTTAATACTTTTTTATTACCTTTGTTGGTGATGACAGCCTCAAGACAAGTACTGTTTGGAGAAACTAGTTGCAAACATTGCTCAGGTGTGAATTTGGCCAATATTTCCACACAAACACTTATTAAATCCTGAAGGTTCTGTAGGCTCCTTTTATGAACTCTTAGGGCGGCGTTACACGGTATGATATATCGTGCGATATGTCGTCAGGGTCACGGAATTCGTAACGCACATCCGGCATCGTTAGAGATGTGACACCTCCGAACGACTGCTAACGAGCAAAAATACTCACCTTATCGTTGCTCGTTGACACATCGTTCATTTCCATAATGTCGTTCCTCCTTCTGCGTGCCAGAAGTTTATCGTTCCCATGGCAGCACACATCGCTACGTGTGACAACCCGGGAACGACGAATAACAACTTACCTGAGTCCCGCCGGCAATGAGGAAGGAAGGAGGTGGGCGGGATGTTATGTCCCGCTCATCTCCGCCCCTCCGCTTCTATTGGGCGGCCGCAGTGTGACGTCGCTGTGACGCCGAAAGTCCCTTTTAGGTTTTTTTTATTTTTTTAAATTTTTTAAAACTTTTTTTACTTTTTATTTTACTAGTCCCCCTATGGGACTATAAGGATGAGAAGTCTGATCGCTTGTTCATTTCTGTTGATCATAGCTACACAGCTGTGATTACCAGAAATACTCACCTCTTATTACAGGCAGCATGGCCGTGTGAAACAGGAAGTTAGTCATGTGAGCTACAGGAGTCATCATATGACCCTGTGCTACCATGGCAACCATCGGCTCACAGTGATCACGTCACGGCGCCACCGATAGAGCCAGGGGGTAAGTGAATATTTACCACGATGGGCATTTAAATTGTGCTGTCACATTTTGGCAGTGCGATTTAAAGGGTTAACAGGCGTGGGTGGATCATAGATTCACCTGTGCCTGCGAGGCACACATGTCTGCTGTACAAATCAGCAGACATGTGCGCAGATCACTATAAAATCCATTATACATGGAGCATGGGGGGCTGGCTGCATTATACATGGAGCATGGGGGGCTGCCTGCATTATACATGGAGCATGGAGGGCTGGCTGCATTATACATGGAGCATGGGGGGTTGGCTGCATTATAAATGGAGCATGGGAGGCTGCATTATACATGGAGCATGGGGGCCTGCCTGCATTATACAAGGATAATGGGTTGCTGGCTGAATTATACATGGAGCTGCAGCCAGCTGCGGGCCCCGTTCATCACTCCGTTTGGTTTACCAGCGACTCCAGTGTCTTGTATCAGAGTGAGTACACCAGTGCCATCAGGCACCGAACCGCGCTGCACCGCAACACTGCGCCCGGCACCCTGGCATTTGCCAACCGGGCCCCGGGACCAACATCCCCCTACCCACAGAGGGGTCAACACCTAGCTGCGCCACTACACCGCTCCCGGGAGTCCCTGTACCTTCACCACAGCGGTGGTGTCCACAATCACCATGACCCGTGGGTGGCGTCACAAACTATAATTCCAAAACCAAACACCCGCATCCCCCGCACGTAGCGCCAATCCCCCTTGCAGAGCAACTTGACCCCTGGGTCCGTGAGAGGCTCGAGCCACCACCCGTAGAACACGAGCACGGATCCAAGCGGCTCGGCGGCTGCAGCCGAGGCCGCGGGGCGGTACACAGCGACTCTTCTGACATCTGTGAACAGGATAGAACCAGTCTACTTACCAGTAGTAGTGCGCCTTGTAGTCCCCGTCAGCGGCGTCCCGCTGAAAAATCTGAAGATCCGTCATCTTGGGCGTGAAAGTTTCCCGCTCGAGTCGCCTTCCCCGAGCAGTGAAGGCGCGAAAGTGAAGCCCCGCCCCCAAAGAGAGAAGTGCTGTAAAAAGACCGAGGGGGGCGGGCGAAGATCTGGCCCCATGTGATCATGGGGATAAAAAGCAGGGACGCCAGGACTCTGCACCCATCTTGTTCCTGGAACCCAAGCATACAGCATGTCTGCCCCGTCCGAGAGGCCTGAATCTCCGGAGCCCGCGCCCGGAACATCGTTGTGGCTGGAGGTCCAGATGATGCTGCTGTGTCGCCGCAACCGAGCTGAAATGCGCCTCCTGATGGATCGATGGACAACCGAGGTGGAGGAGCTGGTTGCGGTCGCGCGGTTGTACGAGGTGGAGACTGTGGAGGTCACCTGAGCTGTAGTATGTTTGTTTAAACGTAATAAGAATATCTGTGTATATAACTAAATCAAAATCTAGATGTAGATGCAAAATTATCTGTCTGTCTATGTAGCCATTGCACAGACCTATAGTATAATTTAAAGTTGTATAGTCATGAAGGGGTTAACCAAAGATGATGAAGCCAGGATGTGAAGCTACAAAGTCTTATCAGTAATGTTCACATAGAAAGAATGTTTTAATGAACATCTGTTGGGAGAAATAGGGGAGTGACACTCCCATAAACTCTGTGTATCATTTTCAAGGCCGAAGGTGCCTTCTGTAATAATTAAGTTTCTTTCAATATAATAATGAGCTCAGTGGGTATCGCTGACTCAAGGAGAGAGCATGTTGTCTGTGTGTTCTTTGTCTTATATATATTGATATATATCGGCATTAATATACAGTTAATGTGGCACCGTCTCTGGTTATCCCAAACAAAGACTCCATTAGCAGTCTTGACCCAAAATTCCTCCCTTGACAGTTTGGCGCACCAACGTGGAGCTCCTTCAAGGACGCATACCGACCTGGAGATACCGATGGTTTGGACGTCGCGGACTGAGATCTCCCTCTCCTCCAAACAGGCTTATCACCTCTGACCCCACGGGTAAGTGTTAAGCCTGCTTTACACGAGTCAATCCATCGTGCGATTTATTTGGCAAAGTCTTTTTTTTTTTTTTTTTTTTGTATCGCTGATAGGTATTTGTCCATGTGTCACACGTTGAGTGTTGTCAAACGACCACAAAGCGCTCATCGATATATTGATTGGCCATGGCGGACGTTCAAAAGGCGTCACACATGTTTTCCTTTGGTCAATCTGTCTTTTGCATGGGCGTAATTAGGCAAACTATACAGCCCTCCGTGACGTTGTCTGGATTGTTGCACGCCCTGAATTCTTCTGACCTGCTCAATCCAGTTCTGCTAATGTGGTTGATTGGTTACATACCATATATATAGTTTCGCTTCTGCGCCTGTCTTTGTTGCCTCGTGTGTCCTTAGCATCAATCTTGTTTGTGGTCTGGTTTTTGACGAATTCAGAGTATCTATCCTCTAAAGGTGGGTAAAATTTGGTTTTGCATGGTTTCTTTATTGTGTCATTTAGCCGTTCACAATCATTTTTTTTTTTTTTATGTTTATTTTTTATTGTGATTTGTGTAGGTTTTATCGTGTATTATGTTTTTTGAAACATAATAATGTATTTTTTTTTTTCTCATTTTTGTTCTTTTAAAAATGTAAAAAATTACATGTTTATTATAACAGTGTCAAATAAAATGTTCTCATATATTCTTTCACAGATGACGGCTCATCAAAACGAATTATTTTTGCGTGATTTCATTGAAAAATATCGCACATTAACCTGTCTTTGGAAAATTAAATCGCCTGAATATAGTAACAAACGCATCAAACAAGCAGCTTATGCGGATCTGATTATTATCTTTAAAAACCATTTTCCAAAGGAGCCAGTGGATGTAAATATGATCAAGAAAAAAATACAAGGAATACGCACTGTATATAAAAAGGAACTAAATAAAGTCGAGGAGTCACGACGTTCAGGGGCTGCGACTGCCGATCTTTGTCCCACGGCTGTGGTATTTTGATCTACTTGACTTCACAAGAGATCAAGAGATTCCAAGGTCATCAACAAGTATGCTTTCCATTCAGGAGTCAGAAAATGGGGCAATTGGCAGTGAGTCAGCGACACAATTGGTATATTTACCTTTATTCATAAATGTTTCTTTACACACTATGATTTTGTTTTTTTCAAAAAAAAATTTTAAGGTGTTGTATGATCTGATTTTGTTTTTTTAAAAATTTGGTTTTATGTACCAACATAAATAACCAACAGAAAAAATTGTAAACACAAAAGGGTAACATGTTTTTTTTTTTCCATTATTGTAGTTCCAAAATATGTTGTATCATCTCTCTAATGTGTTCACACATCTTTCTAATTTTTTTTTTTTTTCTTGTTACAAATGTAGGATTATGCTACTGAAAGCACTTCTCAAGAGCAGGAAACTACAAATAGCTCACAGAATCCATCTTTAACATCGTGTGAACAAACACCTGCCACATCAAGACCTTTGTTAAGGCAATTACCAAGGAGAATGAGAAGACCAACTTTATTGTCACGTGGAAACAAGTTGGCGTCTATTTGTCGGTCAATACTTGAGAAACATGACCGTCCACCTGTATCTGGATTTGCGCATTATGTTGATGATGTTTGCAAAATACTGGAAAAGAATCAAAAATTACATGCCGAAAGAATCATCGCCCAAGTCCTACATGCGGCACAAGAAAATCGCCTTACATCGGCTACAGTATTAAAAGAAGATTTTTTGCCAGAAAATACATCTGTTGTTGCTGATGTGGCAACCCTTGGGGAATCTGTTGCATTGTCACCACCTCGAAAAGTTAAAAGCAAAAGGCGTCGGTAATTATTATTTTCTTGAGGTGTTTTTTTTTTTTAATTTTGATACGCAATTTACATTCAAAATAAGACAAAGAAAATATTTGTCTACAAACTGTAAATATTTTGCTTTTTCAGACGCACATAATTTTCGCTGTATATATTTCACAATAAATGTTATGTTTAGAACAAAATAATTGTCATGTTTTTGTCTTAAAAAAAAAACAACAAATTTTTTTTCACAAAATTTTTATTATATAGAGTTTTAAATACCCATTCTGAAAATATTTTTAGGCCTTATGTACAAAAAAATAACATGGTCAAAACATCATTACATGTTGTGACTGCAAACGGTTTAAAATTAAAATAGCCAAACAAAATTATGCATTAGCATCCATGTATGTTTTTAACAATTGTACATGATCTTGTGCTGTCTGGTATAATCTGCATGCTGACTGATACACTTCTTCAAGCTTTGGTCGATCATCTGCTAAAAAAAAAAAAAAAAAAATTATTTAAAACAAAAACATACATTTTATCAACCAAAATTTAAAAAAAAAAAAACAAACCTGATCTAACTTGCACAGACGCAGAATCTGAATCAGAGCTGAGTGTCCAACCAACAGCATGAACCCGTGTTGCAGCAATCGGAGGATGATCTTCAATGTTATCTAGGGAGTGACATAATAGTTCACTATTTGGTTTTTTCCTTTTTTAAAAAAAAAAAAAACAACTGGCAAGTTAAAATAAAAACAAACCTTGCTCTGAAACCTCATTTTGATCCAAAACAGGAATTGGTTCTGATGAAGTTCCTGGATTATTGTTTTTTGCGCTCCCTTGGTCCGCTACATGTGATGATCCTTTCAAAAATGAGAAAAAAAAATAATTTTTTTAAACAAAAAAAACATGACTAACATGGCATATTATGTAAACACATGTATGATTGATATTATACACATGGTTTTTTGAAAAATGGGCCAAATAAAAAAAAACAAAAATTTATTGTTAAAATATACCTCGAGTAGTGTTATTTTGTGCTCTAATTTCTGCTAGACGTTGCTTGCCACGATATTTCAGATCAGCCATTTTCTTCCTGATCTGCGTTTTTGAGCGGTGGAGGCCAAATTTCTTCCAAAGAGATTTCTTAATCTTGCGTAGAACTTTTTTTTTATGCTCCCTTGGACGTTCAGATATAAGTAGACAATCATAGTCTCTTTCATCCATTTCGGTGACAAGAAGATTGATTTCTGCATCTCCCCAGACAGTTGCTCGCATGTTTGCAGACATGTTTGTTTATGCGATTTTTAAACCGGAAGTGAAAATTCCAGCCTGCCTTGTAGTGAAAGGAAGTGATGGCAGTGTTTATTTGTGAAACATAGAATAAAGTTGTAATGCTTTGAAATCATGTCATGTATGTATTTTATAAATATATTTGTATTCATATATTTATAACAAAGTGAATTTGTTTGTTGATAGTTATTTCTTACTTTACTTCAAGTTTTAATGTAAGTATGTTTGTTTCATTGTTTTAAATTAAAAATATAGTTTACACAAAAGGTAATGTTCTCCGACTTTGTTAACACACTCTAATGTTCAGAAATGCCTTTTCTATTATAAAATTACACAAAAAAAAAAAAACAAAAATAAAAAATTTGGTCAAATAATGAAAAAAAATAAATAAATTATGACGCATTCAAATAATCACAAAAACGATCCCGATTGATTATGGCATCATGCCGGACACGACCAAAAGATTGAGGTGTCGGCAGGGATGGCAACTGTGGATCACTACAACGCCAAACTCCTGGGACAACATCGGAATCATCACTGCCAATGTTGTCTACATACCCCGGGGGCATGTAGGCTGCTGCATCCTTTTTGCGTAAAAAATTATGTAGAACACAGCTGGCAAGAACTACACTATCAATGGATTCGAGTTTGAGATTTATTGGTGTTGAGAATACACGAAACCGACTTGCCATAATTCCAAACGTATTCTCAACAACCAAACGTGCCCTTGAGAGACGGAAATTGAAATATTGACGTTCGGGACTCAAAGTAGTCTGGGGATAAGGACGCAGGAGATGGCTTTGAAGAGGAAATGCCTCATCCCCTAAAAAAACAAAATTTAAATTATTTTCATTTCCTGAATTTGGAGGCAAAGGTAATTGTGAACTAAATAAACGCTTTCCAAATTCAGTTTGTTCTAAAACGCCACCATCGGAAACACGGCCATTTATTCCTACATCCACTGTTAAATATTCATAATTTGCATTAACAACTGCAAATAAAATTATACTAAAGAAACCTTTATAGTTATAAAAAAAAGAACCACTATTTGGGGGTTTAATTATTCTTATGTGCTTGCCATCAATCGCACCACCACAGCAGGGAAATTGCCACCTCGTCGCAAAATTATGAGCTATATCAGACCTTTCTGAAGTTTTCTTGGGGAAAGGCATGAAATCTGCTAACGCATGTATTATTGCCTGACAAGTCTCAGGAATTAATGAACTTAATAGGGATCTCGAAATACCGGCAGAATATTGTAAATCAGTGAGGCTACGGCCTGTGGCAAGATAGCGCAAAGTCACCAGCAACCTTTCTTCCGCAGGAACAGCCTTACGCATTAAAGTATCTCTGCGCTTTATGTATGGGCTGATACGCGTCAGGACTAATGAGAAAGATTCTTCCGACATACGTAGATAGTTGCGGTAATCATGCGGATTGCGTTCCTGTAAATCATGCACTAGACGCACGTGGGATATCTCATCCCTTCGAAGCAGCCATTGACGTGACCATAATCTTTTGGGCCGAGGATTCATACGTGTATTTTGGTCCATTTCCTCCTCCTCCTGCAATATCTCGGTCATAAGGAGACCCACAGATAAAATGTCAGTTTCGACATTGCTGAACATCCTGTTACCTTAAATTATATAAAACACACACATTATAATGATGCCAAATGTCGATTTTGATCCAAAAAGGAAAGATTGGCATATAACAACTTACCACAAAAAAGGTATACAAGGAGTGAGGTCGGAAAATCCAGCGAACAAACTAACGTAAGAAAAATTAGGAGTAATGCACTATAAAACACTGTGCATGACGCCAAGGATGAATGTTCACACATCATGACTACAGCGCCGTCTTTTATAACAGTAATAACCTATCACAACGCATCTGCTACAACCAATCCGATTAGATTAGGCGTGATTATTTAAAACCACAAATACGCCCTGAACGTTTACTGACGTCACAAACAACTACGAGGATGGCCGATTACACGGTGTCACACTTTGCAATGTGTCGTTCATTAAGACTAAACTGACCGATTTTATGGAATTAAACGATGTGTACACGATGGCCGAATTTCAAACGATTAGGCATCGGTTGGACTCGAAAGGAGCTGTCACATGAGGAGATGTCGTTACGAATGACGGAAGTGCGTCACAAAATCCGTGACCCCAACGATGCATCGCACAATAGATCGACTCGTGTAAAGCAGCCTTTACATACTGTGTATTCACTACCGTTGTGGTTGGTTTTGGAGAGGAGGGAGTGACGGGCTGTTTGTCCATATCGGTGTTAAAAGGTACCTGATTGTGACTCAGGGGTGTTGCCCGCTGGAGCTCAGAGCACGATCCCAGCCCTGAGGTGTGGATCGAGTGTCACACAGGATCCAGAGGACGGTTGTTAGGGCAGGAAAGACGGAGGTGGCTGGATATAGCTAGTTAGACTGACCCGGTCTGTAATTAAAGACGCGGGGGGGTTCCCGAGACCGAAGGTAGTGAGTTAGGACGTTTAAATATTGGTACAGCTGACCAAGTCCGGAGGCCGGGACTTGTTTGTATGTGCATATGCATTCTTGTACGACCTCCTCCGTGACACGGAAGATTTTCACGTGACCGAAGATAGTGAGTTAGGACAATAAAAAATATTGGTGCAGCTGATCAAGTCCGGAGGGAATACATTTTGTACCCCTCCTCCGTGACGCGGGATACCCTTATTACTATATAGCTGAGGAGTTGCCAGCTAGTATAGAGGTGTAGCCTTAGGTGCCGGCCGGACTCTAACGTACACCGCATAGTCATCTTAGTATAATCCAGACACCACCAACATAGCAAAAATGTTCAGACAGAGGAGACAGAAAGTTGAGAGGCCTGAAGGTTCACAGAATGTGTTAGAGCTAGTTGCAGAGAGAGAAGGGAAGAAAGCTGTACGCCATGCCTTGGAGATTTTTAAAATGTTAGAATTACCAAAAGGAGGTCGGTTACAACTGTCACTATGGGCAACAGCATTGAAAGCAAAAAAGGGCAAGTTAAAAGACAGGAGATTGTTGATGGATGCAGAATTGTTTGGCAGAATATCGCAGGCATTGCTATCAGAAAGATATATTGAAGTCAAAGAAGAGGATGAGCGAGGAGATGTTGTGTTTTTCTATATGTTACCCGAGTCTGAGGACAGATCTGAGGGTCCTCCGACAGGTTGTTTTGTTGCTGCCCCACAACCTGATCCCCATTCTATTCCCCGTCCCGGAGATATTCACAGATGCTGCAGTCACTAGACAGCATCCCTTAACCCTTTCCACACCTATACCCATTTTCCCTCCCATACCTGCAATGCCGTCTCTCCCCTCACCGGCCAGTCTGCCGTCACACTCCCCAATTACCAATCCCCTCCCCTTGGATCCCCCTTTTTCCCTTAGGACACATAGTGAGCCTTACCCTGAACCTGACGAGGAATAGCCCTCATTTAAATATGTCCCTTTCAACCCCACCCAGTCAGCGGCATTAATCCCCTGCCTGCCAGATCCTAGCATTAACTGTTACACCTCGTGGCTCTCCTGTGGCAAGGAATGAGACAGTCTCCTTGCCTGCCACGAGCGCTCCTGCTCAGCAGCGCCGAAGGTCTGCCAGACTGCGCAGAGTGCAGGAGAAACCTCCTCAGAGAGGCAGCACAAGGGTGACACCTAGTGGTACTCCTGTTGCAAGAAATGAGGCGGTCTCCCATTCTTTGTCTGCCGCAGCTCCTCCTGCTCAGCAGCCTTGAAGGTCTGTGAGGTTGCGCAATGTGCAGAGGTTTGCTGCTCAGGGAAGCAGTGAGACTCCCGTTATCTCTACACATTGTGAGACCGAGGATCCCGCCTCTATTTCCCAGAGGCAGGAGGGTGAGCATGTGCTATGCTTCGTGGATCCTGATTCGCCCACTGACGTCACACGGCTTGATGACAAGGCTGGTGACGTGGTGAA
Organism: Anomaloglossus baeobatrachus; assembly: GCF_048569485.1. NCBI lineage: Eukaryota > Metazoa > Chordata > Amphibia > Anura > Aromobatidae > Anomaloglossus > Anomaloglossus baeobatrachus. The sequence goes on along the minus strand of NC_134355.1, from coordinate 432,486,837 downwards.
TCCTGACTGGCCAGGCTGGGATGTCGTGGATCCTGATTGGGTCAAGTCTGTCATCTCCGCCTCGCGCCCGCCCTTGGCTGGAGCTACACCTCCTTAAAAGCTCCTCCTGCCATCATGGCGGCGCGCGACCATCCTTCTATGTTTGGATGTCTGGCAGCGTGCTGCCACGCCACTGCTCAGGCATTATCTTCTTCTGTGGGCTTGGCCCTTGCTGCTTAGGCAGCACCTGGTTTGCAGGCCGTGTCCCTGCCTTGCTGCTCCGGCAGTAGCTCCTTCTACAGGCCGTGTTCCTGTCCCAGGTGAGCTCCTCGAGTCTCCACTGGACTCACCTGGTTATTGAAAGCACACGTGCGTGGGCACCTCTGTGCTACCCTCGTGCCATATTCTCGTGACTTCCACTGGCACACGTGCGTGGGCACCTCTGTGCTTCCCCGTGCAACAGGTACACCGAGCTGTGTGATCCCTGCCATACAACCCACACGGGTTAGGGCAGACCGGTGTACATAGATCGTCTGTGACATTCCAGACGATCGCTAGCAGCAACCCGCTCACTCTTCACCCACCATAGCAGCGGTCCCTTACACCGCACAGTGGACCTTGACCGGCGGAAGCTGTCCATTCCCCATCTTGGCACGCTTCCCCGGGTCCCCCTCGTAACATTACGGTCGCGCCAAAGGTCTGGCTATGGCTGAAGAGCAGCAGCAGTTGCTGCGTTATGTGCAGCAGTTGGAATCACGTTTGGCAGCAGTGGAGCAGTCTTCCTCCGACAAGACTGCTCTGACGACCGTCGCCACCCAGGCGGCTACCCAGGCTGTGCTATTGGGCGGAAGGTCTCCTCGCCTTGCGCTTCCAGAGCGCTTTAGCGGGGACAGCTCCGAGTGCCGTGGGTTTATAAACCAAGTTACCACCTACTTAGAGCTGTCCGCGACTCTTTACGCTACCGAGAAGGCGAAGGTAGCCTTCGTCCAGTCCCTGCTCACAGGGAGAGCGCTGAAGTGGTCTACGCCGTTGTGGGAGCGCGGAGATCGGGTGGTGAATAACTTAGCATCTTATCTTGGGGCCATGAGAATGGTGTTTCTCGGGCCTCAAGTCACCCACGACTCCGCGCTGCGCCTCCTACGACTTCGGCAAGGGTCCACTTCAGTCGGGGACTTTGCCGTACACTTTAGGACACTTGCCACAGAGCTGGACTGGCCCGATAAGGTCCTTGTCCCTGTGTTCTGGGAGGGCCTGGCAGGGTTCGTCAAAGACGCACTGGCCACGCGTGAGGTGCCTGCTACTTTAGAGTCCTTGATTGTGGTTGCCTCTCGCATAGACATCCGCCAGGCGGAGCGGAGGCTCGAGGTCTCTTCAGCACCCACGTCCTCACGGCCTAAAAAGCGTCTGGCTCCCGTCTTCCACCAGACAGGTCTCCCAGCCAGCTCTGTAGGCGACTCCGTGGAGTCAATGGAGGTGTCCAAAGCGGTCTCCTCTACCCCAGGTTCTCGGTCTGGTGTCATCTGCTTTTCCTGTGGGCAGAGGGGACACATAGCTACCCGATGTCCCAAACCGTCGGGAAAAGACAGCGTCTAGTTTCCATCAGAGGGGGGTTCCTAGACGCTGCTTCTCCCTCTAGGTTGACTATCAGCGCCCAGTTGCAGTTTGGCACTACTCTCTTCTCTGCTCTGGCCTGCCTGGACTCAGGCGCTGATGGCAATTTCATTTCGACCTCCCTGGCAACCCGATACTCAGTTCCCCTGGTTCTCTTGCCCAAGCCACTCAGGGTTCGGGTAGTCAACGGGTCCCTACTAGTCGATCCCATCACCCAGATCACCATCCCTCTCAGGATGGAAGTACCACCAGGACACCATGAGCAGGTGTCCTTCCTGGTGCTTCCAGGGGGGACGGATGAGATCCTACTGGGCCTCCCCTGGTTGAGACAGCATACTCCTATACTCAACTGGGCAACAGGGGAGATCTCATCATGGGCAGGATCCTGTAGGGAGCACCTCGTGACTACCGAACCACCTGCTACCATTAGGTCGGTTGGGTCCTCAGGGAATACAGGGGAGCCAGGTTTACCGACACCTTATGAGGCCTACAGGGACGTCTTCTCCAAGAGGGCCGCAGATACCCTTCCTCCCCACCGGCCATACGATTGCCGAATAGACCTGAAGCCAGGCTCCGAGCCCCCTAGGGGCAGAGTGTATCCCCTCTCTGCTCCAGAGACGGAGGCTATGTCCAAATATATTCAGGACAGCCTGGCAAAAGGGTTCATTCGCAAGTCTATTTCACCGGCCGCTGCGGGGTTCTTCTTCGTGCAAAAGAAGGAAGGGGATCTACGCCCCTGTATCGATTACAGGGGATTAAATGCAATCACGATCAAAAACAAATACCCTTTGCCCCTCATTACGGAGTTATTTGATCGATTCCGCGGGGCAAAGATCTTCACGAAGCTGGATCTACGCGGGGCGTATAATCTAGTGCGAGTCCGAGAGGGCGATGAGTGGAAGACCGCCTTCAACACCAGGGACGGTCACTACGAGTATCTCGTAATGCCCTTCGGACTCTGCAATGCCCCCGCCGTATTTCAAGACTTTGTGAATGATGTTTTCCGGGATTTGTATCTTTCCGTGGTTGCATACCTGGATGATATCCTTATCTTCTCCCCCGATCTTGCCACCCATCGGAGGGATGTCATCCGAGTACTTAAGAGGCTCCGCACTCATTCGTTATATGCTAAGCTAGAAAAGTGCGTTTTTGAACGTGAATCCTTGCCGTTCCTGGGGTATATCGTGTCCAGTCAGGGGTTAGCAATGGATCCGGGGAAGTTGGAGACAGTAATGAAATGGCCTGAGCCCCGCTCGCTGAAAGCGATCCAGCGATTCTTGGGGTTTATCAATTATTATCGCCAGTTCATTCCCAACTTCTCGACGGTGGCAGCACCCATCATTGCCCTTACCCGCAAGGGCGCTAATCCCAAAGCATGGACACTGGAAACGGTAGAGGCATTTCACACTCTCAAAACTTACTTCTCCAGAGCTCCCATCCTTCATCGTCCAGACATCTCCAAACCCTTTCTACTAGAGGTAGACGCCTCTTCGGTCGGTGCTGGTGCAGTCCTGTACCAGAAAGACGAACGAGGAAGGAAGCATCCTTGTTTCTTTTTCTCCAAAACCTTTTCTCCGGCCGAGAGGAACTACTCCATAGGGGATAGGGAGTTACTGGCGATGAAACTAACATTCCAGGAATGGCGGCATCTCCTGGAGGGTGCGAAGCATCCATTTGAAGTATTTTCCGACCATAAAAATCTCACATACCTCCAGACAGCACAACGCCTGAACCCAAGGCAGGCCCGTTGGTCCTTGTTCTTCTCCCGGTTCCGCTTTATTATCCGCCACCTGGCCGGTGAGAAGAACATACGGGCCGATGCCTTGTCACGTTGTATGGTTGTGTTGGAGGAGGACGAGGAGGAGCCTCGTCTTATACTACCCCCGGACAACTTGAGGATGGTCACTCCCACTTCTTTGGACCAGGTGCCACCTGGCAAGACCCTCGTTCCCCCTGAACTACGGAATGAGGTGCTATCGTGGGCCCATGCCTCCAAGGTCGGGGGTCACTTTGGGGTCAAAAGGATCAGAGACCTTGTGACTAGGCACTATTGGTGGCCGAGACTACCCCAGGACATACAGGAGTATGTGGGAGCCTGTATGTCGTGTGCACGGAATAAGCCGTCCCGGCAGAGACCGGCAGGTCTTCTTCACCCACTGCCAGTGCCGGATCGTCCCTGGGAAGTGGTGGGAATGGACTTCCTGGGAGATCTGCCCAAGTCAGCAGTTCACAAGGTCGTATGGGTCATCACGGATCACTTCTCTAAAATGGTCCACTTGGTGCCTCTCCCACGACTCCCGACGTCACGTGCTCTCGCCACCTTATTCATTAGGCATGTATTTAGGCTGCATGGCATGCCTGACAAGGTGGTGAGCGACCGGGGTCCCCAGTTCGCGTCACGCTTCTGGAGAGAGCTCTGTAAGCTCCTGCAGATAGAGCTGAACATCTCCTCCGCATACCATCCCGAAACCAATGGACTGGTAGAGAGGACCAATCAGACCTTGGTAACTTACCTCCGCCATTTTATCTCCGCGCACCACGACAACTGGGCTAACCTCCTTCCTTGGGCCGAATTTGCCATTAATAATTCGGTCCATGAATCCTCTGGTCAGACTCCGTTCCTGCTCAATAACGGACAACATCCCAGAATCCCGGTTCCGATGCCCATTACGTCACCCGATCCTAGAGTGGAGGATTGGGCGACCGAGGCCCGGGAGATCTGGGATAACACACAAGAGGCCCTTAAGAGGGCTAAAGACCGAATGGTGACAACGGCTGATGAGCGCCGCCGCCCTGCACCATCCTTCGCCCCTGGTGACTTAGTGTGGCTGTCCTCTAAGAATGTTAACCTACGGGTACAGGCAGCCAAGTTCGCCCCTAGGTACCTGGGTCCGTTTAAAGTGCTAGAGCAGGTGAACCCGGTGGCATACCGACTCCAGCTCCCTCCACGCTGGGCTATAGCCAACACCTTTCACGTGTCCCTCCTGAAACCCGTACGACTTAATAAGTTCTCGGGGTCCCTGACGCCTCAAACTGACCCCCCACCCGACGACTCTGAGGTGGCGAAGCTTGTGGAGACAAAAGTTATACGGGGCAGGAGGTACTACCTTGTGGAGTGGGTCGGCCGTGGTCCGGAGCATAGATCCTGGGAATTGGAGGATCATATCCACGCCCCGGGTTTGATAGCGGCCTTCGAGCATGGGCAGGGGGGGGGGGGGGGCCTAGACGGGGGGGTAATGTTACACCTCGTGGCTCTCCTGTGGCAAGGAATGAGACAGTCTCCTTGCCTGCCACGAGCGCTCCTGCTCAGCAGCGCCGAAGGTCTGCCAGACTGCGCAGAGTGCAGGAGAAACCTCCTCAGAGAGGCAGCACAAGGGTGACACCTAGTGGTACTCCTGTTGCAAGAAATGAGGCGGTCTCCCATTCCTTGTCTGCCGCAGCTCCTCCTGCTCAGCAGCCTCGAAGGTCTGTGAGGTTGCGCAATGTGCAGAGGTTTGCTGCTCAGGGAAGCAGTGAGACTCCCGTTATCTCTACACATTGTGAGACCGAGGATCCCGCCTCTATTTCCCAGAGGCAGGAGGGTGAGCATGTGCTATGCTTCGTGGATCCTGATTCGCCCACTGACGTCACACGGCTTGATGACAAGGCTGGTGACGTGGTGAATCCTGACTGGCCAGGCTGGGATGTCGTGGATCCTGATTGGGTCAAGTCCGTCATCTCCGCCTCGCGCCCGCCCTTGGCTGGAGCTACACCTCCTTAAAAGCTCCTCCTGCCATCATGGCGGCGCGCGACCGTCCTTCTATGTTTGGATGTCTGGCAGCGTGCTGCCACGCCACTGCTCAGGCATTATCTTCTTCTGTGGGCTTGGCCCTTGCTGCTTAGGCAGCACCTGGTTTGCAGGCCGTGTCCCTGCCTTGCTGCTCCGGCAGTAGCTCCTTCTACAGGCTGTGTTCCTGTCCCAGGTGAGCTCCTCGAGTCTCCACTGGACTCACCTGGTTATTGAAAGCACACGTGCGTGGGCACCTCTGTGCTACCCTCGTGCCATATTCTCGTGACTTCCACTGGCACACGTGCGTGGGCACCTCTGTGCTTCCCCGTGCAACAGGTACACCGAGCCGTGTGATCCCTGCCATACAACCCACACGGGTTAGGGCAGACCGGTGTACATAGATCATCTGTGACATTCCAGACGATCGCTAGCAGCAACCCGCTCACTCTTCACCCACCATAGCAGCGGTCCCTTACACCGCACAGTGGACCTTGACCGGCGGAAGCTGTCCATTCCCCATCTTGGCACGCTTCCCCGGGTCCCCCTCGTAACAATTAACCCTATGCGATTTTATAGGAAGATGCTACAGGTCCATCAGTTATACTCAGCTGCCCGGAAGGACCTTGTTAATCTCACCAAAGTAAAAGCAGGAGACAGTTTTTGGCCCTTAATGGAGCCCCATCTCACAATGCCCCCAGGCACTGATGACACCATTTTCCAAAGTGGACAACAGTATTGTGCCGCTTTAAAAAGATGGGCTCAAGATCAATTGGTATATACAAATGTGCCGGTGCAGCCCCCGCCACAGCCCATGCCCCAACAAAGTCCAAACCCCGTATACGTAGCTCCCAATCAACAAAGCCAGCAACAGAATTGTTGGCGTTGTGGTCAGCCCGGTCACCATCAAAGAAAGTGTCACACCCCCAAATCTCAGTGTTTGGCCAGGTACCCTCAAAACCGTAACCAAAACTTGCAACACATAAATTTACAATAAAGGTGTTCCCTGTAGATTCAGTAATGATCTACATGAAGCCAGGTGTGCCTTTTCCCAGAGTATCATAGTATCCCTTTAAATCAGTCCCAGGAGATTTTCCAAGATACTGCCCACAGTCCGGCTGCACCCAGGAGTCTGCCCCAACCTTCCCTAATGACACAGGGGGGAGCCCCGGACTGCTTGCTTTTGTTGCAGTGATTTCCAGTCCCAAGCTATCAATTTTAATGATGCTCTCGCACTCCTGCAGGGATGTGTGGGAGGGTATACAGTACGCTGCTAGTTATTATAAGTTGTAAAAAAAAAAAGTAGTTTCAGCAGATTTACAAAGCGGTTTCTGTCTTATGTACTAACAAGTGCTTTTTCCGGCTGGTGGAGTGGATTTTGTTTAATCCTTAGAGTTCAAAATTTCATAGGAGATTGTCAATAGTATTCTGCTGCTATTTAAATAATTAAATTAATTTTGCAGGGAAAAGTATATTTTTTAAAATATACAAATTAGGTTTTTTTTGTTTTTATGGTTATGTTTTTGTTTTCTATTATTTTTGCATACAAACTGCCAATATTGATTATTTTCCTTTTTCTTTTGTAGATACAGAATATCTATGAACCCTGTTGTAAGGTTCCAAAATTTCCCAGTAGAGTATAAGTTATATTTATTTGTTGGTTAATCATATTGTTTACTGTTATAGATCTATATATTTTGTCAAAGTAGTATATATAAAAAGGGAGAAAGTAGATATCTATTATATTTTTCTAGCAGCAGACATATTGGATAGGCTTTAAAGCAGGCTTTAAAGCTGGCCTTTCTTTTGCAACAGTTATGTCATGTTTATTGGATTATTATGAATGTAGGAATATATGTCTGTTATAGGAATGATCTAATCTATATTTCTTTTAGTTTTTGTTTTTATAGATGAAACCAGATGGTCGATTCTGCACTGGATATGCTACAATTTGCACAACATGAGGTAGTCTAAATTTAGGCCACTCCCTCCCCTCCTATCGGTACAGAAGGAAGTGACGTAAGTGCCTCTCTAGATGGGTGGAGCAGAGGTAGGTAAGATAGTCAAAATGTATGTAGGATGTAGATCTTTCCTGTTGTCAAATAAGCTAGGTACGCTGAAAAGAAAGTCTAGATCTGAGCTGATGGAATCGGATGGAGATCCCCGCACAGGTGCAGCTGACCAAGAAGCAGTGAATGGGCCTAGAGTTGAGGAGTCCTTTACCATGCATAAAGACCATGATTCGGTGACACCGGTCACGTCAGTGATTTCTGTCACTCCTTGTGTTCTTAAATCCCTACAGGATCAAGTGAACCAATAAGGAGTGGAGTGCGAGACGCAGGGAGCCGGCTGACTGAGGAAGGTCTGTGGATGAAGGGCGGTAAGCTTTCTCTGCCATGAGATCTCTTCTTAATGATGGCCCAAGTAACATGGACTAACATCTGTGAAAGTTAGATATCAGTGTGCGCTTTGGTGACGCCAGGGTTCAGTACCCAGGTAGATAAACTCACCCGGTCTTGTGGAGCACGTTTTTAAAACAATGAGGAAAAACTGTAAAGAGTCCGTAGAAACACCCTGCACCTGCTCTACCCATTCTTAGAGACTGCAAACTGATTATAGATGTTTATCATGAGCACGTTGTATGCAAGTCTGTGCGTGTTGTGTAGATTTCTTTCCAGGTCTGGTCAGAGGCTTTCCAGTGCAGAAAACGACGTCATTGCTGAAAATCCACATAATGCAAGTGGTATGTAAACAAACAAACAAACTGATAAGTTGTAAATCAATGCGTGTTGTATTTCTCTTTAGTGTGTGTTGTGTTTCTCTTTAGTAATAAACAGGTTCCAATGTAAAATGTTTTTCTTTGGTCTAGCGCAAACCATGTATAATTTTCATTTGATTGACTAATTAGAGAAATAAACAAGTCTATTTTCTAATTCCAGATCTTAAATCAGAGTTAGTAGTATATGGTTTTCGGTCAGGAGACTGATTAAGAAATTTCGATAAAGCTCAACGGCAGGACAACATAGATTCACGCCCCGCATTGCAGAAGGGTCGATCCACCGAAGCTGCACTGAGCGTCCTGCTTATATTTATCCTTTACAAAAAACCTGTACAGTCCCAAACCATCATTGTTGAAACAGTTAGAAGATAGGACTTAGAGAACCTTGAGACATGGGAAAGTCCAACTACAAAGGGTGAGGACTCGCCTAGGGGTCCTTGGTCTCAAACCGGTGAAGAAATCCCATTCCCCTCTCCACCCATGCCTCAACGTTCAGTCAGGCAGGATTTCCCAATAGATCTTTCTTCCTCTTTTCCTAAGGGAACACAGTACCCTTAGTATTTGGAAATGGCAGAAGTAAGTCAAGGGGGACTGTTGAGGGTACGAATTGAGTAACCTAAAATACTTAATTCAGCCATTTCATAGACCCAAAAATGTGGTTTGGTTAATGTAATCTAACCATTTACAAATGCTTTTGTCTCCTACTAACTCATATGAATACATTCAGTGATTTTCCTTAATATAAAATGCTAGCTATGGATTCTCTCATCTCGGGAAAAGTTTTGGAGGAGCCTATCCCATCAGGCTGATGTCTCCCCGGCCTAGTCTGCTGAGCACTGGCAGTGACACACGAGTTGACGTCACATCTCAGAAACCAATGGACCCGACACAACCGAAGCAGAAAGCGGCCGCTATTCTACTCATTATCCCAGAAGGTTTTTCCAAGTCTGCGCCACAAACTGTTCACATGAAGCCTCATCATGTTTTGTTGTTTTTTTTTATCAAGAGCAGATTATCCAGGTTCACAAAGTGGCCCTAAGTGGACTAGCACTGACTAAGCATCCTCCTTTTTGTTTCATATCCAGAAAGAAGAACCATGGACAATTTCCAAATGTCCTTTTGTGTTTTTTTAATTATGTGCTAATTTTTAAATAAGGTTTAGATTCAATTTTTCTTAATCAGGATAATGTGTCCTAATGAGAGTAATAACGCCAATTCTAATAGCCCCTATAAATCATAGAGTTATGTTTAATAAATAAAAATAAGTACTTAAGGGGGGAGCTAAAGTAAACAACAATCCCATAGAAAGCCCACATATATAGATATGGATATAATTAAAGTCCCAAAAGCAGTAGGTCACAAATAAGTCCCAAATAATAAAATATATCTAAATGGGGAAAAATTTTAAATTTAAGGTTGACAATATTCACAGATATTTTATTAAGGGGGGACTGTGGAGGTCACCTGAGCTGTAGTATGTTTGTTTAAACGTAATAAGAATATCTGTGTATATAACTAAATCAAAATCTAGATGTAGATGCAAAATTATCTGTCTGTCTATGTAGCCATTGCACAGACCTATAGTATAATTTAAAGTTGTATAGTCATGAAGGGGTTAACCAAAGATGATGAAGCCAGGATGTGAAGCTACAAAGTCTTATCAGTAATGTTCACATAGAAAGAATGTTTTAATGAACATCTGTTGGGAGAAATAGGGGAGTGACACTCCCATAAACTCTGTGTATCATTTTCAAGGCCGAAGGTGCCTTCTGTAATAATTAAGTTTCTTTCAATATAATAATGAGCTCAGTGGGTATCGCTGACTCAAGGAGAGAGCATGTTGTCTGTGTGTTCTTTGTCTTATATATATATTGATATATATCGGCATTAATATACAGTTAATGTGGCACCGTCTCTGGTTATCCCAAACAAAGACTCCATTAGCAGTCTTGACCCAAAATTCCTCCCTTGACAACACCATTTTTGTGGAGCGGCTAGGTGACCCACGCCCCTATGTCCCTGAGGGACCAGCTGCTGCGGCTGAGGGACCCGATCTACCCCGAGCCCCTGTGTGGTCTTTTCCGTTGCCTGCGCCGGCCGCTATAGCTCCCTCGCCCGGCCCGCTGACATCTCCACCTGCAGCGGAGGCCGTGGTCCTGGCCCGAGAGGATCCAGGTGCCCCTGGGATCATTGGCCCGGAAGAGGGCATGGCAGCGCCCGTGGAGGATGAGGAAGTGGCTGACCCAGAGGTGCCGGTGGCGACTCCCCGTGCGACAACTGGCGGCGACCCGCCTGCCTCCGAGGGGGTGTTGGCCCCGGTTAAGATGGAGATGAAACCCGCTCGTAGTGAGACCCGCGAGTCTTGGATGCCCGTGCGGGCCTTGAGTGTAAGGAGGGCGTACATGGGTGCTCAGCTGCATGTCCGAACCTCCCTGCCACCCTTTCACTATGAAGATTAAGGCAGCGGACTCCCGTTGCAAAAAGGACAGTCCCCGTTGGAACCCTACAGCAAGTCCCCGTTGGGACAATCAGTGTTTTTGTGGTAGCCCGTTGGTTACTGAAGTGCCCGTCCCTGTTGGGACTGATGTTGTACGTTTCACACTCCCTAACCCCTGCATGAGTAATCATGAACAAGGCCGAGAACTTGCAGGCCACCCAATAACTTTTGGGTTTGTAAATATTGCCCAACTGCCCTTCCCGCAACTGCCAGTCTCCGGAGAGGCTGGTTGGAGGAGGGACTCACAGCAGAGCAGGCTGGGGTCCGGTCACCATCAGAACCGGTGACCATCCTCCGGGTCAGGGGTCCCCTGGACGTGGGGCCTCTGAGTGACTGCCGGGTGCGTAGTACCGTACCCGTTCCCGCTTGGGTAGCCTGGACAGGTTCCTGTTTCCGGACTGGGGAAAAAGGGGTGCTGCCCACTTCTTAGGGGCAGCATCAAGGTGTAGGTTGCTTGGGTGGGAAAGCGGAAGGACATGAACCCGTTCCCTTGTTATTAATAAAAATGTTCCCGTTTGTAACGGTTCAAGTAATGTGCCTCCCGTAAGGGAAGAAATGAAAAGTACTTGTTTGAATGTTTGTTTTTCAGTTGTTTATATCTTTTCAGAAAAATAAAACCGGTGATGGACGGGCAGCCCGTGGACAGTCTGCATTAAACCAAGGGGGAATGTGACGCCCTGGACTATCCAGGTCGTCCCAGGTAGTCACACACACAACATCACACCCCTTCCAGTTAAATAACAGCAGTCAAACACAGAAAACCTTGTCACCACCCTCCAGGTTTGATGTCCACACCAGGGGGGGTGGAGCCAGGTGATTGGCTGCACCCACGAAGGAGTTCACAGGCCTGGAGGCGGGAATCTAAGAAGTCAAGTTGAAGGAGTAGAGAGAGGAGTTCTGAAAGTGAAGGAGGGAGGTTGTGTCCAGAAGCAGACCTGTGCTCAGGCCTGCCAAAGACTACTCCGGTGGCTGGGCTGGAGCCCAGTCACCATTGGCAAGGAGGCAGACGGTAGTGGCCGCCTGCAGGAGACCGGGAATACGACCGGTGGAACCGTAAGGGACCGGGACAGGGTAGTGGCCCGCCGGAACCGAACCTAGGAGCCAACTGGATACCGGAGCACCAGGCAAGGTACTCAGACCCCGAACTAGGCTATAAGCCACCACCATAGTCAAATCAACTGATTGTGGTCTGGACCTCAGGGGTTCATTCCCACCTAAGTCCCAATTGAAGGTAACAGCCCAACCATTCCGGATAAGTGCCACTGCCAAAGGCACGAGATCCAAAGGGCCAGCATCTGCGGGCAAACGGGCTCCTATGACACTTATACACCGGGGAGCGGACTACCAGTGCCCAGGCACAGGAGTCAAGATTCACACACAGGTGCAGGAGAAAGGCGGACATTACCAACCTAACAGGAAAAGCTGCAGCTGGCTGCGGGCCCCGTTCATCACTCCGTTTGGTTTACCAGCGACTCCAGTGTTTTGTATCAGAGTGAGTACACCAGTGCTATCAGGCACCGCACCGTGCTGCACCGCAACACTGCGCCCTGCACCACCGGGCCCCGGGACCAACATCGCCCTACCTATGGAGGGGTCAACACCTAGTTGCGCCACTACACTGCTCCCGGGAGTCCCCGTACCTTCACCGCAGTGGTGGTGTCCACAATCACCACGACCCGTGGGTGGCGTCACGAACTATAATTCCAAAACCAAACACCCGCATCCCCCGCGCGTAGCGCCAACCCCCCCTTGCAGAGCGACGTGACCCCCGGGTCTGTGAGAAGCTCGAGCCACCACCCGTAGAACACAAGCACGGATCCGAGCGGCTCGGCGGCCGCAGCCGAGGCCGCGGGGCGGTACAACTGCATTATACATGGAGCATGGGGGGCTGCCTGCATTATACATGGAGCATAGGGGGCTACCTGCGTTATACATGGAGCATGGGGGGCTGCCTGCATTATACATGGAGCATGGGGGGCTGGCTGCATTATTAGTGATGAGCGAGCATGCTTGTTACTACTCGGTACTCGCACGAGTATCACTGTACTCGGGCTACTCGGCGGGGACCGAGTAATCTCGCGATACTCGTGCTGTACTCGTGGTCTTCATTTCTGCATGTTGGTGCTCTTTTGAGAGCCAGCCCTCATGCAGGGATTGGCTGGCAGACCACTGCAATGCCACAGCCCTGTTAGTTGTGGAATTGCAGTGATTGGCCGGCCTGCACAGCGTGACCGAGCCTTTATACCGGCCGGCGCGCTGTGCTCTGCTCACAACCATCCAGACAGTCAGTGCAGGGAGAGTGTCGCTGCTTCAGGGAAAGGTTTGCGGCCCTTTATAGCTAGTTCCGGAGCAGGGCTGCAAACAGTGTGACCAGAAGTCCTTCTCAGGACTATTCTAGTTGTATACAGGCAGGCAGGGTATAGTTAGGTCGGAGTACAGTAGCAGAGTCCTTCTCAGGACTATTGTTGCTATATACAGGCAGGGTATAGCCAGGTCGGAATACAGGCTAGTGACCAGAAGAGTCCTTGTCAGGACTATTGTAGCAGTATACAGGCAGGCAGGCAGGCAGGGTATATAGCCATTCCTAGTGGTGACTGTATACCAGCCTTCATCATATCTGTGGCTGGTGTACACAGTCTAAAACAGTCCAGATAGTGTCAGACTTCTCAGTAATTGTCGCTCCTAAAAACCTGTTAGGTTCTTATTGCGTCCGTGCTTGCATTTAAAAACCGCACGTGTGTGCCTGTCGGTGGCAGCGTACAGGTGCACGTTTTTCACAAACTATTATATAACGCACAAGTCTAGTGAATAATACACGTCAGTCAGCAGTGGCTGATAGTGTCAGACTTCTCAGTAATTGTCGCTCCTAAAAACCTGTTAGGTTCTTATTGCGTCCGTGCTTGCATTTAAAAACCGCACGTGTGTGCCTGTCGGTGGCAGCGTACAGGTGCACGTTTTGCACAAACTATTATATAACGCACAAGTCTAGTGAATAATACACGTCAGTCAGCAGTGTCTGATAGTGTCAGACTTCTCAGTAATTGTCGCTCCTAAAAACCAGTTAGGTTCTTATTGCGTCCGTGCTTGCATTTAAAAACAGCACGTGTGTGGCAGTCGGTGGCAGCGTACAGGTGCGCGTTTTGCACAAACTATTATATAACGCACAAGTCTAGTGTATAATACACGTCAGTCAGCAGTGTCTGATAGTGTCAGACTTCTCAGTAATTGTCGCTCCTAAAAACCTGTTAGGTTCTTATTGCGTCCGTGCTTGCATTTAAAAACCGCACGTGTGTGCCTGTCGGTGGCAGCGTACAGGTGCACTTGTGTGCGTTTTTCACAAACTATTATATAACGCACAAGTGTAGTGTATAATACACGTCAGTCAGCAGTGGCTGATAGTGTCAGACTTCTCAGTAATTGTCGCTCCTAAAAACCTGTTAGGTTCTTATTGCGTCCGTGCTTGCATTTAAAAACCGCACGTGTGTGCCTGTCGGTGGCAGCGTACAGGTGCGCGTTTTGCACAAACTATTATATAACGCACAAGTCTAGTGAATAATACACGTCAGTCAGCAGTGGCTGATAGTGTCAGACTTCTCAGTAATTGTCGCTCCTAAAAACCTGTTAGGTTCTTATTGCGTCCGTGCTTGCATTTAAAAACCGCACGTGTGTGCCTGTCGGTGGCAGCGTACAGGTGCACGTTTTTCACAAACTATTATATAACGCACAAGTCTAGTGAATAATACACGTCAGTCAGCAGTGGCTGATAGTGTCAGACTTCTCAGTAATTGTCGCTCCTAAAAACCTGTTAGGTTCTTATTGCGTCCGTGCTTGCATTTAAAAACCGCACGTGTGTGCCTGTCGGTGGCAGCGTACAGGTGCACATTTTTCACAAGCTATTATATAACGCACAAGTCTAGTGAATAATACACGTCAGTCAGCAGTGTCTGATAGTGTCAGACTTCTCAGTAATTGTCGCTCCTAAAAACCTGTTAGGTTCTTATTGCGTCCGTGCTTGCATTTAAAAACCGCACGTGTGTGCCTGTCGGTGGCAGCGTACAGGTGCACTTGTGTGCGTTTTTCACAAACTATTATATAACGCACAAGTGTAGTGTATAATACACGTCAGTCAGCAGTGGCTGATAGTGTCAGACTTCTCAGTAATTGTCGCTCCTAAAAACCTGTTAGGTTCTTATTGCGTCCGTGCTTGCATTTAAAAACCGCACGTGTGTGCCTGTCGGTGGCAGCGTCAGGCTCCATATTGTCCCTGGATTGAGATGTGCATGAGGGCCTCAAAACATTGTTCCCATTGCAAAGGAGCGGGTCTCCTGTCGTAATGCCCATTCTGAAAGAATGGGCGAAAAAATTTACCACTGGGGTATACCTGAAACAACGTCCTAACTATTGTAACGGTCATCATGATGGCGCATGAGGAGAAGGAGGAGCAGTCCAGCGATTAGCCAAAGTCCAGAAGTGTGTTACCATGGGTGAGTGGAGGTACATGGCAAAATCCCGTTACAAACTTTAAATTCCGCTGTCATTTGCTGCTGGTGTGGTGAAGTCTGGCCCAATCCAACCCTTGTTCATCTTGATCAGAGTCAGCCTGTCAGCATTTACAGTTGACAGGCGGGTGCGTTTATCTGTAATGATTCCACCTGCGGCACTAAAAACACGCTCTGACAAAACGCTAGCGGCAGGGCAGGCCAGGACTTCCAAAACGTAGAGAGCCAATTCATGCCACGTGTCCAGCTTGGATACCCATTAATTGTAAGGCACAGAGGAATGTCGGAGTACAGTTGTTTGATCTGCAAGGTACTCCTTGAGCATCTGGGCAAACAGGATTTCTTGTGGCACTACCCCGCACCTCAGGGGCTGTGGTATGTGAGGGGCTGAGAAAACTGTCCCACATCTTAAAGACTGTTCCCCTACCTCTGGCGGATTGGACTTGTGCCCCTCTCGGCTGTATGCCTTGGTTGTGTCCACTGATTCCTGACCTATGCCGCTAGCGTTTTGTGAGGGGAATGCTTTGCCTACTTCCGTGACTATGGCCTTCTGGAACTGCTGCATTTTTCCTGACCTCTCCGCCTCGGGAATAACAGACATAAAGTTCTCCTTTTAGCGTGGGTCTAACAGTGTTACCAACCAGTAATGATTGTCGGCCAAGATGTTCTTAACGCGAGGGTCACGAGACAGGCAGCTTACCATAAAGTCAGCCATGTGTGCCAGACTCTTAACAGCCATCACTTCAGTATCCTGACCAACACGATGACTGAACATGCTGTCCTCCTCCTGCTCCTCCTCCTCCTCCTCATAATCTACCCTGTCCTCTGGCCAGCCACGCTGAACCGAGGATATGACTGCATGTCATATCCTCAATTTGGCCAGAGAGTTGCTACATGTCTAAATCCTCCTCCTCGTCATAGTCCTCCACTGCACGTTGTGATGAGACGAGGCTGGGCTGTGTGTTATCACCCACACCCACTACTGTTTCTTTCTCAAACTCATCGCGCTCCGCCTGCAATGCATCATGGTTGTTTTTTGAGCAGAGACCATTTTAGAAGGCAGAGAAGCGGTATGGTGACGCTAATAATGTCGTCATCGCCGCTCACCATCTTGGTGGAGTCCTCAAAGTTTTGGCGGATGGTACATAGGTCGGACATCCATCTCCACTCCTCAGGTGTTATGTGTGGAGTTTGACCCATTTCCTGACGGCTTAGGTGATGCAGGTACTCAACAACTGCCCTCTTCTGCTCACATATCCTGACCAACATGTGCAGAGTTGAATTCCAACGCGTGGGGACATCACACACCAGTCTGTGAGCCGGAAGATGCAAATGGCGCTGAAAGCCGGCAAGGCCGGCTGAAGCAGTAGGTGACTTTCGAAAATGTGCAGACAGGCGGCGAACGTTTACCAGCAGATCAGACAGCTCTGGGTATGACTTTAGAAACCGCTGAACCACGAGGTTGAGCACATGGGCCACGCATGGAACATGTGTCAGCTGGCCTCGCATCAAAGCCACCACCAGGTTCCGGCCATTGTCACACACGACCTTTCCTGGCTTTAGGTTCAGAGGTGTGAGCCAGTGATCTGCCTGCTGTTTCAGAGCTGTCCACACCTCTTCTGCATTGTAGGGTTTGTCACCTATGCAGATTAGCTTCAGCACAGCCTGTTGCCGCTTCGCCGAGGCAGTGCTGCAGTGCTTCTGTGTCGCCCTGGACAAGCCAGGGGCCACAGAGCACAACACTTACACACCCCACACTCCCTGCAGGCATATCATAGTCAAAACACAAAATCCTTGTTGCCTTCCCCAGGGGCTGTTGTCCACACCAGGGGGTGGAGCCAGGCGGTTGGTCTCCACCCACCAAGGAGGAGGGAAAACACAGGCAGTGAGAGTTAAGCTAAGGAAGTGGAAGGGGGAAAGTAGTAGAGAGGAGAAAAGTGACAGCAAAGAGCCTGAAGTTGGTCCGGGTGTGTGGCCCGGACAGGACAGCAAGGTTGGCAGGATGTGGTGACCGTCTGCAGTGGAGGCCGATTGGAGTCTGCCGTAAGGACCGTGGACGGGTGGTGACCCGGCCGTACCGGACCGGTATACAAAGAGAAGCCAGCACCATTGGCAGGGGCCTTTCGGATCCCGGCAAGGCTTGGTGTCGCCGTGAATTTGCCAAATCCGTTAGTGAAGGGGACCTCAGGGTTTCCAAACAGCCAAGTCACGATAGAAGGCAACCGTCCAACCGTGAAGGGGAGACACCGCCACCGCCAAGGGCAACCGTCTCCCAGGGCCAGCGCCTGTGGGCAAAAGGGGCTCCTCCGGCCCATATCCAGGTCGGGGAGCGGGTTACCGGTGGGAAACCATCACTACCAACACTGAACTTAGGTGCAGGGAGAGACAGTCATCACTAACCTGCAGGGAGGAACAACCGCAGCCGTCCGAGGGACCCGTCCATCCAGCCACTTGTTTTACCGTGAACTGTGTCATCATCATTGGGCTGAGTGAGTACCTCCGTGCCATGCGGCACAGCGCTGCCCCTGCGACCCTGCACCTCATCAGGCCCCGCAACCCGCCTGTCATCCATCTCTACCCCATCACCGGGCCCTGGGACAACCAACCCCCCTACCCACGGAGGGGAGAAATAACAACAAAGCTGCTCCCTGTCACATGCTCCCGGGATCCCCGTCCAGAGCAGCGGTGGTGTCCACACAATCACCACAACCGTGGGTGGCATCACGGACAATATCCCCAAAACCCAAACGACCCCTTTTCACTCACGGGCGATGAGCGCCGCTCGAGTCCCCGGGATCCGGCCATCGCTCGAGCCACCGAGCAGCAGCAGTCGTAGAGCAGCGGCAGCCGGACCCGAGCAGTGGGAGAGCGCAGCATCCCCTCCTCCGCCCGCGACACTTCCAGCTTGGGACTGGTGTGTAGGGTAAAGTGGATGAGGATGCGCAGGAGGAGGAGGAGGCTGAGGAGCATGACATTCCGGAGCTGTAGAGTGTGGGTGAAACCCTGACTGAGGTAGGGCCTGCAAAACTTGGTGTGTGAAGGACGTGTTCCGTCCCTCGCTCAGACTGGGTCCCAGCTTCCACAATATTAACCCAGTGTGACGTCAACGAGATGTAGCGGCCTTAGACACATGCACTTGTCCACGTGTCTGTGGTTAGGTGGACTTTGGCTGAAACAGCGTTGTTCAGGGCACGTGTGATGTTTTGTGACACGTGGTTATGCAATGCGGGGACGGCACACCGGGAGAAATAGTGGCGGCTGGGGACCAAGTAATGTGGGACAGCTGCCACCATCAGGTCGCGGAATGCTTCTATCTCAACCAGCCTAAAAGGCAACATTTCCAGCGCAAGCAGTCGCGAAATGTTAGCATTTAGAAGTGTGGCATGTGTGGCGTTGGCAGTGTATTTGCGCCTGCGTTCAAAGGTTTGCTGAATGGATAACTGAACGCTGCGCTGGGACAAGGACGTGCTTGATGATGGTGTTATTTCTGCGTGGGCAACTGCAGGTGCAGGGCCGGAGGAGGCTTGTTCGCGGGCAGCATGGACAGGGGATTGGCTCGCATGCACAACAAGCGAAGACGTAGCAGTGACATCAGCAAGCACTGCTCCTCGACTCTGTTGTACATCCCACAAAGTCGGTTGCTTGGCTGACATGTGCCTGATCATGCTGGTGGTGGTCAGGCTGCTAGTTTTGGTACCCCTGCTGATGCTGGCACGGCAGGTGTTGCAAATGGCCTTTTTAGAATCATCTGGAGCCAACTTAAAAAACTGCCAGACTCGGGAAGACCTAACATTTGTACAGGCACCTTGTGTCGTGTTGTTCCGGGGAACAGTTGCCTGACGTCTGCCTGGGGCCACCACCCTGCTTCTTACTGCCTGTTGGGATGCTACGCCTCCCTCCCCCTGTGCACTGCTGTCCTCGCTCTGCATATCCTCCTGCCAGGTTGGGTCAGTTACTGGATCATCCACCACGTCGTCTTCCTCTTCCGCACCCTGCTCCTCCTCCTGACTTCCTGACAATTGTGTCTCATCATCGTCCACCCCTTGTTGAGACACGTTGCCAACTTCGTAAGAACGTGGCTGCTCAAATATTTGGGCATCTGTACATACGATCTCCTCATGACCCACTTCAACATGAGCTGGCGAGAGGCCAGAATGTGCGAATTGAAACGTGAACAGCTCTTCCGAGTGTCCAAGTGTGGGATCATTAATGTCCGAGGACGTGTACTCAGCCTTGTGGTAGGAAGGAGGATCAGGTTCTGAAATGTGCGGTGCAGTATCACGGCTACTGACACTTGACCGTGTGGAAGACAGACTGTTTGTGGTGGTGCCAATCTGACTGGAAGCATTATCCGCTATCCAACTAACAACCTGTTGACACTGGTCTTGGTTCAAGAGCGGTGTACTGCTGCGGTCCCCAAGAATTTGGGACAGGACGTGCGAGCGACTAGATGTGGCCCTTTGTTGTGGCGAAATTAGAGCTTGCCCACGACCTCGGCCTCTGCCTGCACCACCATCACGTCCACTTCCTTGTTCCTTGCCAACGCCCTTGCGCATTTTGCAATGCTGTGCTGACGTGTATTCACTAGACTTGTGCGTTATATAATTGTGCTTCTTACTGCCTGTTGGGATGCTACGCCTCCCTCCCCCTGTGCACTGCTGTCCTCGCTCTGCATATCCTCCTGCCAGGTTGGGTCAGTTACTGGATCATCCACCACGTCGTCTTCCTCTTCCGCACCCTGCTCCTCCTCCTGACTTCCTGACAATTGTGTCTCATCATCGTCCACCCCTTGTTGAGACACGTTGCCAACTTCGTGAGAACGTGGCTGCTCAAATATTTGGGCATCTGTACATACAATCTCGTCATGGCCCACTTCAACAGGACCTGGCGAGAGGCCAGAATGTGTGAATGGAAACGTGAACGAACAGCTCTTCCGAGTGTCCAAGTGTGGGATCAGTAATGTCCGTGGACGTGTACTCGGCCTGGTGGTAGGAAGGAGGATCAGGTTCTGAAATGTGCGGTGCAGTATCACGGCTACTGACACTTGACCGTGTGGAAGACAGAGTGTTTGTGGTGGTGCCAATCTGACTGGAAGCATTATCCGCTATCCAACTAACAACCTGTTGACACTGGTCTTGGTTCAAGAGCGGTGTACTGCTGCGGTCCCCAAGAATTTGGGACAGGACGTGCGAGCGAGTAGATGTGGCCCTTTGTTGTGGCGAAATTAGAGCTTGCACACGACCTCGGTCTCTGCCTGCACCACCATCACGTCCACTTCCTTGTTCGTTGACAACGCCCTTGCGCATTTTGCAATGCTGTGCTGATGTGTATTCACTAGACTTGTGCGTTATATCCAAGGTTTTGCAAAACGCACACAAGTGCAGCGGAAAGCTGCCACCAACAGGCACACACGTGCGGTTTTTAAATGCAAGCACGGAGGCACTAAGAACCTAACAGGTCTCTATCCTGGGACAACGTGGAGCCTCCCAATTTTTGGCTGCCCTGCCAAAGGGCTATACTACAATAGACCCACTTCCTTACAATGGGCACTTCAGGTTTACAGGCCCTCATGCACATCTCTATCCAGGGACAACGTGGAGCCTCCCAATTTTTGTCTGCCCTGCCTAAGGGCTATACTACAATAGACCCACTTCCTTCCAATGGGCACTTCAGGTTTACAGGCCCTCATGCACGTCTCTATCCAGGGACAACGTGGAGCCTCCCAATTTTTGGCTGCCCTGCCAAAGGGCTATACTACAAAAGACCCACTTCCTTCCAATGGGCACTTCAGGTTAACAGGCCCTCATGCACGTCTCTATCCAGGGACAACGTGGAGCCTCCCAATTTTTGGCTGCCCTGCCAAAGGGCTATACTACAAAAGACCCACTTCCTTCCAATGGGCACTTCAGGT
Source organism: Anomaloglossus baeobatrachus (assembly GCF_048569485.1). Lineage (NCBI taxonomy): Eukaryota > Metazoa > Chordata > Amphibia > Anura > Aromobatidae > Anomaloglossus > Anomaloglossus baeobatrachus. The sequence goes on along the minus strand of NC_134355.1, from coordinate 432,465,795 downwards.
TAACAGGCCCTCATGCACGTCTCTATCCAGGGACAACGTGGAGCCTCCCAATTTTTGGCTGCCCTGCCAAAGGGCTATACTACAAAAGACCCACTTCCTTCCAATGGGCACTTCAGGTTTACAGGCCCTCATGCACGTCTCTATCCAGGGACAACGTGGAGCCTCCCAATTTTTGGCTGCCCTGCCAAAGGGCTATACTACAAAAGACCCACTTCCTTCCAATGGGCACTTCAGGTTAACAGGCCCTCATGCACGTCTCTATCCAGGGACAACGTGGAGCCTCCCAATTTTTGGCTGCCCTGCCAAAGGGCTATACTACAAAAGACCCACTTCCTTCCAATGGGCACTTCAGGTTTACAGGCCCTCATGCACGTCTGTATGCAGGGTCATTGGTGAACCTCAAAATTTTGGACTGCCCTGGCAAAGGAAAATACTACAAAGACTCAGTTCCTCAAAATGGGCACATTAGACTCAAGAGGCCTTTATGTACGTCTCTTCTCAGGGACATCGGAGTGCCACACAATGTTTTACGTAAAATCTTTCATGTATTGATCTCAAAAAGTAACATACATTAGCTCTATCTCACTATTGGGTATGTGCCCTTAACATTTCCGCCAGGAAAATTCATTTTGGTGTCATTTTGGAAGGTTTTCTGGTGAGTCCGTAAAAATGGCGTAAAACGCGGACAAAATTGTTCACAGCTGTGACTTTTGAGTGATAAATGCTTCAAGGGGTCTTCCCCATGCTGTTGCCATGTCATTTGAGCACTCTTCGGAGACTTTTGTGCCATTTTTAGGGTTTCTACATGCTGCCGGTGGTCATTTCAGAAAAATACTCGGGTCTCCCATAGGATAACATTGGGCTCGTTGCTCGGGCCGAGTACACGAGTATCTTGGGAGGCTCGGCCCGAGCTTCGAGCACCCGAGCTTTTTAGTACTCGCTCATCACTATGCATTATACGTGGAGCATGGGAGTCTGGCTGCATTTTACATGGAGCATGGGGGGCTGCATTATACATGTAGCATGGGGGGCTGGCTGCATTATACACGGAGCATGGGGGCTTGCTGCATTATACATGGAGCATGAGGGACTGGCTGCATTATACATGGAGCAGTATGGGGCTGCATAACACAATATGAAGGTTTTATGGGGCTGCATTATAATACATATAAGACTGTAGGGGCTACATTATAATGTATGGAGGACTATGAAGCCTACCTTATACATGGACTATAGGGGAGCATTATAAAACATGGAGGACTATGTGGTGTAGTATAATATATGAAGTACTATGAGGTGCATTCTAATATATTATTATTATTATTTCTTTATAGAGCACCATTAGTTCCATGGTGCTGTACATGAGAAGGGGGTTACATACAAAAGACATATACAAGTTACAGTAGACAGACTAGTACAGAGGGAAGAGGGCCCTGCCCTTGCGGGCTTACATTCTATAGGATTATGGGGAGGAGACAGTAGGTGGGGTGTAGATGGGGCGGCAGCTCCGCACGGTGGTGGGGCGGCAGCTCCGCACGGTGGTGGGGCGGCAGCTCCGCACGGTGGTGGGGCGGCAGCTCCGCACGGTGGTGGGGCGGCAGCTCCGCACGGTGGTGGGGAGGCAGCTCTGCACGGTGGTGGGGAGGCAGCTCCGCACGGTGGTGGGGCGGCAGCTCCGCACGGTGGTGGGGCGGCAGCTCCGCACGGTGGTGGGGCGGCAGCTCCGCACGGTGGTGGGGAGGCAGCTCTGCACGGTGGTGGGGAGGCAGCTCCGCACGGTGGATATATGAAGAACTGTGGGGTGAATTATAATATATGGAGAACTATGGGGTGAATCATAATACATGGAGAACTATGGTAAATTTATTATAATAATTGGAGGGTTATGAGGACTACTTTATACATGGAGGACTATGGGGTGAATTATAGTATATGGAGGACTATGGGGCGCAGTATAATATATGGAGGACTGTGGGGTGAATTATAATACATGGAGAACTATGGGAAATGCTTTATAATACATGGAGGACTATGTATCTGCATTTTAATATATGAAGGGTTATATGGGACCCTTTATACTATATGAAAGGCTATGCGGGGGCCATTATAGTATTTGGAGAACTATATACAAGGGGGACAAAGATACAAGCACGGGATGGGAACGTTTTGTGCTGAGGGAAAAGGGCACTTTCCCTCAGCCCCCAACTTTCCCATGCTCTGCTATACATCTCTCAGCACCCAGCTTTCCCATGCTCTGATATGGGAAAGCTGGGTGCTGATGGAAAGATGTATAGCAGAGCATGGGGAAGCTGGGTTCCGAGGACAAGCTGGATATCAGAACATAGGAAAGCTGGGTGCTGATGGTAAGAGACAAGTGTCAGCATCATTATCCCATACCCCGAGTGTCAGTGTCATTGTCCCGTACCCCAAGTGTCAATGTACATGGAGAGAGGACCCAGGTCCGAACTTTGCACAAAAAGTTTTACTTTAGTTTATGACCAGAGCACCTTCTTTATCATTCTAGCTGTGTCCCCTTCATGGCTTTTTGAAGACAGCAAACTGAACTTCTTTTGGCTTGTTTAAAAAATTGGCTTTGTTCTTGCCACTATTCCATAAAGACCAGATTTGTGGAGCATAGGACTAAGGGGTACTTTGCACGCTGCGACATCACAAGCCAATGCTGTGATGCCGAGCTCGATAGTCCCCGCCCCCGTCGCAGCTGCGATATCCTTGTGATAGCTGCCGTAGCGAACATTATCACTACGGCAGCTTCACATGGACTCACCTGTCCTGGGAGGTCGCTCTGGCCGGCGACCCGCCTCCTTATTAAGGGGGCGGGTCGTATGGCGTCACTACGACGTCACACGGCAGGCGGCCAATAGGAGCGGAGGGGCGGAGATGAGCGGGATGTAAACATCCCACCCACCTTCTTCTTTCCGCATATCCTACAGGAGCCGCGGTGACGCCGGTAGGAGATGTTCCTCGCTCCTGCGGCTTCACACACAGCGATGTGTGCTGCTGCTGGAGTGAGGAACAACATCGGACCATCGTGTCAGCGTAATTATGGATTACGCCGACACTACACCGATGATACGGTTACGACGCTTTTGCGCTTGTTAATCGTATCATCTAGGCTTTACACACTACGATGTCGCCTGCGATGCTGGATGTGCGTCACTTTCATTTTGACCCCACCGACATCGCACCTGCGATGTCGTAGTGTGCAAAGTACCACTAATTGTTGTCCTGTGGACAGATTCTTCAACTTGAGCTGTGGATCTTTACAGCTACTCCAGAGTTCCCATGGGCCTTTTGGCTGCTTCTCTAATTAGTGCTATCCTTGCTTGGGATGTCAGTTTAGGTGGACGGCAATGTCTTGTTAAGTTTGCAGTTCAGAGAGGTTCAGAGCTTGGACTAAAACATTTTTTTGTATAACCTAACTCTGCTTTACACTTCTCCACAACTTTATCCCTGACCTGTCTGATGTGTTCCTTGGTTTTCGTTAAGCTGTTTGAGCCCCAATTTTCTCAAACAATCCTCGGAGGCCTTTACAGAACAGCTGTGGTTATACTGTGAATAAATTACACACAAATGGACTTATTTAAATACAAAATGTATGTTACAATTTTCAGATTTATATTTTTAAAATATTTAGAAAACCATCCATCATTTTCTTAATACTTCACAAATATTTGCTATTTTGTGTTGGTAAATCACATAAAGTCCCAATAAAATACATTAAACTTTGTGAGAGTAACATAAAAAAAATCATGTCACGGTGGCAGGGCCCGACTCCGTGACCCCGGCGGTGTCGTTAAAAGTGAGGTGGTGGGGATATTTACATGGGATGATAGTTCGTGACACCACCTGTGGTATGCGGCAACATAGGTGCCGCCTCTGCTATTCAGTTGCCCCTGGGGTCGATGGTGATGCAGCTGAGTTGGTATAGACAAGGGAGAAAAAGCGCTTGACAAAATATAGCACTCACTCAATGAATAAAAATTACAAAGTTTTATTAGTGCATAATTAAAACTATACAGCAATACATAAAAATTGACACCACCATATAAACCAAGGGTCCCTTATGCACCTAAGTTCCTTAAATATATAATGGTATAAATCTTGGTAAAACCAAATAGCAGAGAAAACTCCTAATAGAGCACTAGAAAATATAGGGGAATATCTCAATACTATTAGAAAATGCAAGATAGAACAAAGTCTACAAAACAACCATATAAACATATAGAGGTGAAGCACACCAAGCATATAATATAGCTGATATACTGTATATTCCCACTATAACCAGAGAAGGTATAAATAAAGCCTAGCTTGTATCAAAATTAGTATAAGCATATGATAATAAGCCAAATCTAGTACATGAAGGAGAGATGCAAATATCATTGAGCAGCAAGATAAGGTGCAAAGGAGACCTGACCCAACGCGTGTCGCCTATCACGGCTCCATCAGGAGCTGATGGTGTTGTGGACTAATGGCAGGGCCAGAGGTGCAGACAATAACTGGGCAACACAGGAATGCAGTTGCAAGTTCTTTACTCACAGTTTATAGTTCCAGGTTACCACGACTAGTCAGAGGCTGCCCTCGGAGTGCTGAGTCCTGCTGTGATGGGCCCCAGCCAATCCCCGGATAGTTCGGAGGCACAACCCGATGCACCCTTCTGTGTTCCTTCCCTGTTCGTCTTCCTGTGCTGGCCTCTCCTGCCTGCCCCGCACCTCACACACAGTGCTCTGAGCCAGTGTCCACGGATCCTATTGATGGGTGGTTTTTCTGCCTTGTCCCTTGGTCCAATGTGGTCACCTATTCAGCGACTTATGTGCGGTGGTGGCTTCGGTACTTGCAGTGACCTCCACCTCTGGTTTGCTAGCTGAGTCTTGTAGTTCTCCACTAATTGAGGGGCCGGTCCCTTTCGTGGCCAAGTCCCTCCACACCAGTATATCGGCTGTGGAAAAGAGTCCACAGGTGTATAGCGCACTTCCCGCTTCTCTAGGACCCTTTCTGTCCTGATCCTGGGATGAGCTGCTCCAGTTCCAAAACCCAGGACCTCTCTCCTTCGCGTCCACTTCCTGACTGACTAAAATCCTACAGTCTGCTCCAACTAACTAAACTCCAGCTCCAGACTAGCTTCGGGCTGTGCTTCCCTAAGGTGACAGCTAAAGTGCAATGTGCCCTAACCACGGCCTACTGGAGTGTCGGTAAATTAAGAGTGTGTCTGTGTATGTGTGCAACCAATGACCTGTGACCTCCTCCTTACCCGGGAATGGGATACCACACCTCTGGCTGAAGTGCAGTAACTCTGTGGCGACTGGAGCCTCAGGGGCGCCACATTATGTCTTATGTTTTTGTTTTGTTTTTTATGGAGCATAGATAGTTAACATGTAAACAATAAAGAATCTATATGTTTGTAATATTTCATTGATTTATGTGATTATATGTGGGCAGATGGGCTTTTTTTGTGTATGTTTGGAGTTTTGGATACTTATCACCAGTATAGCAATCCACTGAAAAAGCACATAAATAGTGATGGGTGGACCAGAACTGTAAAAATCTAGATCAGCGCAGTTTCAAAGGTACCCAGGTGCCGAATTCCGGGAATTGAACCAGATCCGCACTGGAAAAAAAAAAGGAAAAATAAAGAAAATAAGAAGGAAGCTACAGAGCTATGGAGGCTCTGGCGCAGTTGTACACCACTCCCGCAGACTCTCCTTCCCTTCCTGGGCCACTCATTATCGCTCATCCATATGCACTGCTTTCCCCACCCACTGGCCATTCTGGCTTCTGTGATGGCAGAAACCCGTATTTTTTTGTCAAGAGATGCAGATTTGGTGCTGAAATTTTTACACCATATTCATGTACCCAATCTATACGTCCTGCCAAAACGAAAATCGCATCACTACCGTAACATACCACATGGGGATCTGCTGCATTTTTTGCCAGGAGTTGTAGATAGGGTGCATTAATATTGTGTAAAAATGTCATCACCAAATTTGCATCTCTTGGCCTAAAAATGAAAAAAAAAATTGACACCATTTTGGTGCTGTTTTCTGCCAGGAGGTACAAATTTAGTACTAAAATGTCTGCACCAGATTTCAGCAAAAAATGTGCACCTCCTGGGAGAAGAAACAAATATTTATTTTTTTTGCATTTTTGGGCCAAGAGATGCAAATTTGGTGATGACATTTTTACACCATAGTCATGCACCCAATCTACACATCCTGGCAAAAAAATGCAACAAAATGTATTTTTTGCCCGGAGGTAAAGAATGGCTGCAGGAATATGGTGTAATAATTTTGGCTCCAAATCTGTATCTCTTCGCAAAAAAAAAAAGTGGTTTTCTGCCAGGAGATGCAGGTGAGTTCACTGAGTTTAATGAGGTCACCTGAGGTCCTCTGAGGTCAGATTACCTGCAGTCACAGGTAGAAGACTCATTCTATGACTAACCTGAGTGATGTCAACTCTGACTGCTGCGGCAAATTTCTTCTCTGCCTGAAGCTCACAGCGGGAAGTCATGTTCCATAATTGCGCTCTGTCAATTCAGATGTAGCAGAGCTGGAATCATCGTGGGACCTTGTGTGTATTATGTCGGACCTGCAGGAGTGTTTTGGTGGGTTGATAAAGTGGTCCAACCCTCCCCATTACAAATCTACGGTTTAGTGGCAGCTGTGAGCTACCATTAACCTCTTATATTACCCAATTGCCACTGCATCAGAGCAATCGGTTAGAGCCAGGTAAAGTGCTGGGATTGTCGCATCTAATGGATTTTTAGGCTGGGTGATGGCCCAATAACCATAGGCCTCCCCAGTCTGAGAATACCAGCCCCCAGCTGTTGGGCTTTATCTTGGCTGGGTATCAAAACTGGGGGAGACTGCACACCGTTTTTTTTAAATTATTTATTTAAATTATTAAAAAAGGAAAAAAAAGCTGTTTTGATACACAGCCAAGATAAACCCACGGCTGGGGGCTGCTGCCTGTAGCTGTATACTTTATTTGTGCTCAGTATCATGATATGTGGAGACCCTACGCCAATTGTTTTATTTATTTATTTTTATACTACGATACTGACCCACAGACAGCACCTGTGATTAGTTGCAGTCAAACACTGTAACATGCTGGGGGGCGCATCTGACTGCAACCAATCACAGATGCCAGGACGGTCAGTGGGTGGGGATAGCAGTGCATAAGGGTGAGTAATAATGAACGGCCTAGGAAGTGAAGGAGAGGCCACGGTAGCAGTGTACAGCTGTGCTGAAGCCTTGGTAAAAACAGTGCGTTTTCTCCCATCCCCCTATCCTTTCTATCACCATTCTTAATCACCAGATTTTGGTCCCCATAGACTTATATGGGGACCAGAATCTGTCCCGGAACCAGAATTAAAAAAACGGATCACTGGTATCCGCCGGTCCCGGTTATTTGCGAGTCTGCTCATCACTAGACATATATCCAAAAACATCACAGAAAAAAAAGTCATACTTACCAATATTGGGTCACAATATAAATACATTGCAGGATTCAGAAAAAAGCCATTATAAAAGGTGCAAGTGCAAAATACTGATGAACACCCTCTGACCCGAGCCATCCATGAGGTGTGGTGGTTGCTTAGAATTAAAAGTGCACACATATAAAGCTGATATGCAGTGTTAGTAACACAGGTACATGTAGTAGCCAAGCCCATACTATTAGATCAGGTACTGTATGGGTGCATCCCATAAAGATAAAATCCTCAATTTTCGTTATCAACACCATAAGGCCTGGCTATTTCTTGCAAAGATGAAAAAAATACAGAAATTGTTAGTTGGTATTGTCGCCAAAATACCCAAGGGAGCTTGCTGCATCCTGCATTACATTAGTATAGGGACTAGGTGTAGGCAGGTATGACTGCTTTTTTTGTGTTCACCTGAATAGCAACATTATACATTTCAAAAGAAATATCGTTGATCCTTGTGGAACCATAGCCACTGAAGCTATAACGTCCGAAGGGAAAAATTAGTTGACGTATTTTTAGTGGTAGACCATGAAACATCTATAGATAAATCAGCAGCTTTAAATTTAATTAAACAAGCTAATGACCCACAGAAGCAGAGTGGACTCAGTGGTGACTTCAAACGTGAGCTAAGTTAACAACATAAGATTATTAAACAAGCACAGAATTTCTAATGGAAATGTAATGAAGACTTATGATATATATTCAACGTGTCTCTTAGGAAAGAAGTATCTAGAAAAATCAAATTATTCCGATTTAATTGCTATACGCAATATTGGCTAATAAAAATGACAAGTGCTGCAGATTTCAAAGAAACTGAAAATTTTAGAGAATATTTACAGGCAAGGATTGTCATCAAAAAAGTACAGATTTTATGAGGCTTTTGAGGAATGAAAGACAAACTGGTAATAAAAATCTTTCATACCAAATCAAACTGAAAAGATGATCAGCAAAACTAAAGAAGTAAAAAAAACAACAAGAACTCAAACTAGAACATTTCTTGAGTAGTATAAATAATACTGTTCGTACAATAAATTCATAAGTTTATCCTGCCTTCTGCAACACTAGGAGGAAAGCTTTATTATATTGTGTGACAGTGCTGAGACAATGTCAGTATTTATGTACCATGTAATTATGCTAATTGCAATTGGACAATGATATATTCTTTTATTCTGGTTTTCCACCAGATGTAAAAAAAACCAATAAAAATCAAAGATCCCATGTACTGGAATAACTATTTATTCTTAAAGGGGTTGTCTGGGCATAGGTATGTGACCTATGTACAGGATAGATTATCAATAGCAGATAGGAGGGGGTCAGACACCCACGAACAGCTGATGTTTGATCCAGTGTTGGCTTCACTCAAAGTGCAGTAGCCACTGCCGAATAATGCAGCACAACTACCCTGCTACTGTGAGCAAAATACTCTACTTTAATGCCACTGGAACTCCAAATTAATAAGATTTGTTTTACAAGCGCTTGGAGAAATCAACGCAGCACAACTAAATGTGGTGTGCTGGAGGTTTGTTTTATTACATCATGTGACCAGCTTATATAGTACATCACACAAAGAAATTACCATGCACCAATTAGAGACGCAGAGGTGTGTGCAGAAATGTTAAACGTCCCTGCCCATCAGTGTAAGCTGAACCTTATGAAATAATTCAATTATAAGACAAGATGGTTTCTATAGAATACAAAATAGCTTGATCTTCTCACACTACTTCTTTAGGTCTGAAACACACATCCGTGAAACACGTGCGTGTTTGGTCCGTTTCCGTATATACCGGAGACACGGCCAAACGTGCACCAATGTTATTTAATGTTTGAGGACACCTGTGCGTTTTTCATTAAGGCCCGTGGGTCCGTGTGCATGCTACGTTTGTGTCTCCGTTTTGCACGGAAGCATGTCCGGTTTCAGCACGCAACACGCAGCACAGACCCAATGAAAGTCAATGGGTCTGTGCGCACATCTGAGTGACACGGACGCATCTCTGTTTGCTCCCTGTACGTTTTGTGTTTTTTTCATGTGATGTCGGTCTTTTTTCTTTTTCTGTTTCGTTCTCTCCCAAAGTCCGTCGGTCGGTCGGTCTCTCTCTATGTCTGTCCGTCGGTCTCTCTGTCTTATCTGTCCCTCTCGCTGTCTGTCGGTCAGTTCCCACCCTCTCTCATACTTACCGTTCCCCGATCACCGGCGCGGCGCTGCACGGCTGTTCTCTAAACTCCGGCGGCTTTTCCTCTTTTGAAAAAGCCGGCCGCTCATTAATCAATCTCGTATTCCCTGCTTTCCCCGCCCACCGGCAAATATGATTGGTTGCAGTGAGACACGCCCACACGCTGAGTGACAGCTGTCTAACTGCAACCAATCACAGCCGCCGGTGGGCGTGTCACTATGGAGCAGAGAAATAAATAAATAAATAATTAAAAAAAACTGCGTGCGGTCCCCCCCTATGTTAATACCAGCCAGATAAAGCCATACGGCTGCAGGCTGGTATTCTCAGGATGGGGAGCCCCACGTTATGGGGAGCCCCCCAGCCTAACAAATTCAGCCAGCAGACGCCCAGAATTGCCGTATACATTATATGCGACAGTTCTGGGACTGTACCCGGCTCTTTCCGATTTGCCCTGGTGTGTTGGCAATCGGGGTAATAAGGAGTTAATGGCAGCCCATAGCTGCCACTAAATCCTAGATTAATCATGTCAGGCGTCTCCCCGAGATACCTTCCATGATTAATCTGTAAGTTACAGTTAAAAACAGACACACCCGAAAAATCCTTTATTAGAAATAAAAAACACTAACAAATTCCCTCATTACCAATTTATTAACCCCAACAAAGCCCTCCATGTCCGGCGTAATCCATGGACCTCCAGCGTCGCATCCAGCTCTGCTGCATGAAGGTGACAGGAGCAGCAGAATACACCGCCGCTCCTGTCAGCTCCACGCAACAAATGAGGTGAGTAGCACGATCAGCTGCTGTCAGTCACGTAACTCACGGCCACCGCTGGATCAAGCGGTGGCCGCGGGTAACCTCACTAACAGCTCAGCTGATCGCGCTTTAACAGATGTGTGTTGGAGGCCTTAAATGGAGTTGAACTTACCAGCTCACTTCACAGTGTTTTTTTATGTGTTCACCAAGGGAGCAAAAATCAGCTCATCGATGGGGCGCTGGAAGTCAGACCCCCACCAACCTTTTGATGATCTATCCTGTTGATAGGTCATTAGCATGGGCAGTAGTGCCGGATTGCTGGTCAGCAGGACAGGCAAGCAAGGGGATGTCTGGAAGACTGCATCAAAAACCAGGAAATCCAGAAACATAGGCAAAATTGTCAATCAAGAGGATAGTCAGAGATCAAGTCAGTAACAGAAGATTCACTAATACAGCAGAAGATATAACAAAACCAGAAGCAAAGCTATAACTGGGAGCCATGGACTGACTGCAGGGTCCAGCAGAGAACTAACTGAACTTAACCACTGAAGTGCCAAAACAAAACAGAAAATAACGAACCCCAGTCTCAGCAGGCCTTAGTTTTAGCTGAGCTACGTTTGCATTGCCAAGCGGCAACCACAACCTTAACGTCGTGCTCCCTAGAAGTTGTGGCCGGCGTGTGTTCACACACAGAAGTTACAGTCATCAAATGATTATGTCTGCACAACCCCTATAATCTATTATACATGTAAAATAGAAGTTCATTACAATCATGTTTTAGATTCCTTAGCATTAAAGTCGACTTTTCACCATATTTCACAACACAAACCGCATTCATAAGGATTAGATCTATTAGACCTAAGATTACAAAGCTATTCTGACATACTGTATATCTTTGAAATTCAGACCCATCAGGAGGTCCATTTAATAATGTATGCATTGGCAATATTCAAACTCTTTCTGTCTTGTTCCCTCGCCTTGACACCTCAGGACCCCTAGGTGGGCGTCACCATCTGCCTGGCCCCACCCACTGGTGTGTCCCTATTGTCCTGGGGGGTGACTAGGCTTTTGTGGCTGGTGTTTGTACCTGTGTGGGGATGTGTTGGTAGAACAAGGAAGAGAGAGTCCTGCATCTGAAAGATGGATGCAGGCTCCTGTGACAACATTGCCAACAGCAGTCAATCAAAATCCTAGGAACACTCTGCACCACACCCACCAGACACACCAGTGGATGGCCTGAGTAGAATAGGGTCGCCCACTTGGGGGGTTGGTTAAGTGGAGGTCAAGAGTGTCAGGAGTAGGTCAGTGAAGTAGAGAGTGAAGTGAAGGAGAGAGGAGGTCAGGGCTCCTTCGAAGTAACTAGGTGACAGACGGTGGTCTGGGCCTAGTAGGAGCTGGAACCCAGTCACAGGGGATCATGACAAGGGGCACGGAACTGTCGAGGAGGACAGCTGGTGGCCTTGTACCATCACCAGGCTGGAACCAGGGCATGACGGGGTACGTGGACGCTAGGTCAGGGAGTAGCTTCAGACAACCTGACAATTTACCAGATGAGGACGGAGCCTTCAAGATCCGCTCTCCACCCGCTCCAAAATTGGGGTACTAACGCAACGAGGGGGATAGGACTTTCCACAAAACGGTCCAGAAAATCCAAAGCTTGAAACCTGAGAGCAAGCTCCCACAGTTAGCCACACTGGGGAGTGGGACCCAACTAGTTTCATGCTACCGAGGCCAAACAAGAAGTGAACTAGGTGCCAAGGAAAAGGTCACAGATCATCAGGCAACACCATCGGGGACGGGACCCACACTAGCTCCCCTCAGCGGCAGCGGTGTCCAGAACTTTGGTTTACCAAGTTGTCGGTGTCAGCTTTATGGACTGAGTGAGTACGCAAGAGACACTTTCACCCCCAACAGCACTCCCCAACACCATCACCGAGTCCCAGGGCATCCCCCTACCCGTGGAGGGGTTAAACACCTAGCTGCCCACACCAGATATACTCTCCCCTGTAAATACCCCCTTTATTTGAGTGGCCACACGACCCCCGGGTCCGGACGCCCCTTTCCTACTCCACACTGATGAGAGGAAAATACCCTGAAACAGCTGTCTGTGGATGGATACTATGTTTTGGTATAGGCGGTTTCCTTGACTGGAGACTGCCCTTCCCGTGGTGAAAGACCTGGCTAGTTTCCTGCCAGCTTTGAGAAACATGTGATGGTGTCTCCGCGGCATTCTTGTTTTGCATATTTTCCCAGGGGGCCTTGTTCTAGCGTCACTGCGTTGAGAAACACGTGATGGTGTCTCCGCGGTGTTGGATGTTGATCTCCCCGAGGTCAACCATCCTTACCTATATTTTCTCTACAAGGCATCTACAAGACTGTTTAATTCAAGAGCAAGCAGAAAATCCTACAGGCTGATACACAGTGGAGGCAAAATTATCTTCTATTTAGTATCATCTCTCATGTTTAGGTTTCTAACCCTTTCAAAAGTAGCACTGCAGGTGTCTGTACTTCACTAATTCGAAACAGGTTCTAGAGAATATTATCGTTCTTTAATATATTGTTTGTCAAGACCAAGATATCAGTGAACTAAATCACTGGTGCTCCTTAGGTGTATCCATAGTAACAGTCACTAAAGTCCACAGTTTGTTTCTGTAATTACAGCTATAGATCGGATGTTCTGCAATATTCCTAAAAAGTCTAACAACTATGTTGAATTTTGGTAATTGTTCTCTTTGGAAATCAGTGAATTTACCAGTTTGCTATAACCTCAGAAATAATATTGGGCTTTTACAACTTTTGTTTACTGTCTGTCTATCTATCTATCTATCTATCTATCTATTTATCTATCTATCTATCTATTAAGTAGATGAAAGTAAAAATCGGACAGCACTCCAAATATAGCAAAGAAAAACCTTTAGGGTATGTTCACACGCGGTATCTTCTTTTTACCGCAAAGATGCAGAGTTTTTGTCCCACAAAACACACCAAAAATGCATGAAAAACGCAATGCGTTTTGACGCGTTTTTACCGCATTTTTTCCAATGCGTTTTTTAACTCAAATCTATTGAATGCAAGGGATCAAAACTGCTGGAAAAACGCAAAAAGAAATGACATGCTGCATCATCAAAATCACAGCCAAGATGCAGCCAACAATGCACTGTGCAGACAGCAACATAGAAATCTCATTGACTTTGCTGGGGGAAGGAAATGCATGCATTTAGGTGCATCTTTGTGACCTCAAAAACGCAGCAAAAGATGACCTGTGTGAACTTAGCCTTATTAGCTCATGTGGCATAGTTATGTTTCCATTACAGAGAACATTTCTCAAACATTGAATATAGACGAAGGGTATATATAGTGAAGGGTAATATCACGTAATCACAATCTCATTAGTACAATTATCACAACAGGGTACACCAAGGTAACAATACAATGGAATCGCCTGGCGCTAGGGAGAGGGGAGAGAGGTCACCTCTTAACACTCACCTGAGGTGATCACTGTACTCCCTAATGTCCCTACACGGGTCCTTCTACCCGTGCACCGATCACGTGCCTAGGTTCTCTCTGGCCCTGAACTTACCCTGACTAGTGAAGGCCAGCGAGATGCTAGTCTCGCCACTTCAATAAGACAACACAAGGTAGGAAAAACAAACAGATGGGAAAAGACACAACAAAGAACACTCTACCAGGAACTTCTCAGCTGCAACAGAAGTGACACCTCAGCTTTCTCCAGAGACTTGCTCCATCAAACTGGACAACATATGTATGAGCTAATGACAGCATAGGAAAGAGTGAGGATTAGATACTTATAGGAGGAAGGAGTGGCTGCATCTAAGATTACAACGACCTGTTAGATCACTGCAGGATATAAATAAACCTTAACCTCTTCAGTACCGGATGGAATGAAATACGCTCCAACTCAGGGTAAACGATGAGTGAGCACTAAAGTGGATCTGCAATCGACAATATGGTGAGGCCTTCTGATCCCAGATCCCCCGAGATCATATCAGGCTGTGACAAATGTGACAGTGCTATATTGTAATAATATGGTATTATTAAATTCATGTGTTTGTGTTGTGACGTCCTGGCCTATCAGGTCGTCACAGGGTATTGTGCAATCTGCCCTTCTGCATGATATCCACCTCCTAGTTGGTTACGGGTCCCTGACCTTTTGGTGTTGCTAAGAACAAGCTAATAAAAACCCAGGAACACTCTGCACCACACCCACCAGACACACCAGTGGACAGCCTGAAGGGAATAGGGCCGGCCACTTGGGAGGTTGGTTGAGGGGAGGTCAGGAGTGTTAGGAGACAGTTAGTTGAGCAGTGACTCTCGAGGAGTCAGGAGCTGGGCTCCTTGTTACTACTTGGTGGCAGATGTTGGTCTGGGCCTGGTACGAGCTGGACCCCGGTCGCAGGGGGATCGTGACAAGGAGGACAGCCGGCGGCCTTGTGCCATTACTGGGCAGGGGCCAGGGTACGATGGGGTACATGGACCCTAGGCCAGGAAGTAGCTTCAGGCATCCTGGTACTTCACCCGACGAGGACGGAGCCTTCAAGATCCGTTCTCCACCCACTCCAAAATCGGGGTACTAGCACAACGAGGGGGATAGGACTTTCCCACTGCATAGTTAAGAAAATCCAAGTGTGAACCCTGAGAGCAAGCTCACTCCGTTAGCCATGCGGGTGAGCGGGACCCGTTTTAGTTTCAAGCTGAAAGGGACCAACTACAGAAAGAGGTGCCAAGGTCAAGGTCACAGGCTAACAAGCAACACCAACGGGCACTGGATCCAGGCATGCTCCCTCCCTGCTGCAGTGGCATCAAGAACTTTGGTTTACCATGGTTGTCAGCGTCAGCGTTATTGGACTGAGTGAGTACGCAATTAACCCTTACTGGCCCGACGGCACCTTCCCGACACCATCACCGAGTCCTGGGGCATCCCCCCTACTCGTGGAGGAGTTAAACACCTGGCTGCCCACACCATCGCCACCGGGTACTACCAGCCGCAGCGGTGGTACTTTGCCCTTACCACACACCATGGGTGGCGTCACGAACTGTCCATACCATCTCCTGTACATAACCCCCCTTTTATTCGAGTGGCCGCACAACCCCTGGATCCGGAGACCCCTCGAGCCACCGCAGATCCGGATCCGAGCAGCCCGGCTGCTGACGCGGGGTGGCACAGTGTGATTAGAAGAATGACTCACCCAGAGGTACAATCATCATCAGGAATCAGGAAAAACTCCAAGCTGGTGTAAAGGAAGTATATCTGAGCAAGTCTGTGCTAATCATGGCTAATTAGCAGATAGAAAACATAATAATTCTAATAATTGATAATATTTCCTTGCATGTGACTCACCCGCCCCAGGGCCTTAGGTGACTCGGTGTCGGGCGGGACTAGTACGGGGTAGTCAGCGGTGGCGGGGCCCGACTCCATGACCCTGGCGGAGTCAATAATGTGGCGATATGGGGGAAGATGGTAATAAAGTTTAATAAAGATTTGTGACAGCACCTGTGGATTGCGGCTTTGGAGCCGCGGCTGCTGGACGGGATCTCCGGGGCTGGTGTTGTGGCAGCTGAGGTGTTTCTTGATCCCCGCAGGTGGAGTGGGTACCCCGGGGCAACTGTTTGAAAAATCTATGGTGGATGTTGATGAGGTGAAGGACAAAGCAGACGACACAGGCCTTGCAGCTAAGATGTTTTTACTCACTCTTCGTTCCAACACTGCAGCTGACCCGTGGTATGCCTGGATTCACTGTCGTGGGCCTCTGCTGATCCCGAATAGTTCAAGGGTCAGTACCAGTGCACCCCTCAATGTGTCCTTCCCTGGTCATCTCACTAGCGCCGACCTTCACTAGACTGTCCTGTGCCTCCGCCACTGAGCCTGTCCAAAGGGTGGCTGACCTCAGTCTTTTTATTGCTCCCCCTTGCAGGTGATAGGTGGTAGGTTGTGGCCTCGGGTGCCTGAAGCAACCTTCCGGGCCGTCGGATTGCTAAAGGAAATGTTTTTCTTCTTTAGCCTGGGGTCCTTCCCCGTTATTGCAAC
Organism: Anomaloglossus baeobatrachus; assembly: GCF_048569485.1. NCBI lineage: Eukaryota > Metazoa > Chordata > Amphibia > Anura > Aromobatidae > Anomaloglossus > Anomaloglossus baeobatrachus. The sequence goes on along the minus strand of NC_134355.1, from coordinate 432,449,327 downwards.
CAGATCCCTCCACCCCCCGGTGTTCTTGGTGGAACAAGTCCACGGAGGCCTCCCGCACATCCGTGGCACTCTGGAATCCCTTCAGTTGGTGTCACCTGGGCCTAGCAAGACCCCAGGATCTTCACCTAAAACCTCCTTTTGGCTAGACTCCTCACTGACTAGATCTTCCTGTCAACTGTCACTCCTGACAGACTGCCTCACACTGACTGAACTCCACTTAACTGGCCCTAACCAGTTCTCCTCAACCGTTTTCTTTTCAAAACTTAGCTCCGCCCACTTTTTCTACTGAACAACTGACTCCTCCTACACTCCCTCTTGCCAGGCTCCACCCCTTCAGGCCAGTGAGTGGGACTTAAGGCTCCATAACCAGGTATACTGGTCGCTGCTTCTCAGCATTAATGGAGTAACTGCATTAAACCCTGACCCAGTGTGTGACCTAACAATTGGTGTGTACAGGTGTTGTCTGTGAACTGGTAGATGCCCCCCTTCTTACCCAGGATGGGATACCACACCTCTGGCTGAGGTGCAGTACCTCTGTGGCGATGAAAGCCTCAGGTGCGCCACACATGGACACTTAGACACTGGCATTTATGGGCGCTATCAAAAATAAGGGAACATATTCTTAAAGCTCTTATTATGATGGTGCTTGTGTATGAAAACAAAGAATTAATAGAAGCCTTATTTAAAAGGGAATATTTTGCCCTATTATAGCTTGATAGATATGAACACTAGCTAAACCCAGTACATTGCAAATGCACTAAGGAGATATAGGGAAAGTCATCTTTACATGAATTATAATGGCTACTCTCACTAAAAGGACTGAGACTAGATCAACTATTGGAGAAAGTCCAGACACCATGGGAGTATAAGGCAGGAATCAAAATCTTCCTGGATCAAGTATTATTTAGCAACAACTAAAGGTGATATGAGTTAAAAGATCTTGCATACCATGATCTATAACATTCCCCCCTCGTAAGAATGAACTATACATATATAACTGAAAAATATAAAAGGTTAATAAAAGTTTTAATCAGATATATACTATAATACACCACTATATGCAAAGGAAAGGATCAGAAAGGGGAGGCAAACTGCTTTTTTTTTTAAAACTGAACTAATTGTAAATTCTACATTGAGACTCTTGGTCTCAGTGTACTTAATTTATGTATCCATTCCAGTTCTCTAGGCTTCAAGAGACGTATTCTATCACTGCCCCTCCTCTGAGGAGGGATGATATATATTATTCTGAGTCTCAGTTGTTTTTCTGTATGTCCCATTTCCACAAAGTGTTTTGACTCCAGAAGATCCAGTCTCTTCTTCAGTATGGTATATCGGTGAAGTTATTATGGTTTTAACATCCCATGTCATTTCCCCGACATACCACAAGGAACAGGGGTACAGGACTAGATAAATGACGTATTACAAATTTATGGTAAATAATATTCATTTTATATGAAGCATTTATTGGATGAGTGAAAATGGGAATGTTAATCATAAGAGAGAAATGAATACAGGCTAAACAAGGATAACAACCTTTTCGGGTGAAAAAGTCTGTTGCTTTCTTCCTTTCTTTTTTTTCCAATTGACCAATATCAGACCGTACAAGACGATCTCCTATACTCTTGTTGCTCCTTTAAAGAGAATAGTGGGAGATTTGGGCTAAACAATTATATAACATCTTCCCGTGTTTTCTGACTATTTCAGCAATTTTCCCACTCTCCTCGCTAAAAGTAGATGCCAAGCGAATCCTATTTAGTTTCTTTTTATTACATCCAGAGATAAATAATTTAATTAAAGAATTAAATGTTATTTATTTATTATTTATTCCATATTTCATATTTTGATTTTATATATTTTTTATTTTTTGTATTCATTGTATTTTTTTAGTTCTCTAATTTTTATTAATTATTTATTTTATATTTTTCTTTTTTTCAGTTTCCCTTTCATTTTTCATTTATGTTATATTTTAATTTATCTAATGAATTATTCTGTTTTCTTATTTTACCTTCACTAATATTTTTCTTCTCTACTTAAAACCACTATGGTTTTATGTTCATGTAGATTTTTTTGAGAATTGGGTATGGGTTATATATGGACATACAATGAACACTTTTTTTATGAGCTGAACTCAAAGGTCTAAGACTTCACCTCCCAAGTGTGGCATATTAAGATGCTGATTAGACAGTGTGAATATTGCACAGGTGTGCCTTAGGATAAACTCAATAAAAGGCCACTCTAAAATGTCCAATTGTATCACACAGCACAATGCCACAGATGGTGCAAATTTTCAGTGAGTGTGCAGTTGGCATGCTGACTGCAGGAATGTCCACCAAAGCTGTTGCCCTTGAGTTGGATGTTCATTTCTCTACCATAAGCCGTCTACAATGGTATATCAGAGAATTTGGCTGTATATCCAACCGGCCCCACAACCGCAGATCACGTGTAACCACACCAACCCAGGACCTCAACATCCAGTATATTCATCTCCTTGATCATCTGAGACCAGCCACCTCGAAAGCTGTTGCAACAATTGGTTTACATAACCAAAGAATATTAATAATTTTGCTTCCTAATTGACCTAAAACAGAAAAGGTTTATTCTGATTTCATGTCAGATAGTGAGAAAAACAGGCATATGTGTCTTTTTACATAGTCTATGTAAACTTCTGGTTTCAACTGTAAATTGGGGACGTAATGTCATATTTGAAGAATGACTTTTTCTTGATTTTGCTCATACCCCATATGTGGTCGAAAACTACTTATGAGACAAAGTGAATACTGGTCTTCAGAATTTACTGGAATGGTTTGCGGGTGCCATGTCACATTGACAGAGCCCCTGATGTGCCAGAACAGCCTAAATTCCCCACAAGTGACCTCATTTTACAAACTGTACCCCTCAATGAATTCATCTAGGTGTACAGTGACCACATTGACACCCCAGGTGTGTCAAAAAATGGTATACTATTTGGTGGTGAAGAAAAAAATATATATTTTTTTCCACTAAAATGTTGTTATAACCCCAGATTTCCAATTTACACAAGAGGAATAGATAAAAAAAAGGCCCTGTAATGGGTTGCATAAGTTCTCTTGAATGTGGCAATACCCCACATGTGACTGTAGAGTACTGTTTGGCCATACCGCATGGCTCGGGGGGAGAAGGAACGCCATTTGAGTTTTCGAGCACAGATTTTCCTAGAATAGTTTCATACTCCATATACTGAACCTCTAAGTGACGTTTTTGTGTCTGTAAACCACTCATGGCGTTAAACGCAGCAAATGTTGAAGAATTAAAAATTTCAAATAAGTGCTTATAATGCCCAGTACATTGTGGTGCCCGTACATTGTGAACAGCTTGAGACACCCCCCGTAACTTAAGCGGACTTTCTTCACTACAACATTGCCAAACACATGGATGTTAACTGTGGTTTAGGCCTCTTTCACAGATCAGTATTTTGAATTGGTGTTTCATCAGTATTTGTATGCCAAAACCAGGAGTGGAACTTATAAAGAAGAACTATGATTGAAAGACTGACACCTGTTCTGTGTTTTGGATACACGTCTGGTTTTGGCATCCAAATACTGATGAAACACTGATGCAAAATACTGATGTGTGAAAAAGGCCTTAGGCTATGTGCGCACTTAGCGTATTTACATGCGTTTCCACAGCGTTTTCAACTGCAGTGTTTTATTGCAGTTGAGGAAGGAGTCTTGCAAGGATAATTTGCATATTCCCAGTGCCTTCTGGGATAAGTGAAGAGTCACCGCGAGCTCAAGGAGAACCGGGTTTTGGCCGTTACAGCCGGAAGGAAGACTTCTGAAAGCCAGGGAAGGAGTCTTGCGAGGATAATTTGCATATTCCCAGTGCCTTCTGGGATAAGTGAAGAGTCACCGCGAGCTCAAGGAGAACCGGGTTTTGGCCGTTACAGCCGGAAGGAAGACTTCTGAAAAGCGCGCGCCTAGCGGCGCGCAAATTTTAGCCTGTCTTCTTCATTGTGAGCGTGAGTGAGCAAAGTGTGAGCAAAAGTAAGTGTGAGTAGAATTGTTTGTATTTAGTTGTTTAATTACTTAACATTTGTTTAGTGCTATCCCCATTAGAAAATGTGCTCCACTATTGCTAATGTGATCCAGTGTACATCTTGTCTCATGTATGCAGTCCTTGAAAAGCCGTTCGAGGGTGCATACTGTTGTTCGAGATGTGCGCAAGTTGCACCTTTGGAAGCCCAGATATTGGATCTAAAGGAGCAGCTGGCAACTCTGAGATGCATTAGCAATATGGAAAGGAGTTTGCTGCTCACTGAGCAGCAGCTTGCTGGGTCAGATGTGGGGGAGGATCGTAGTAGGGAGCGGCAGGACGGTGAGGTAGGTAGCTGGGTGACAGTTAGAAAGGGGGGTAAAGGGAAAAGTGCTAGGAAGGCTAGTCCTGAACTGACACACCCCAATAGGTTTGCAAACTTGGCAGATGAGGGGGATGTCATTACAGGGGTAGCATTGCTGCAGCAAGTCATGACCTCTGAACGCCAGAGGAGTGTCTGCTCCAGTAAGGGGGGGAATAGGAGTGCAGGGCAGGCAAGACAGGTACTGGTAGTGGGGGACTCAATTATTAGGGGGACAGATAGGGCAATCTGTCACAAAGACAGGGATCGCCGAACAGTGTGTTGTCTTCCTGGCGCTCGAGTTCGGCACATCGCTGATCGGGTTGACAGATTACTGGGAGGGGCTGGGGAGGACCCAGTGGTCATTGTACACATTGGCACAAATGACAAAGTTAGAGGTAGGTGGAAGGTCCTTAAAGATGATTTCAGGGAATTAGGTTGTAAGCTTAAAGCATGGACCTCAAAGGTGGTATTTTCGGAAATACTACCTGTGCCACGAGCCACACCAGAGAGGCAAAGAGAGATCAGGGAGGTTAACAGGTGGCTCAGGAATTGGTGTAGGAAAGAGGGTTTTGGGTTCCTGGAGAATTGGGCCGACCTTTCAGTTGGCTACAGATTCTATGCTAGGGATGGGCTGCATCTTAATGGGGAGGGTGCAGCTCTGCTGGGGCAGAAAATGGCTAGAAGGTTGGAGGAGTGTTTAAACTAGGAATGGGGGGCGAGGGAATTCACTTTATAGAAGGGGAATGTAGTGCAGATAGTGACCAGGGCACAAGTAATGAAATTGGGGGTGGTACGGGGGGAAGGGTTAGGACAGTTAATACAGTAAGCAGGAATACAGGTACAGAGTCATACGTAACGTGCATGTACACTAATGCCCGAAGCCTCACAAATAAGGTGGAGGAAATAGAATTAATATTGTTGGAAGAAAATTATGATATAGTGGGGATATCAGAGACATGGCTGGATGAGAGCTATGACTGGGCTGTTAATTTACAGGGTTATAGCCTATTCAGGAATGACCGTACAAATAAGCGAGGGGGAGGTGTGTGTCTATATGTAAAATCATCCTTAAAACCCATCCTGTGTGACAACATATGTGAGGGTACTGAGAATGTAGAGTCCCTATGGGTGGAGATAAGGGGGGGGGAATGAATAATAAAATACTGATAGGGGTGTGTTATAAGACGCCGAATATTATGGAAGAGGTAGAGAATCTCCTCATAAAGCAAATTGATAAAGCAGCGAGTCTCGGAGAGGTAATTATTATGCCTGATATAAATTGGGGAACTATCCTGATATAAATTGGGGAACAGAAACTTGCAGTTCCAGCAAAGGAAATAGATTTTTGATAACAATGAAAGATAATTACCTTTCACAAATGGTACAGGACCACACAAGAGGGGGAGCACTACTAGACCTTGTACTAACCAATAGGCCAGACCGCATATCAAATATACAAGTTGGGGGTTACTTGGGGAATAGTGATCACAAAATAATAAGTTTTCATGTATTCTTTAGTAAGATGTCTAGTAGAGGGGCTACAAGGACACTAAACTTCAGGAAAGCAAATTTTAAACGGTTGAGAGATGATCTTAGTGCAATAAACTGGGATGATGTACTAAGTAATAAAAGTACACAAAGCAAATGGGAGACTTTTATGAGCATCCTGAATAGGGCTTGTGCAGAAAATATACCCTATGGGAACAAACATGCTAGAAATAGGAGGAAACCCCTATGGCTAAATAGAACTGTAAGGGAAGCAATAAAAGAAAAACAGAAAGCCTTAAAAGAATTAAAGAGGGTAGGTAGTGATGAGGCATTATATAATTATAGAAAATTAAATAAAATATGTAAAAAGCAAATTAAGTTAGCTAAGTTTGAGACAGAGAGACTCATTACGAGAGAAAGTAAAAATAATCCTAAAATATTCTTTAACTACATAAACAGTAAAAAACTGAAAAGCGATAGTGTTGGCCCCCTTAAAAATAGTCTTGGTGAAATGGTGGAGGGGGATGAGGGTAAAGCCAACCTGCTGAATGACTTTTTTTCTACGGTTTTTATACAAGAAAATGCCATGGCAGATGACATGACCAGTGATACCATAAATTCACCCTTGAATATTACCTGCTTAACCCAGCAGGAAGTACGCCGCCGCCTCGAAATCACTAAGGTTGACAAATCTCCGGGCCCGGATGGCATACACCCCAGAGTACTACAGGAATTGAGTTCTGTGATAGATAGACAATTATTTTTAAACTTCTCAGATTCCTTAATAACAGGGTCGGTACCGCAGGACTGGCGCATAGCAAATGTGGTGCCAATATTCAAAAAGGGGACAAAAACTGAGCCGGGAAATTATAGGCCGGTAAGTTTAACCTCTACGGTTGGTAAAATCCTTGAGGGTTTCTTGAGAGATGCTATACTGGAGTATCTCAAGAAAAATAACCTTATGACAGAGTATCAACATGGGTTTATGAGGGATCGATCCTGTCAAACTAATTTGATCAGCTTCTATGAAGATGTTCAAGCCTGGACCAGGGAAATGCAGTGGATGTTGTGTATATGGACTTTTCAAAAGCTTTTCATATGGTGCCACACAAAAGGTTGGTACATAAAATGAGAATAATGGGGATAGGGGAAAATATGTGTAACTGGGTTAAAAACTGGCTCAGTGATAGGAAACAAAGGGTGGTTATTAATGGTACGTACTCGGACTGGGTCTCAGTTCATAGTGGGGTACCACAGGGGTCAGTATTGGGCCCGCTTCTTTTCAACATATTTATAAATGACCTTGTTGGGGGCATGCGGAGTAGAATTTCAATATTTGCAGATGATACTAAACTCTGCAGGGTAATCAATACAGAGGAGGAGAATTTTATATTACAGGGAGATTTATGTAAATTGGAGGATTAGGCTGAGAAGTGGCAATTGAAGTTTAATGTAGATAAATGTAAGGTCATGCACTTGGGTAGAGGAAATAACATTTATGATTATGTACTTAATTGTAGAGTTGAGCGCGGTTCGTGGTTCGTGGTTCTCCAGTTCGCGGCTCGAGTGATTTTGGGGCATGTTCTAGATCGAACTAGAACTCGAGCTTTTTGCAAAAGCTCGATAGTTCTAGATACGTTCGAGAACGGTTCTAGCAGCAAAAAGCAGGGCTTTTTACAGCTACAGTGTGCAGGAGCCATCGCTGGCAGCCTGCCACAAGCTGGTAACCAAGATAAACATCGGGTATCCAAGCAAAGCGCTTTGGTTAGTAACCCGATGTTTATCTTAGTTACGTGCAGGAAGCCCACACTTTCCCGCTCAGCTCGCTCCACCCCCTCCTGCCCGCGGCATGTACACATACATACACATACACAAACACACACACACACACACACACATCCACCCCCCCCCCCCCGCCCGCCCGCCCGCCCGCCCGCTCGCTCGCTCGCTCGCTCGCTCGGCTTACCTGCGGTGATGAAGTCCCGCCATCCCGACCTCAGCGCTGTCACTGTCCTCCATGGCCGCCGCTTGTCACATCACCTCTCGCTTCCGACCCGAGACTGACACTGGCGGTGACGTCACGGACCTCTCGCGATACTTGATGTGAAGGCGCCGGTCATTGACCTCAGTGACAGGGGCTGTCAGTGTGCTGGAGATCAGCGCAGGTAATGTACCTCACTGACAGCAGCACTTGTCATCCCCTGCAGTGACCTGGGCTGACCCATTGATGTTAGCTCAGGTCACTGCACTGCTCTCCCAGCCAATGGGGAACATCCTGCTCTTCATTGACTGGGACAGTGTGGATCGTCATGGCAACCCCTTGGATTACACCAGACCTGGATTTGTTTTTCAATCTAATAAATTGGTTAAAGAGGGAATGTTTTGGGGAGTGTTTTTTCAAATAAAAATGTGTTTGTCGTGTATTTTTTTTTATTACTGACTGGGTTGGTGATGTCGGGTATCTGATAGACGCCTGACCTCACCAACCCCAGGGCTTGATGCCAGGTGACATTACACATCTGGTATTAACCCCAAATATTACCCCGTTTGCCACCGCACCAGGGCGCGGGATGAGCTGGGGCGAAGCACCAGGATTGGCGCATCTAATGGATGCGCCACTTCTGGGGCGGCTGCGGCCTGCTATTTTTAGGCTGGGGAGATTCCAATAACCATGGACCTCCCTAGTCTGAGAATATCAGGCCCCAGCTGTCTGCTTTACCTTGGCTGGTGATCCAATTTTGGGGGACCCCTACGTGGTTTTTTTTTTTAATTATTTATTTAATTTAAAATAACAGCGTGGGGTGCCCTCAGTTTTGGATTACCAGCCAAGGTGAGGTTGCCAGCTGTGGTCTGCAGGCTGCAGCCGTCTGCTTTACCCTAGCTGGCTACAAAACTAGGGGGAACCCTATGTCATTTTTTTTTCATTTTTTTGGCTAAATACAAAGCTAAGCACCCCTTAGTGCCACATGAAAGGTACCAAAGGGTGTTCCACTTTTTCTCCATTTTTTTCTCCACTTTCTCTCCACTTTTTCTCCACTTTTTCTCCATTTTTTTCTCCACTTATTCTCCACTTTTTCTCCTCTTATTCTCCACTTTTTCTCCACTTTTTCTCCACTTTTTCTCCTCTTATTCTCCACTTTTTCTCCACTTTTTCTCCACTTTTTCTCCATTTTTTTCTCTACTTTCTCCACTTTTTCTCCACTTTTTCTCCACGTTTTCTCCACGTTTTCTCCACTTTTTTCTCCACTTTTTCTCCTCTTATGCTCCACTTTTTCTCCACTTTTTCTCCACTTTTTCTCCTCTTAATCTCCACTTTTTCTCCACTTTTTCTCCATTTTTTCTCCACTTTTACTCCACTTTTTCTCCACTTTTTTCTCCACTTTTTCTCCACTTTTTCTCCTCTTATGCTCCACTTTTTCTCCACTTTTTCTCCACTTTTTCTCCACGTTTTCTCCACTTTTTTCTCCACTTTTTCTCCTCTTATGCTCCACTTTTTCTCCACTTTTTCTCCACTTTTTCTCCTCTTAATCTCCACTTTTTCTCCACTTTTTCTCCACTTTTTCTCCACTTTTTCTCCACTTTTTTCTCCACTTTTTCTCCACTTTTTCTCCTCTTATGCTCCACTTTTTCTCCACTTTTTCTCCACTTTTTCTCCACTTTTTCTCCACTTTTTTCTCCACTTTTTCTCCTCTTATGCTCCACTTTTTCTCCACTTTTTCTCCACTTTTTCTCCACTTTTTCTCCTCTTAATCTCCACTTTTTCTCCTCTTATGCTCCACTTTTTCTCCACTTTTTCTCCACTTTTTCTCCTCTTATGCTCCACTTTTTCTCCACTTTTTCTCCTCTTAATCTCCACTTTTTCTCCTCTTATGCTCCACTTTTTCTCCACTTTTTCTCCACTTTTTCTCCTCTTATGCTCCACTTTTTCTCCACTTTTTCTCCACTTTTTCTCCATTTTTTTCTCCACTTATTCTCCACTTTTTCTCCTCTTATTCTCCACTTTTTCTCCACTTTTTCTCCACTTTTTCTCCTCTTATTCTCCACTTTTTCTCCACTTTTTCTCCACTTTATCTCCATTTTTTTCTCCACTTTCTCCACTTTTTCTCCACTTTTTTCTCCACTTTTTCTCCTCTTATGCTCCACTTTTTCTCCTCTTAATCTCCACTTTTTCTCCACTTTTTCTCCACTTTTTCTCCACTTTTTTCTCCACTTTTTCTCCTCTTATGCTCCACTTTTTCTCCACTTTTTCTCCACTTTTTCTCCACTTTTTCTCCTCTTAATCTCCACTTTTTCTCCTCTTATGCTCCACTTTTTCTCCACTTTTTCTCCACTTTTTCTCCTCTTATGCTCCACTTTTTCTCCACTTTTTCTCCTCTTAATCTCCACTTTTTCTCCTCTTATGCTCCACTTTTTCTCCACTTTTTCTCCACTTTTTCTCCTCTTATGCTCCACTTTTTCTCCTCTTAATCTCCACTTTTTCTCCACTTTTTCTCCACTTTTTCTCCACTTTTTTCTCCACTTTTTCTCCTCTTATGCTCCACTTTTTCTCCACTTTTTCTCCACTTTTTCTCCACTTTTTCTCCTCTTAATCTCCACTTTTTCTCCTCTTATGCTCCACTTTTTCTCCACTTTTTCTCCACTTTTTCTCCTCTTATGCTCCACTTTTTCTCCACTTTTTCTCCTCTTAATCTCCACTTTTTCTCCTCTTATGCTCCACTTTTTCTCCACTTTTTCTCCACTTTTTCTCCTCTTATGCTCCACTTTTTCTCCACTTTTTCTACACTTTTTCTCCTCTTATGCTCCACTTTTTCTCCACTTTTTCTCCACTTTTTTCTCCACTTTTTCTCCTCTTATGCTCCACTTTTTCTCCACTTTTTCTCCACTTTTTTCTCCACTTTTTCTCCTCTTATGCTCCACTTTTTCTCCACTTTTTCTCCACTTATGCTCCACTTTTTCTCCACTTTTTCTCCACTTTTTTCTCCACTTTTTCTCCTCTTAATCTCCACTTTTTCTCCACTTTTTCTCCACTTTTTCTCCACTTTTTTCTCCACTTTTTCTCCTCTTATGCTCCACTTTTTCTCCACTTTTTCTCCACTTATGCTCCACTTTTTCTCCACTTTTTCTCTACTTTTTCTATGGTCGGTCTACCCATTAGCTCTGCCATGCATAGTGTAGCTCTACACCTACTGCACATGTTACTTTATGATTGACATCTCTTTCGTACCAGAGCTGTCTAAGTCTACTCTGACCCCATATTTGTCATTACTATATTGTCCTTGTACTGTATTATGACATTTGTATCATGTGTTTCATTTCTTGCTGTGTTGCAATTTTTTTGCTGCATCCCAATTGTACCTCTACATTGTTCGAGTTTATGTTATTGTTCTCTCACTCTTATGTGATACTGATTATTGTCATTTTTCATGATTACATGCAGATAAGTCCAATCTGACGAAGGCTCAGGCCGAAACGTCATTTGTAACTTGTTTTGGACAAAAACATATATGCTTATGAAAAAAAAATTTTCTTAATACGGACCAATAAAGAGTGATTTTGCATTACTATCCGTTGTGACTTACTGACTTAGTCTGGGAGATATAGAGTGCCGAGGTTACTCACTAATTTTATCTATTATTACCTCTGAGCACCTATATACCAGTGAGCAGAGCTTCCTCTACAGTAGTTCTCCTGATTAGGCATGCCCTTACCTCATGAGCAGGGCATTGCAGCTTTGGTAGCAACCATTACGACATGGACTCTGCTGCTGTGGACCCGGGGAGAGTGAGTGCAGATTCATTGCACCCACACTCCTCACATGAAGGGTCCGCACTCCTAGAAAATGGGGGATACGTTCCCTGAGTGTCTCCCCCCCCATATTCTAGACGGTCCAGAGTCGTCGTGGGACCCCTTTATTTTTTTTCTTACAATAAATTGGTGAAAGAGGAAATGTTTTGGGGACTGTTTTTTCAAATAAATTTCTTTTGTCGATTTTTTGTTTTTGTTAGTACTGACAGTTTATGATGTTGGGTATCTAATAGACGCCATGACATCACAAACTGCTGGGCTTGATCTCAGGTGACTTTACAGCTAGTATCAACCCGATTTATTACCCCGTTTGCCACTGCACCAGGGCACGGGATGAGCTGGGGTGAAGCGCCAGGATTGGCGCATCTAGTGGATGCGCCACGTCTGGGGTGCCTGCGGCCTGCTATTTTTAGGCTGTGAAGGCCCAATAACTATGGACCTTCCCACCCTGAGAATACCAGACCACAGCTGTCCGCTTTACCTTGGCTGGTGATCCAATTTGGGGGGTCCCCTACTTTTATTGTGTAATTATTAATATTTATAAAATAATTATAAAAAAGAGCCTGAGGGGACCTCCACATTGGATCCCCAACCACGGTAAAGCTGCCAGCTGTGGTTTTCAGGCTACAGCCGTCTGCTTTACCCTAGCTGGCTATCAAAAATGGGGGGACCCAACGTAATTTTTTTTTTTTAACTATTTTTTAAATAGAAAAAATTAATGGGCTTCCCTGTATTTTGATTGCCAACCAAGGTAACGGCAGGCAGATGGGGGTGGCAACCCATAGCTGTCTGCTTTATCTGCGCTGAGAATCAAAAATACCGCGGAGCGCTACGTCATTTTTTTAAAGATTTATTTTTACAGCACTGTGATGTCCAGCAATCAAAATACAGGGAAGCCCATTTTATTTTTAGTTATTTAAATAAATAATTAAAAAAAATATATGTTAGCTCCCACTGCATTTTTTGTATTGCTAGCTAAGGGTAATCCAAGCAGCTACTGGCTGCTAACCCCCACTGCTTGGTGTTACCTTCACTGGCAATGGAAAATCCAGGGAAGCATTTTTTTTTTTTTTTGCCAAAAAGCTACAAAAAAAGGACGTGAGCTTCGCCATATTTTTGTATGCTAGCCAGGTATAGCAGGCAGGTGCTGGAAGAGTTGGATACAGCGCCAGAAGATGGCGCTTCTATGAAAATGCCATTTTCTGAGGCGGCTGCAGACTGCAAATCGCAGCAGTGGGGCCCAGAAAGCTCAGGCCAACCTGTGCTGCGGATTCCAATCCCCAGCTGCCTAGTTGTACCTGGCTGGACACAAAAATGGGGCAAAGCCTACGTCATTTGTTTTCTAATTATTTCATGAAATTCATGAAATAATAAAAAAAGGGCTTCCCTTTATTTTTGGTTCCCAGCCGGGTACAAATAGGCAACTGGGGGTTGGGGGCAGCCGTACCTGCCTGCTGTACCTGGCTAGCATACAAAAATATGGCGAAGCCACATAATTTTTTCAGGGGGCAAAAAACTTCTGCATACAGTCCTGGATGGAGTATGCTGAGCCTTGTAGTTCTGCAGCTGCTGTCTGTCTGTATGGAGAAGAGCAGACAGCAGCTGCAGAACTACAAGGCTCAGCATACTCCATCCAGGACTGCATGCAGAAGTTTTTTGCCCACCAAAAAAATGACGTGGGCTTCGCCATATTTTTGTATGCTAGCCAGGTACAGCTGGCAGCCACGGGCTGCCTCCAACCCCCAGTTGCCTATTTGTACCCGGCTGGGAACCAAAAATATAGGGAAGCCCGTTTTTTTTAATTATTTCACTTATTTCATGAAATAATTAAAAAACAAATGACGTGGGCTTCGCCCTATTTTTGTGTCCAGCCGGGTACAACTAGGCAGCTGGGGATTGGAATCCGCAGCACAGGTTAGCCCGAGGTTTGTGGGCGCCTCTGCTGCGGATTTCAGTCCGCAGCCGTCCCAGAAAATGGCGCTCTCATAGAAGCGCCATCATCTGGCGCTGTATCCAACTCTTCCAACAGCCCTGGAGCCGGGTGGCTTGTTGGGTAATCATGAGTTAATACTGGCTTTGTTTTACCAGCCAGTATTAAGCCAGAGATTCTTAATGTCAGGCACGTTTGACCCGGCCATTAAGAATCTCCAATAAAGGGTTAAAAAAAGACACCACACAGAGAAAAAATACTTTAATAGAAATAAATACACAGACACATTAGAGACTCCATCTTTATTACCCCTGTCAGCCCTCCACGATCCTGCTCTTCTGTCTTCTTTCTTTCTAGTGTAGTAGTAGTGACGATTGTAGTGAGGGGCATCACTTGGGGCTGGGGAACCTCCATCCTAACTACAATGCTCACTACAATCGGGAAGCAGCGTGCAGCCTTCACTCCGTGAGTGATCACTGCTGGCTGCTAGCGGTAACAGCGGTAACGCTGACAGACGCGTTACCATAGCAACGGTGCTCCCGGAGCCGCGGTTAGCGGTGACGTCACCGCTAACTGCGTTGCTATGGCAACGGTGATCTCCGTTAATGACCGGCTGTGTCAGCCGGTCCCTAACGGAACGGGGAGTCGACCGTGTGCTAGAGCATGTCGCCGGTACACGGCGATACACATATGTGCACCGTGTACCGGAGAGATGCACTCGCAGGTCCTACATGACGTGTCATAGTCATGTGACCAGTCTGTAGCCAATGAGATAATAGCCACGTGACTGGTCACATGGCTATTTTGACGTCACGATAGGTCCTGCTTCTCTGCTGGCAGTGCAGGTCACCGGGAGGATTCAGCGATCATCGGATGGAATAGCGGCAGGAGACAGAGTGCAGAAGGGATCGCGAGGACCGGTAAGTGTTATGGCAATGTTTATTAACTGTTTGTGTACATTTATAATGCATTTTTATGTGTTTGTGATTGCCTCCCATTATAGCCTATTGGTTCTAGTTCGGTTCGTCGAACGTTCGACGAGCCGAACTCGAGCCAGACCCCCCGTTCGGCGAACCGCCTCGAGCCGAACCGGGACCGGTTCGCTCATCTCTACTTAATTGTAGAACACTGGGTAAAACAGACACAGAAAAAGACTTGGGTGTATGGGTGGATGGTAAACTTCACTTTAGTGGACAGTGTCAGGCAGCTTCTGCCAGGGCTAATAAAATAATGGGATGTATTAAAAGAGGTATAAGTGTTCATGAAAAAAATATAGTTCTACCCCTGTACAAGTCACTAGTGCGACCGCACTTAGAATACTGTGTACAATTCTGGTCACCGATATATAAGAAGGACATAGCTGAACTGGAGAGGGTGCAGAGAAGAGCGACCAAGATTATTAGAGGAATGGGTGGGCTGCAATACCAAGACAGGTTATTAAACTTGGGGTTATTTAGTCTGGAAAAACGAAGGCTTAGGGGGGATCTAATCACAATGTATAAATATATGAGGGGACAGTACAGAGACCTTTCCAAAGATCTTTTTACACCTAGGCCTGCGACTGGAACACGGGGGCATCCGCTACGTCTTGAGGAAAGAAGGTTTAATTATAATCACAGACGAGGATTCTTTACTGTACGAGCAGTGAGACTATGGAACTCTCTGCCGCATGATGTTGTAATGAGTGATTCACTACTAACATTTAAGCAGAGCCTGGATGCCTTTCTTGAAAAATTTAATATTACCAGTTATGTATATTAGATTTTATGACAGGGTATGGATCCAGGGAACTAGTCTGATTGCCGTATGTGGAGTCAGGAAGGAAATCTTTTCCCCATTGGAACTTGTTTGCCACATTGGGGTTTTTTTTTTGCCTTCCTCTGGATCAACATGTTAGGCTACGGGTTGAACTAGATGGACTAAAGCGGGCTTTACACACTGCGATATCGCCGGTATTTTGTCGTTGGGGTCACGGTTTTGGTGACGCACTTCCGCAATCGTTAGCGATATAGCTTTGTGTAACAGCGTTCAGCGATGTAAAATCGTCGCAAAAGCGTGATTTATCGCTAATCGGCTACACGGGTCCTAATTCCCAAAAATCGTTGTTATTTCTTTGTAACTATCGTTGCTCGTTCCTTTCAACATACTTTACGTTACGTGTGACACTACTACAGCGACTTAAAAAATTGTTGCCTCTTGCGTCATCATCGATACGGGCGTGTATGGTGGTTTAAATGTTCAATACGCCTACTTGTTTCCTATTTGCTAACGCATCTGCTCCATGATTGGAGCATAATATATATAATACGCTAGCATCCTTTTTGCGTTTATCCATTTGGTGGGTTCATTTCCTAGGTTCATTTCGTAGGTTTTGGACGTGTCCTGCTGCCTCCGTGTCCGGCGTATAGTTTGGCGTCATTCGTCCGTGAGATAAACTTCGCATGTGAGTATTTTTTTTTTTTTTTTTATTTTTGTTTTTTTTTTTTTTTTTTTCTCAATAATTGTAGAAAATGTGGGTTTTTTTTTTTAAATTTATGTCTTCCTTTGTATTATAACATTTACATATGTTTGTAGTATTAAATTGGGTTTATCATAATTTAGTAAATAGCCTATATCATGACTGTATTTGTGTTTATTTAATACATTACAGTTAGATATATTATATTATCCATTATTGTATGTTATTCAAGATTGCAGGCATCCAAACTTTAAAGTTTAAAAGACGTCAAACATGACTGTGACCAATAAGAATAAGATTCATATTTGTAAAATGTTTATATTGTCAGACCCTAAAAAAATGGTTTCTTATTTAAAAAAAAAAAAAAATAACCAAAACATTTACTAAATTATTCTCTGTTATACAGGCTAAATATGCGTAGTGAGCCTGAAAATGCCGTCATAGCTGCCATGCTTGTAGCCGGAGGAGCCCTTGCACTTGCCGAGGATCATGAAATGCGATGCAGAACTAGAAAAAGACGAATTTGGGCACGCAAATGGCTACTAGAGAGACAACGCTATACACACATGCACCTTGTAAGAGACCTACAAGAGCATAACCCACATGACTTTAGAAACTACTTACGCATGTCGGAAAGCTCGTTCTCATACCTTTTAGAGAAAGTCCGCCCTTATATCATGCGCAATAATACCGTAATGCGTCAGGCAGTACCTGTAGACGAGCGTTTGGGGGTGACTCTTCGATTCTTGGCTACAGGACGCAGTTTGACTGACCTTCAGTATTCATCAGCAGTGTCCCGCTCTCTACTTAGCTCATTAATTCCAGAGACATGTTTGGCAATAGCACATGCTTTACATGACTACATGCATTTGCCAAATAGTCCTAGTGATTGGGACAAAATTGCAAATACATTCAACCTATTATGGCAATTCCCTAATTGTGGTGGCGCAATTGACGGCAAACACATAAGGATAATGCAGCCACATAATTCTGGCTCATATTATTACAACTACAAGGGCTACCACAGCATTATCCTTATGGCGGTTGTCAACGCCACTTATGATTTTCTGTACATTGATATCGGCATGAATGGCCGAGTTTCGGATGGTGGGGTATTTGAACATACGGAGTTTGCATTACGGCTAAAACAAAATCAACTCCAATTACCCAATAACCAAAATACCATTGGAAATTTAAATTTTGTTTTTTTGGCGGACGAGGCCTTTCCATTACAACGTAATTTGTTACGGCCATATCCACTTACAGGCTTGAATGTAGAAAGACGCATTTTTAATTATCGTCTATGCAGAGCTAGAAGAGTTGTTGAGAATGCTTTTGGCATCTTAAGCAGTAGATTTCGTATCTTTTCCATGCCAATCAACTTAAAACTTGAATCCATTGACAATGTTGTGCTTGCATGCTGTTATTTGCATAATTTTCTCAGAAAAAGAGATGGTCTTGAATATGTTCCACCTGGCTTTGTAGATGTAGAAAATCAAAGTAATGGTGTTGTTGAGCTTGGGGCATGGCGTCAGTAAGTTAACCCACTGGATAATCTTTTGCCACAGCCACCCCTGACACGTAGTATGATGGATGCAATGGAAAACAGAACTAATTATTGTATTTTTTTTAATGGCCCAGGGGCTGTGTCATGGCAGCATGTTTATACTTAATTAATGAGTTTAGGTGCTCATTAAACATGATATTGCATGGTTGTGTTTAAATAATGTAAGTCATATTTTTGAAAATGTGTTTTTTTTTTTAAACAAATTGCCTTAAGGGTGTAAAGATTATGATTTGGAGTGGAAAAATTTTTATTGTGTTATGAAAGTAAATTGTTTGATGTTACTTAAAACAACATTGTGAATATTGTTTTTTTTTTATTGTGAAAACATTTATAATCATCACAAATGAATGTATGATTGTAAACAAAATATTTCTTTAGGAAAACATATTAATGTAAATATTAAGCAAAAACTATAAAAAACGAATTAAGCATTACAAGCATTCTGTCAATCATTTCTCTCGTATGATAATTAACATTTATTAATATGTTTGTTATTTACATGACATAAAACATTATGATTCAAACAATATACGCCACATTTCCTTAAATAAAATATTAAACACAGAAAATTTTTTATAAAAAATAAACAACCAATAGAAAAAAAAAAATAAAACAGAAAAAAAAAAAAAACCCATTTGCGCATACACAAATGAGCACATAAGTATTATTAAAGTACATTACGGCGACATACAATGTTCAGTTTGTTAACATATCAATAAAGAAACGTCATGACGTCCAAACGTCTAAAGGACCATGTGACACGCCACACTGTGTACCTGCTGATCTAAAGCGAAACTGAAAGAGAAAATGTCAACCAACAAACGTGCAAAGGTCTGGGGCCAAGGGGAGGTCCAATACTTGGTGAAAAGGATGGATGCACTGGACTATATATGTGCAAAGACATATCAACGTCCTATGGCACATAAAAGAAGTGTTGTTAAAAAAATATGCAGGGGCCTGTACCGTAAATTTCATATCAGACGCACATCAACGCAGGTACTGAAGAAATGGGCTGATTTAAAGTACAGGGATAAGGAGAGAATAGAAGAAATTCGAAGTGACCTGGTAGTGATAGCTGGTAAGATAATATTTTCATCCATACCTAATATATATATATGTGATTTATAATATAAAAACATAACAGTTGTTGTTTTTAAAATCATTAACGGTCTGCTGTGATTTTTTAGATCTAAAAATCACATTATTTCTTATTTTTTTATTGTTTAATTATTTATTTTTTTAATTTAATGTTAACAGATGTAAATTCCTTGAATAATGAGTCAAGCCAGGCCACTAACAATAATGAAGAAAATGTTGTACAGCAGCTGGCTCCAAGCATGGATTCCAACCGTGAAAATAGCCTACACATTTTAAATGAGGAAGCAGACAGCCTTGAATATGATGTTATTTCACCATCATCAGGACATGCTGATGCTGATGTAATGTCAGAAGAGAATATGGAGGACAATGGTAATGATGTGGTTTGACAAAGTTAGTACAGTGGTAAATATTTTGCTAGATGGATAAAACTCTAACAAAATGAACTTATGTTGAAATTAGGTGGGAAAGGATCAGGTTGGGACATGAGCGCATCATCCGGAGATGAACGTGAAGAACAAGTTGTCAGTAATGGTAAGTTTCATGAGTGTACAACATAATGGTCCATGTTTTTTTTTTTTTTTTTGTATTTTTTTTTTAAAATCAAACGCTACAATATATACCAAATACTGACATTTGTTTTTGTTTTTTCCCAGAAATAGTAACACTATATGATATTTATGTGTCTGCAAACCGACTAAAAGAAGCCTCTGCGGCGCATGATGCCCTAATCCATAAATATATTAATCAACGTCATAAATAAATGATGTTTGTTTAGGATTTTTCTATGTTTAACATGTATGTAGAAAGGTTTTTAAAAGAATATTTAAACTTAAAAATATTTTAAAAATAAAAAAATTTACAAGATCCTAAATGATTCTAAAGTAAAATAAAAATTAATAAAAATTTTATAACAAATGTGCGTAATAGAATCGAAAAATACATTATTTCATATGACAGGTTTATTGTCTGTGGAATAGTTACACATTTGTTATTTTTCACAAATATGCACGAAATATCAGGCAACAGAAGGAATACAATAATAAAAAAATATAAAAAAAACAAAAAAAAATAAATATTATAAACTACTTCTTTTTGCGTTTGTTAACCAAACTCATGCGTGACCTACGGCCACGCACACCACCCTTTCGAAGTGGTTGTCTTGATGGCTCTGCTGCAGCTTGAGGATTTTCAGGGGCATCAACAGGATCAACAGTATCAACAGGATCAACAGTATCAACAGGATCAACAGGATCAACAGGATCTACAGGATCAACAGGATGAGGAACCTCGCCAATGGCAACATAGGATGAGTCTGTTAGTTTTTTAGCTCTTGCCAAACGTAATACATCCTGGATTAAACATTGGGCAATGTATTTTTGGTCTGGGGTAAGTTCCCGCATTTCATCATCCACGAACATAGCAATACCAGAAAGGGGTGGTCTGTTGTGCTGGTCTAGGATGTTTTGTGCCACTCCCATCAGTTTGGTTACAGCAGTAGTAGTGTTTGCAGGGATGGTTTTTTTTTTCCTTTGCCAACTTTGTGTGTATAACACATTGGATGGGCCTGCCTCAACCAAATCCACATTGGTTAATTGGCTAGCAGGAGTTTCCATTAGGTGTTCTGATGATGATTGTTGACTTGTTGTTGGCTCCTGCACTACAAAAAATACATGAATAAATAAAATTTTCATTTAAATATATTTTTTAAATACAACATTTGAATACTTTTACATATATCTTGGAAAGTATACAAATATTCATTTCATCATAATGATAAAAAGAAAAAAACATTGTTTATGACAAATTAGGACAATAATAAAAATTATACCTCAGATATAGTCACTTCATTGTTAGCATCTGGGGGAATATCACCACCAATATTGAGGCTACTGGTTGATGGCCTGTGAAGCTCCTGGTCCCTTGTGAAATTCAATAAATCAAAATACCAGAGCGTTGGGACGTAGACATCACCAGTGCCAGCACCAGAACGTTTGGATTCCTCTATTTTGTTCAGTTCTTTCTTATAAACTGTGCGTATTGCCTGTATTTTTCTTTTCACGAGATCCTCGGTACCTTTTTGATTAGGATGGTATTTGTCATATATTACAATCATTTTAAGGTACGCATCCTTTTTAAGTTGCCTATTACTGTACTCGGGGGATTTTATTTTCCATAAGGGTGTTTGCGTCTGGTACACCTCTATGAATTCACGTAGGAATTCCTCCTTATTAGTACACATCTGGAAAACATTAAATAGGAGATAAATCAGTATAAACACTGATTTAACATATTTAAAAAAAAAAAAAAACCAAAAAAAAAATAAAAATATTCTATAGAGTTAATACTATAACACATATACAGCTGGAAAACATTTCATTGGAGATAAATCAGTACAAACACTGATTTAAAGAATTGCAATAAAAAAAAAAAAAAAATAAAAACAAATATAGTGAGAAAATACTATTACACATACCTTGCTGCAAAGATTCTCAAGTCCAGATGACAGTTGTTTTCAAAAATCACTTGTGCGAGGACAAACGCAAATGGGTAGACAACAGCTGCAAGAATGAACACGCATCTGCGCACATTTATACTACCAACATCCAATGAAAATCTATAGCGCTGATTACACAAATGAGTCGAGGCAAGAAGGGGTGTAGCGAGTTTACAATTCAACTACATCAAGATGCACTTTGTGTGGGGAAACAACGCCCATATCGCCATGACACTTGGAAATCCATGCGGTAAGACCGCTACACAACGATGCTAATGTTCATCATCACATCGGGAAACGAGATAGCTTGGAAGGTGACTATAAAAGAGATTGTGACATGTGACCGTAAGCACACGACTAAAACATGGACACACAGCGATGAACACACATCGCACTAACGAACAGGGCGTGCCGCACATACGACGACATCGCGCCCGATATCGCAGTGTGTAAAGTAGCCTTTAGAGTTTCCCTTCAACCTTAAAAACTATGATACTATGATACTATGATACTATGAATGCCAAAATGCATGCGTTTTGATTTCCAAGCAAAGTCTATGAGAAATAGGGATTTCTTGTGCGCACTTTGCTGTTCAAAACGCTGCTTTTAATTTGCATATTTTTGGTCAAAAACTCAGCATTTAAAAAAGCAGCATGTCAATTGTTTTTGCCATTTGAGGTGCATTTTGATAACATTAGAGTCAATGAGAAGATGAAAAACGCAATCTACATCAAAATCCTAGCGTTTTACATGATTTTTGGATGCAGAAAACAAGCGTTTGTGACAATTTAATTGCCTGCGTTTTTGACATTATAATAAGGGCATGATATGTCCCTTTACACACACACATAGTCCGACAATTAAAATTAAGAAAAACATTAATTTAACGTTATTTTATACATAAATATTAACAAATATTTATAAACTATTTTGTTTATGATTATAATCTTGATATTTGTTATCATTTTTTTTCCATTTTTCATAGTGTTTGAATGTTAAAACTTTATTTAGCAGTGTATTTGTCATCAAAACACATCTGACTTTAAGCAATGAAAAAGCATGTAAATCGCGGTAAAAACGCGGCCAAAACGCGGTAAAAACGCAAGTGTATTTATAGCGCTTTTGTGGTGAAAAGCAACTTTGGTAAATACCATTTCTGCCAAAGGGTGCATTTAGAACTGCAACTACCTGGAGGCAACGTGGGCACATAGCCTAAAGGCCGCTTTACACGCTGCGACATCGCTCAAGCGATCTCATTGGGGTCACGGAATTTGTGACGCACATCCGGCCGCTTTAGCGATGCCGTTGCGTGTGACACCTTTGAGCGATTTTGCATCGTTGCAAAAACGTGCAAAATCGCTCATCAGTGACAGGGGGTCCATTCTCAAATATCTTTGCGTTGTTCCTCGTTCCTGCGGCAGCACACATCGGTATGTGTGACACCGCAGGAACGAGGAACCTCTCCTTACCTGCCTCCCGCCCGCAATGCGGAAGGAAGGAGATGGGCGGGATGTTCGTCCCGCTCATCTCTGCCCCTCCACTTCTATTGGGCGGCGGTTCAGTGACGCAGCTGTGACGTCGCTGTGACGCTGAACGAACCGCCCCCTTAGAAAGGAGGCGTTTTGCCGGTCACAGCGAGGTTTCAGGGCAGGTAAGTAGTGTGATGGGTCTGGGCGATGTTGTGCGCCACGGGCAGCGATTTGCCCATGTCGCACAACCGATGGGGGCGGGTACCCATGCTAGCGATATTGGTCATGATATCGCAGCGTGTAAAGCGGCCTTTAGACACATTGTGGTGTTTACCAGGGAGGGGAACATTTAGATTTGGGAGTTCAGATTTTGCTGGCTTTCTTTTTGGTGGGAGCCATTGTATTTTTCCAGAGCCTTTGTGCTACCAGTTACGAGGAAGCCCCTTATATTTCCGTTAATAGGTGACGGACCTGAGTGGGGATCTGTTTTTTTGTGAGTTGAGTTCAATGCTATGTCGTAACTTGTGGTGTAGAACATTTTGGATAATTTACTTAAGTGAAGCAGGAGAGAGTGGTTGTAATGCCGGAAAGGAATTTTCATTAAAATCAGCAGGTTTTATTGTTCATAGTTATGTACATTGCTATTGTTGGTTCATGAAGAAGGAGCATGCTAACTCCGAAACGCTGGCCTGACAACCAGTTGCACTCAGTTCAGTGGTACTAGCAGGTCTTTTCCTTGCATTTACAAGTTCCACTTTTGAGATGAAGCACCTGTTCAGTTGTCACAAGAATAAAATGTTCTCATCTTACATTTCTGTGAAGAATATTTTGCACGTAAAGAAAGAGTTTGTTTCATTAAATTTTTTTAATTAGTAAAAAAAAATGAGACTCTTTCTGTAAGTTACATTGGCGAGTGCGTAGTAATTGTGACAGCTTACTGTTTGCATGATTAAATAGCAGTAATACATCACTAATGAAAAGTGGTAAATGTTTCAGTAGTCCATGCGTCGCTTGTTATTTTTATTATACACTTACGTAGGCAAAGTTTTTAAATAAATTATTCTTTATTATTGAATAAATTATTAATTTAAGTGTTATTTATTCAGATTCTCTTAACTCTTTGCAAATTTGTTATGCTTCTGGCACTTTGAGCTTATTAGCATGATTGAGTGGCGATAAACTACTTTTACATTTTAGAAAATATAGTTTCCCCATAATTTGGGAGATTTACTTAGTACTGGTGGTTTACCTAACACATAATTTTATAGAAGAACATGTGAGAATATTTTCTTGTCAACTTTGAATGTAATTGCTACTTATACCGCTAGAATTAGGACATTTCCTTGACAGTATGATCAGATGATTGCTATTGATTTAGTAACCTTAGATAATATATGCTATATGGCTCAGTAAAAAAATTATGCATGCATAATTAATTAGGCATTAAATAACTCTTTTAAAGCTAGTCATTTACAATTTTAACATAATGGGCATATTATTGTCTGAATTACACCTACGATGTTTTGATCTTTTGGAGTTTAAAATTGACCAAACCTAAATTCCCGTATGGCTACGAAGTGGTCTTAGTTTAGTTCAAAGCAACCAAGAGGACTCAATGTTGCTATAGTAAAGCTAAGTTAATAATGTCTGAAGGTCTGTAAAGAGTGTATATATATATATATATATCTATATATATAATTGCCTTATTCTGTCTGTCTGTCTGTCTGTCTATCTGTCTGTCTGTCTGTCTGTCTTGCTCCAAAATTCTGTCCTTACGGTGACACAGAGCGGATTGGCCACTGGCCTCGCCATGGCCCCGCCCCCCGTACGGATTGGTCGCTCGCCCTGGCTCCCCCCCCACACTGATTGGCTGGCCGCTCGCACAGGCTCCGCCCCCACACGGATTGGCCTCTTGCCCTGGCACCCTGCACGTATTGGCAACTCGGCCACGCCCCGCCCCCCTCACGCAAGGCATGCATCCCCCGAACTGACACAGAGACACGACTACCAGGTGAGTACTGTACCCCCGGGAGCCCACACCAGCATACTCCGCCAACCCAGCCGACACAAACCCTCGCATTGCTGGGGTTTGCCGCCGTATGCTGGTGTGGGCTCCCGTGCGAGTGGGGGACGTGATGCGCTGGTAACCATGGTAGCATAGTTACCAGCGCATCAAGGTCCTGCAGCGGCGGAACATCCACACGCATACACACAACAACAGACACACACACACACACATCAGATCACACTCACTCTCACACACACCTCACACACACATCAGATCGCATCCACACACTCACAGCATCCGGAGATATCGCTTGCTTCTCGGCCGCGATACTGTGCTGTGAGCTTCCAGGACCTGCCGGAGGATCACATGGCCAGAAGCATGTGGTATCTCCGGATGTTGTGAGTATGAGCGCGTATGTGCAATATCGTCAATGTGTGTGTGCGTGAGTGTATGCGATCGGGTTTGTGTGAGTGTATGCGATTGGGTGTGCGTGAGTGTATGCGATCGGGTGTGTGTGAGTGTATGCGATCGGGTGTGTGTGAGTGTATGCGATCGGGTGTGTGTGAGTGTATGCGATCGGGTGTGTGTGAGTGTATGCGATCGGGTGGGTGTGAGTGTATGCGATCGGGTGGGTGTGAGTGTATGCGATCGGGTGGGTGTGTGTGTGTGTGAGTGTATGCGATCGGATCTGTGAGTGTCGGCAGAGGAGCACGGCGTGCTGGAGGAGGCTGGGAGGAGAGAGGCTGATCCTGGGGAAGGCTGGGAGGGGGAGGCTGATGCTGGGGGAGGCTGATGTTGGGGGAGGCTGGGAGGGTGTAGGCTGATGCTGGGGGAGGCTGATGCTGTGGGAGGCTGGGAGGAGAGAGGCTGATGCTGGGGGAGGCTGATGCTGGGGGTGGCTGGGATGGGGGAGGCTGATGCTGGTGGAGGCTGGAAGGAGAGAGGCTGATACTGGGGGAGGCTGATGTTGGGGGAGGCTGGGAGGGTGTAGGCTGATGCTGGGGGAGGCTAATGCTGGGGGAGGCTGGGAGGAGAGAGGCTGATGCTGGGGGAGGCTGATGCTGGGGGTGGCTGGGATGAGAGAGGGTGATGCTGGGGGAGGCTGGAAGGAGAGAGGCTGATGCTGGGGGAGGCTGATGCTGGGGGAGGCTGGGAGGGGGAGGCTGATGCTGGGGGAGGCTGGGAGGAGAGAGGCTGATGCTGGGAGAGGCTGATGCTGGGGGAGGCTGGAAGGAGAGAGGCTGATGCTGGGGGAGGCTGATGCTGGGGGAGGCTGGGAGAGGGAGGCTGATGCTGGGGGAGGCTGGGAGGGGGAGGCTGATGCTAGGGGAGGCTAAGAGGAGAGAGGCTGATGCTGGAGGAGGCTGAGAGGAGAGAGGCTGATGCTGGGGGAGGCTGGGAGGAGAGAGGCTGATGCTGGGGGAGGCTGGGAGGAAGGAGGCTGGGAGGGGGGAGGCTGAGAGAAGAGAGGCTCATGCTGGGGGAGGCTGAGGCTGGGAGGAGAGAGGCTGATGCTGGGGACAGAGAGGCTGATGCTGGGAGGAGAGAGGCTGATGCTGGGAGGAGAGAGGCTGATGCTGGGGGCAGAGAGGCTGATGCTGGTGCAGCATGGGGGATGGAGCACGATGGGGGGTGCGCAGCATGGGGGATGGAGCACGATGGGGAGTGCGCAGCATGGGGGATGGAGCACGTTTGGGAGTGTGCAGCATGGCGGATGGAGCACGTTTGGGAGTGCGCAGCATGGCGGATGGAGCACGATGGGGGGTGCGCAGCATGGGGGATGGAGCACGATGGGAGGTGCACACCTCCCCCCAACACACACACACACACAACACACCACACACACACTGGGAACCACAAACACCGCCCTATACATACACCCACACACACAGACAACGCTGCACACACACAACACCCAACACACAAACACCGCGGCATACATAAATATACGCACATACCACGCAACACACACATTGCACAAAACATACCTCCCCCCAAAACACACCACACCCACACAAACCGCGCAACACACACACACACAACGCTACAGACACACAGCGCTCCACAAACAACGCAACACACATACAACACCGCTCTCACCCCCCGCCACACCCAAACAACACCCAGAACATGTACAGCGCCTACACAAACACTTGGTAACTACACACAACAACATCTATATATATATATATATATATATATATATATAACAAAAATCATACATGAACTACACAATACGTAAATTCTAGAATACCCGATGCGTAGAATCGGGCCACCTTCTAGTATATATATAATTGCCTTATTCTGTCTGTCTGTCTGTCTGTCTGTCTTGCTCCAAAATTGTGTCCTTACGGTGACACAAAGCTGATTGGCCGCTGGGCTCGCCATGGCCCCGCCCCCCCGCACGGATTGGCCGCTCGCCTTGCCTCGGCTCCGCCCCCCCCACGGATTGGTCGCTCGCCTCGGCCTGGCCCCGCCCTCCGCATGGATTGGCCACTTGCCCCGGCCTTCCGCACGCATCGCCAGACATAACCTTGCGCTGCTGGGATCGTGACGGAGTCGGTGAACGCTGGTAACCATTATACACATCGGGTAACTAAGGTCCCTTAGTTACCCGATGTGTATCATAGTTACCAGTGTACACCGGCTCCGTCACGATCCCAGCAGCGCCAGACATAACCTTGAGATGCTGGGATCTTGATGGAGCCGGTGAACGCTGGTAACCATTATACACATCGGGTAACTAAGGTCGCTTAGTTACCCGATGTGTATCATAGTTACCAGTGTACACCGGCTCCGTCAGGATCCCAGCAGCGCCAGACATAACCTTGCGATGCTGGGATCTTGACGGAGCCGGTGAACGCTGGTAACCATTATACACATCGGGTAACTAAGGTCCCTTAGTTACCCGATGTGTATCATAGTTACCAGTGTACACCGACTCCGTCACGATCCCAGCAGCGCCAGACATAACCTTGCGATGCTGGGATCTTGACGGAGCCGGTGAACGCTGGTAACCATTATACACATCGGGTAACTAAGGTCCCTTAGTTACCCGATGTGTATCATAGTTACCAGCGTACACCGGCTCCCGGTACACATGTGCAGGGAGCCGGCATTATACTCCTCTCACATGTGCAGGGAGCCGGCATTATACTACTCTCCCCCCAGGACTACTCCTCCTATTATAGTCCTCCTATTATACTCCTCTCTGAGTATAATAGGAGAACTATTATAGCATGGGGGATGGAGCACGATGGGGTGCGCAGCATGGGGGATGTAGCACGATGGGGGGTGCGCAGCATGGAGGATGGAGCACGATGGGGAGTGCGCAGCATGGGGGATGGAGCACGATAGGGAGTGCGCAGCATGGGGGATGGAGCACGATGGGGGGTGCGCAGCATCGAGGATGGAGCACGATGGGGAATGCGCAGCATAGGGGATGGAGCATGATGGGGGGTGGGCAGCATGGGGGATGGAGCACGATGGGGGGGTGCGCAGCATGGGGGATGGAGCACGATGGGAGGGGCACACCTCCCCCCAACACACACACACAACACACCACACACACACTGGGAACCACAAACACCGCCATACACAGACACCCACACACACAGACAACGCCGCACACACACAACACCCAACACACAAACACCGCGGCATACATAAATATACGCACATACCGCACAACACACACATTGCACAAAACATACCTCCCCCCAAAACACACCACACCCACACAAACCGCGCAACACACACACACACAACGCTACAGACACACAGCGCTCCACAAACAACGCAACACACGCAACACACATACAACACCGCTCTCACCCCCCGCCACACCCAGACAACACCCAGAGCATGTACAGTGCTCTACACAAACACTTGGTAACTACACACAACAACATCTATATATATATATATATATAACAAAAATCATACATGAACTACACAATATGTAAATTCTAGAATACCCGATGCGTAGAATCGGGCCACCTTCTAGTATATATATATAATCCTTTTAAGCAAAAATCAACACCTCTCTAAATTGTATGCATAGTTACCAACTATCCCAGGTTTCCACGGATTTCCAAAAGTGGCGTGGTTTACACCTACAAGCCCAAAAGTGCATGATTTGGGAGTGGTAGAGTAATACCCGAGAGAAGTGGGGATAATGGGAACCTGTCACATGAAAAAACACTATTACCCTGCAGATTTGGAGTTAATCTGCAGGTTAATAGCGTATTTAACGTGCATAGCAACGAAATTGAGAACCCTGCTGTAGGGAAGAAATAACGTTTATCCTCCCAGCAGTGTTTGGGCTTCAAACATAGGGGAGGCGGCCGCACAGGTTTAGTCGCCGCTCTGTGCATAGAGAGCGGTGACAGTAATCGACCACCACACTGACTGACAGTGGGTCAAATGCGGAGCGAGCTGTCAGTCAGTGCCGGGGGCACGGTTAGACCCACCACTCTCAATACACAAAGCGGTAACTGAAACCGCGACAACAACTCCCCTATGTTTGAAAGACGAATACTTCTGGGAGGACTCAAGTTCTTTTCCTCCTGGTATTGGAGCTCTAAATGACAGCGCCGCCCCCCCATATTCCTCCAAACATATAATGCCTCCACAATGTACTCAATTATTTTTAAAAAATACTCTCCTCTACATGTTTACATGCTACCCCGCTGCACATCTTGGGCAAAGTACAGTAACATCATTGCTCCCGCTGTACTGAGATGTCAGATCACAGATGTAGAGGAAGAATTATCAAGAAGGGAGCGGACGGCTCCCTCTTCCATCATTGCTTTCAACCGTAGTGGCATCAATGATCTGTTGGAACTGGCACTCTGCCCCTCGACTCATGGAGGACTACATGGCATCAGCTTTACTAATGTTGATCTCCTGCTGATAAAATAATGATTTTATCAAACATACGGCAAGCGGCTCAGTGAGTGACATCACTGGAATCTGGGTCTCTGTCTCTACATCATGTTGCTCTCAGATTTCGTAATAAACACCTATTGATAACATTCCCTTTAAGTGAATGGAAAAGGGCCAAGTGTATGCATGCCTATCTCTTTATTCTTTTGCCAGCTGCATACTATGGCCACAAATCATGGTTCTCTTTCATCCCATGTATGAAATCTGCATTTATCAGACATTTATGACATACTAGAAGGTGGCCCGATTCTACGCATCGGGTATTCTAGAATTTACGTATTGTGTAGTTCATGTATGATTTTTGTTATATATAGATATAGATGTTGTTGTGTGTAGTTACCAAGTGTTTGTGTAGGGCGCTGTACATGTTCTGGGTGTTGTCTGGGTGTGGCGGGGGGTGAGAGCGGTGTTGTATGTGTGTTGCGTGTGTTGCGTTGTTTGTGGAGCGCTGTGTGTCTGTAGCGTTGTGTGTGTGTGTGTTGCGCGGTTTGTGTGGGTGTGGTGTGTTTTGGGGGGAGGTATGTTTTGTGCAATGTGTGTGTTATGCGGTATGTGCGTATATTTATGTATGCCGCAGTGTTTGTGTGTTGGGTGTTGTGTGTGTGCGGCGTTGTCTGTGTGTGTGGGTGTCTGTGTATGGCGGTGTTTGTGGTTCCCAGTGTGTGTGTGGTGTGTTGTGTGTGTGTGTTGGGGGGAGGTGTGCACCTCCCATCGTGCTCCATCCCCCATGCTGTGCACCCCCCATCGTGCCCCATCCCCCATGCTGCGCACCCCCCATCGTGCTCCATCCCCTATGCTGCCCACCCCCCATCGTGCTCCATCCCTTATGCTGTGCATTCCCCATCGTGCTCCATCCCCGATACTGCGCACTCCCCATCGTGCTCCATCCCCCATGCTGCGCACTCCCAATCGTGCTCCATCCTCCATGCTGCAGCACCCCCCATCGTGCTACATCCCCCATGCTGCGCACCCCATCGTGCTCCATCCCCCATGCTATAATAGTTCTCCTATTATACTCAGAGAGGTGTATAATAGGAGGACTATAATAGGAGGAGTAGTCCTGGGGGGAGAGGAGTATAATGCAGGCTCCCTGCACATGTGTACCGGGAGCCGGTGTACGCTGGTAACTATGATACACATCGGGTAACTAAGGGACCTTAGTTACCCGATGTGTATAATGGTTACCAGCGTTCACCGGCTCCGTCAAGATCCCAGCATCGCAAGGTTATGTCTGGCGCTGCTGGGATCGTGACGGAGCCGGTGTACACTGGTAACTACAATACACATCGGGTAACTAAGGGACCTTAGTTACCCGATGTGTATAATGGTTACCAGCGTTCACCGCCTCCGTCACGATCCCAGCAGCGCAAGGTTATGTCTGGCGATGCGTGCGGAGGGCCGGGGCGAGTGGCCAATCCATGCGGAGGGCGGGGCCAGGCCGAGGCGAGTGACCAATCCGTGCGGGTGGCGGGGCCATGGCGAGCCCAGCGGCCAATCAGCTTTGTGTCACCGTAAGGACACAATTTTGGAGCCAGACAGACAGACAGACAGACAGACAGACAGAATAAGGCAATTATATATATATAGATGTTTCGGATATACTGAGAATGTTAGCAGCAGGAATATCTATTTACACACAATATAAACTGTATTAAACAAGTATGTTAGTATGTACCAAAGAGTTATTTGCTCTATTAACTAAATAGGCTTTACAGAGAGCCACATCGCTGCCATCCTTGACAGTAAATGACCATCATGATTATGATTGATAATGAAACCATGGTAGTAGCAATTACCTAGTTCTTTTGATCTTGGCATACATTACTTACTTTGCAATTTGAGAAAAACACAATGTACAATAGAGAACAGATACATTTTAAACATGCAAAACTTTTATTTTCCAAAACATTTATTTGTGGTCTAAAAGCTAACACTGTGATTATGGAATATAAACAGGTTTTTTAGGGTAAAATGAAGTTCAGTTCCTTGTTTGACCAGAAGATGGCGATGTTGAGATAAAATGTCACTAGTCTAATACAAAAATTGTCTCTCCAGTAAAGGAGACAAACTCTAGCACAGCGCCACCTATTGGAAGTAGCGATCCTAAAAGTCACAAGTGGATTTTTGACAATCCTTTGCAATATGACTCAGGATATATAAGCCAGATCAGAATCCCAATTTGCAGACACGGTGTTTCGGGGTGCTTGCCCCTCGTCAGTGCAAAGTATGGGGGTGTCTGATCTGGCTCATGAGAAAGCTATGTGGGGACCACGGGGGAACACTATTCTCCTTAAGGAGACTTTGCAAGCCAGTCTGGCTGCCAGGTAAGGGGACTTATAGCTGCAATGCCCCTAAAATTCCACGGGGGAACACTATTCTCCTTAAGGAGACTTTGCAAGCCAGTCTGGCTGCCAGGTAAGGGGACTTATAGCTGCAATGCCCCTCTGGGAAATATTCAAATTGTCTCTCCAGTAAAGGAGACAAACTCTAGCACAGCGCCACCTATTGGAAGTAGCGATCCTAAAAGTCACAAGTGGATTTTTGACAATCCTTTGCAATATGACTCAGGATATATAAGCCAGATCAGAATCCCAATTTGCAGACACGGTGTTTCGGGGTGCTTGCCCCTCGTCAGTGCAAAGTATGGGGGTGTCTGATCTGGCTCATGAGAAAGCTATGTGGGGACCACGGGGGAACACTATTCTCCTTAAGGAGACTTTGCAAGCCAGTCTGGCTGCCAGGTAAGGGGACTTATAGCTGCAATGCCCCTAAAATTCCACGGGGGAACACTATTCTCCTTAAGGAGACTTTGCAAGCCAGTCTGGCTGCCAGGTAAGGGGACTTATAGCTGCAATGCCCCTCTGGGAAATATTCAAATTGTCTCTCCAGTAAAGGAGACAAACTCTAGCACAGCGCCACCTATTGGAAGTAGCGATCCTAAAAGTCACAAGTGGATTTTTGACAATCCTTTGCAATATGACTCAGGATATATAAGCCAGATCAGAATCCCAATTTGCAGACACGGTGTTTCGGGGTGCTTGCCCCTCGTCAGTGCAAAGTATGGGGGTGTCTGATCTGGCTCATGAGAAAGCTATGTGGGGACCACGGGGGAACACTATTCTCCTTAAGGAGACTTTGCAAGCCAGTCTGGCTGCCAGGTAAGGGGACTTATAGCTGCAATGCCCCTAAAATTCCACGGGGGAACACTATTCTCCTTAAGGAGACTTTGCAAGCCAGTCTGGCTGCCAGGTAAGGGGACTTATAGCTGCAATGCCCCTCTGGGAAATATTCAAATTGTCTCTCCAGTAAAGGAGACAAACTCTAGCACAGCGCCACCTATTGGAAGTAGCGATCCTAAAAGTCACAAGTGGATTTTTGACAATCCTTTGCAATATGACTCAGGATATATAAGCCAGATCAGAATCCCAATTTGCAGACACGGTGTTTCGGGGTGCTTGCCCCTCGTCAGTGCAAAGTATGGGGGTGTCTGATCTGGCTCATGAGAAAGCTATGTGGGGACCACGGGGGAACACTATTCTCCTTAAGGAGACTTTGCAAGCCAGTCTGGCTGCCAGGTAAGGGGACTTATAGCTGCAATGCCCCTAAAATTCCACGGGGGAACACTATTCTCCTTAAGGAGACTTTGCAAGCCAGTCTGGCTGCCAGGTAAGGGGACTTATAGCTGCAATGCCCCTCTGGGAAATATTCAAATTGTCTCTCCAGTAAAGGAGACAAACTCTAGCACAGCGCCACCTATTGGAAGTAGCGATCCTAAAAGTCACAAGTGGATTTTTGACAATCCTTTGCAATATGACTCAGGATATATAAGCCAGATCAGAATCCCAATTTGCAGACACGGTGTTTCGGGGTGCTTGCCCCTCGTCAGTGCAAAGTATGGGGGTGTCTGATCTGGCTCATGAGAAAGCTATGTGGGGACCACGGGGGAACACTATTCTCCTTAAGGAGACTTTGCAAGCCAGTCTGGCTGCCAGGTAAGGGGACTTATAGCTGCAATGCCCCTAAAATTCCACGGGGGAACACTATTCTCCTTAAGGAGACTTTGCAAGCCAGTCTGGCTGCCAGGTAAGGGGACTTATAGCTGCAATGCCCCTCTGGGAAATATTCAAATTGTCTCTCCAGTAAAGGAGACAAACTCTAGCACAGCGCCACCTATTGGAAGTAGCGATCCTAAAAGTCACAAGTGGATTTTTGACAATCCTTTGCAATATGACTCAGGATATATAAGCCAGATCAGAATCCCAATTTGCAGACACGGTGTTTCGGGGTGCTTGCCCCTCGTCAGTGCAAAGTATGGGGGTGTCTGATCTGGCTCATGAGAAAGCTATGTGGGGACCACGGGGGAACACTATTCTCCTTAAGGAGACTTTGCAAGCCAGTCTGGCTGCCAGGTAAGGGGACTTATAGCTGCAATGCCCCTAAAATTCCACGGGGGAACACTATTCTCCTTAAGGAGACTTTGCAAGCCAGTCTGGCTGCCAGGTAAGGGGACTTATAGCTGCAATGCCCCTCTGGGAAATATTCAAATTGTCTCTCCAGTAAAGGAGACAAACTCTAGCACAGCGCCACCTATTGGAAGTAGCGATCCTAAAAGTCACAAGTGGATTTTTGACAATCCTTTGCAATATGACTCAGGATATATAAGCCAGATCAGAATCCCAATTTGCAGACACGGTGTTTCGGGGTGCTTGCCCCTCGTCAGTGCAAAGTATGGGGGTGTCTGATCTGGCTCATGAGAAAGCTATGTGGGGACCACGGGGGAACACTATTCTCCTTAAGGAGACTTTGCAAGCCAGTCTGGCTGCCAGGTAAGGGGACTTATAGCTGCAATGCCCCTAAAATTCCACGGGGGAACACTATTCTCCTTAAGGAGACTTTGCAAGCCAGTCTGGCTGCCAGGTAAGGGGACTTATAGCTGCAATGCCCCTCTGGGAAATATTCAAATTGTCTCTCCAGTAAAGGAGACAAACTCTAGCACAGCGCCACCTATTGGAAGTAGCGATCCTAAAAGTCACAAGTGGATTTTTGACAATCCTTTGCAATATGACTCAGGATATATAAGCCAGATCAGAATCCCAATTTGCAGACACGGTGTTTCGGGGTGCTTGCCCCTCGTCAGTGCAAAGTATGGGGGTGTCTGATCTGGCTCATGAGAAAGCTATGTGGGGACCACGGGGGAACACTATTCTCCTTAAGGAGACTTTGCAAGCCAGTCTGGCTGCCAGGTAAGGGGACTTATAGCTGCAATGCCCCTAAAATTCCACGGGGGAACACTATTCTCCTTAAGGAGACTTTGCAAGCCAGTCTGGCTGCCAGGTAAGGGGACTTATAGCTGCAATGCCCCTCTGGGAAATATTCAAATTGTCTCTCCAGTAAAGGAGACAAACTCTAGCACAGCGCCACCTATTGGAAGTAGCGATCCTAAAAGTCACAAGTGGATTTTTGACAATCCTTTGCAATATGACTCAGGATATATAAGCCAGATCAGAATCCCAATTTGCAGACACGGTGTTTCGGGGTGCTTGCCCCTCGTCAGTGCAAAGTATGGGGGTGTCTGATCTGGCTCATGAGAAAGCTATGTGGGGACCACGGGGGAACACTATTCTCCTTAAGGAGACTTTGCAAGCCAGTCTGGCTGCCAGGTAAGGGGACTTATAGCTGCAATGCCCCTAAAATTCCACGGGGGAACACTATTCTCCTTAAGGAGACTTTGCAAGCCAGTCTGGCTGCCAGGTAAGGGGACTTATAGCTGCAATGCCCCTCTGGGAAATATTCAAATTGTCTCTCCAGTAAAGGAGACAAACTCTAGCACAGCGCCACCTATTGGAAGTAGCGATCCTAAAAGTCACAAGTGGATTTTTGACAATCCTTTGCAATATGACTCAGGATATATAAGCCAGATCAGAATCCCAATTTGCAGACACGGTGTTTCGGGGTGCTTGCCCCTCGTCAGTGCAAAGTATGGGGGTGTCTGATCTGGCTCATGAGAAAGCTATGTGGGGACCACGGGGGAACACTATTCTCCTTAAGGAGACTTTGCAAGCCAGTCTGGCTGCCAGGTAAGGGGACTTATAGCTGCAATGCCCCTAAAATTCCACGGGGGAACACTATTCTCCTTAAGGAGACTTTGCAAGCCAGTCTGGCTGCCAGGTAAGGGGACTTATAGCTGCAATGCCCCTCTGGGAAATATTCAAATTGTCTCTCCAGTAAAGGAGACAAACTCTAGCACAGCGCCACCTATTGGAAGTAGCGATCCTAAAAGTCACAAGTGGATTTTTGACAATCCTTTGCAATATGACTCAGGATATATAAGCCAGATCAGAATCCCAATTTGCAGACACGGTGTTTCGGGGTGCTTGCCCCTCGTCAGTGCAAAGTATGGGGGTGTCTGATCTGGCTCATGAGAAAGCTATGTGGGGACCACGGGGGAACACTATTCTCCTTAAGGAGACTTTGCAAGCCAGTCTGGCTGCCAGGTAAGGGGACTTATAGCTGCAATGCCCCTAAAATTCCACGGGGGAACACTATTCTCCTTAAGGAGACTTTGCAAGCCAGTCTGGCTGCCAGGTAAGGGGACTTATAGCTGCAATGCCCCTCTGGGAAATATTCAAATTGTCTCTCCAGTAAAGGAGACAAACTCTAGCACAGCGCCACCTATTGGAAGTAGCGATCCTAAAAGTCACAAGTGGATTTTTGACAATCCTTTGCAATATGACTCAGGATATATAAGCCAGATCAGAATCCCAATTTGCAGACACGGTGTTTCGGGGTGCTTGCCCCTCGTCAGTGCAAAGTATGGGGGTGTCTGATCTGGCTCATGAGAAAGCTATGTGGGGACCACGGGGGAACACTATTCTCCTTAAGGAGACTTTGCAAGCCAGTCTGGCTGCCAGGTAAGGGGACTTATAGCTGCAATGCCCCTAAAATTCCACGGGGGAACACTATTCTCCTTAAGGAGACTTTGCAAGCCAGTCTGGCTGCCAGGTAAGGGGACTTATAGCTGCAATGCCCCTCTGGGAAATATTCAAATTGTCTCTCCAGTAAAGGAGACAAACTCTAGCACAGCGCCACCTATTGGAAGTAGCGATCCTAAAAGTCACAAGTGGATTTTTGACAATCCTTTGCAATATGACTCAGGATATATAAGCCAGATCAGAATCCCAATTTGCAGACACGGTGTTTCGGGGTGCTTGCCCCTCGTCAGTGCAAAGTATGGGGGTGTCTGATCTGGCTCATGAGAAAGCTATGTGGGGACCACGGGGGAACACTATTCTCCTTAAGGAGACTTTGCAAGCCAGTCTGGCTGCCAGGTAAGGGGACTTATAGCTGCAATGCCCCTAAAATTCCACGGGGGAACACTATTCTCCTTAAGGAGACTTTGCAAGCCAGTCTGGCTGCCAGGTAAGGGGACTTATAGCTGCAATGCCCCTCTGGGAAATATTCAAATTGTCTCTCCAGTAAAGGAGACAAACTCTAGCACAGCGCCACCTATTGGAAGTAGCGATCCTAAAAGTCACAAGTGGATTTTTGACAATCCTTTGCAATATGACTCAGGATATATAAGCCAGATCAGAATCCCAATTTGCAGACACGGTGTTTCGGGTCTAATACAATAATAATAATAATAATAATTTTAGTCTAATACAAGTCACTAGTCTAATACAAGTATGATTCACGCCACTTACCATTGCTCATTTCTACATCTGGGAAACATTATTATTTAGTTCTTTGCCGCCTGTATTTGACCCTTTATGCAGTGACCTTTTAAAAGCACTTGGCACACAATTCTCCACCTGCTCATACGTTTTGTATTTCTATCTGCACATTTACTTATCCTTTTAAACAGGTAGAATAGCTGCTGCGAACATTCATCTGCATCTCTGCATTGTGAATGAGACAAGGTCATATATAAAAATCATCTTTTTATTATAAAAAGGATATAATTCCTTAAAAAATGATTAAAATGATTGCAAGCACCACCTAGACACAAATAATGTAAAAGAATAACCATAAAATACTTTTTGCTGAACAATTCCTTAACCCCTTGATGACCAGCCTTTTTTTGTTTTGCCACTACAGATATCAGCAGCTATAACATTTGTATAGGTTTTGTTTTATGCGGGAGAATTGTTTTTTTTTTTGGTGCTGATTAGAAATACGTGAATGTTATTTAAAAGGATTTTTTTTGTTCATTTTTCATATTGTTCATGTTTTACACTAAATATCCTTTTGAACTAATTCTTCAGGTTATTATGGTAATCTGGACACGTAACTGGAGGTTTTTTTTGTTGTGTTATGTCATGTACTGTATATGGGATGAAATAGCAATTATTATTTTTTTTTTACTAAATAATAGCTTTTTCATATTTTTAAGGAACTTTAGTTTAGTTTTGTTTATTTTTTATTACATTTTTTACTTTTTTAAAGGGATCCTGTCAGGTCCTATATCACTTGTAACCTAGCAGGGTGATGTGTGGCCTAAAAACCCCTTCCTACCCATCCTTGTGTTGTAATAGTGTGTAAAATAAATTTATAAAAAAAGTTTTATAACTTATGTGTTCCCTTTGTATATGAGCAGAGGGACTACTCCCCAGGGTGTCGCTTCGCCCTGTCTAGTTTACTCTCTTACCATGGTATCATGCCCCTGTGGGCGTGATACTTTGGATTTACATAAGCAATGTCATCGTCAGCCTCTGGAGATCCCGCACATGCGCGCTTACCATTCCTGCAGCCTTCTTAGTCGGGTGTACGCTTGTCGGCTTCACAAACGCATTGTGCATGATCTGAAGGCTCCTGCGCTTCCGATCATGAGCGCGTCTAAAGCCGGCAAGCTAACACCTGGCTAAGAAGGTTGTGCGAATGAGAAGTGTGCACGCGCGGGATTCCCAGGAGCTGATGTTGACGTCGCTCATGTAAGTCCATGGTATCACGCCCACAGGGGCGTGATACCATGGTAAGAAGGCAAACTAGACAAGGTGAAGCGACGCCCTGGGGACTAGTCCCTCTGCTCATTTACGTAGGGAACATGTACAGTAAGTTATAAAACTTTTTTTATACATTCATTTTACACAATATTACAACACAAGGATGGGTAGGAAGGGAGTTTTAGGACACACATCACCCTGCTTGTAGGTTACAAGGCATATGGGACCTGACAGGTTCCGTTTAAATGAATATACAGTTACGGGAAAAACAGTGCCCTACCATGGCACACATCAGAGGCAGAGCTGATCTCTGTATGCTAAGACAGAGAATGAAGCACCTGTGTGATGCCCGGCAGACATCACATAGTCACCAGGACCAGTAGGAATATTAGGATGGCTGACACTTCCATTGTCTACACAGCCCCTATTGGTTGCTGTGTAGTCAGAAAAAGAGAAGATTGTAGCAGTAATGAATGGCTTCTACCTTCTCTTCAGAGTCTCTGTACCATCATTAATGCACCAATGTCAAAAGACAACTCTGCAGATCGGAAACTTGTACCGCCGAACCACCTCATTGCATTTTCAACTGAAGAAATATATGTAGACACCTTCTCAATATGTTCCAAAAGAGCAACCATGTCCTTCCTCCTCACCTTTTTATGTGTGACTGTAGCGCCCCTGAGACACTCAGGGCACTACAGGGAACTGTATCATCTAGGGAATGCAGGACCTACCCCCTGGGACCCTAGAGTATTAGTGCCGATACCACCAAAGCACAGCCAAAATCCTAAGTTCTCCACACCGGGCATAGAGGGTCAACCATGTAAGGGGATGGTCGCCATGGAAAGGAACGAGTCCCTGGGATTAGCCACCCTGGTGGGAGGGGTCAGCAGTCAGTCAGTAGAGAGTCGAGGAGAGTGCAGCACACAGGAGAGGTGTGCGGAAGTGCCTGAGCTGGGTCCGTGCAGCGGAGACCCGGGGGCACAGGAGAGAGGTTGCCTGGTCAGGTACTGGAGATACCGCTGAGACCAGAGCACGCACGGGGCACATGGCCCTAGATCAGGTGCCAGTTCTACACGGCTTCATAAATACCTGCCCAGTGAGGATCGGGGTTCAGATACCTCCCTACAGGGTCCGCACTGCCCGCCGTACGGAAAAGGAGACTGTACCCCAAAAAGGACAGTCGGGCACCAAACGCTCCATGCTACGAAGACTCAACCAACATAGAGTGCCGGGGACAGACAAACCTGGGTCACTACATTGGCAATGATACTCCAAGGGACCTGAACCAGTAATACAAGCGCCTGAGTGAGTAGAGACTGTTAAAGACAACCTGGTGTGGTCTCCGTAATCCCCTTGCCCCTTATCATCTCCCAGGCACTGCCCTACCTGCGGAGGGCCTAACACCATTGCTGCAATCACCTCCAGCTCTGGGAGTATCCACATTTAGCAGCGGCGATTCTTCATCCTTAACTGCAAGCCACACATGACATTAACTCTATTTTACCCTGTAAATAATTTCCCCTTTACAAAAAGGGGCCCAGGGCACGGAACCAGGCAACGGCCACCAAAGTGACATCCCTAACGGTATATTCTGCACGGGACTGAGTACCCCATTCCTTGGGCGCTACATGACTGTTAGACTAGGGTCTCATAACTGTATGTTCTCTCATCAGTCTGATTATTCTAATGACACTCTGATCAGACACTAACCGGAATTTGGTCAGAGTGTGATCTGATTTTCTTGGATGTGGAGAAGATGGCAATAAAAATGTCTCCATCTTTTTCATTCTGTCAGTCCATGAAAATCGGACCACAGTCGGATTTAATCTGAGTGGAGTCCAGTGTTTTTCATGGACCCATTGACTGCTATGGTCAAGTGTGATCCGATTTACGAATGCAAATTGTGCATGGTGCAATTTTTCCTCTCATACTCGATTCCAGGAAAAAGTCGGACATGTGCACTGCCCCAAAGAATAACATTCGTCCAAGTTCTATCTGAAATTTTATCAGATCGCACTCAAACTAAAACTACGGTCGCCTGCCCGAGCTCTAAAGCCTGCTTTACACATTGCAATTTCGCATACGATATCGTATGGGATTTGCAACGCCCCCATCGTATGTGTGGCACGTTCAATTTGTTGAACGTGCCGCACAAACGATTAACCCCGTCACTTGTACTTACCCGTCCATACGACCTCGCTGTGGGCGGCGAACGTCCACTTCCTGGAGTGGGAGGGATGTTTGGCGTCACATCGACGTCACGCGGCAGCCGGCCAATACAAGCAGAGGGGCGGAGCTGAGTGGGACGTAAACATCCCGCCCACCTCCTTCCTTCCGCATTACCGGCCGGGAGCCGCAGGACGTAGGTAAGATCTGTTCATCGTTCCCGGGGTGTGACACACTGCAATGTGTGCTACCCTGGGTACGATGAACAATCTGACGTACAATTCATGAGGAATGTACGACGTGCGTGCGATGAACGTTTTACCGTTCAATCGCAATCGCACGTAGCAGTTACACACTGCAATGTAACTTACAATGCCGGATATGCATCACTTACGACGTGACCCCGCCGACACATTGTACGATACATTGCAGCGTGTAAAGCAGGCTTTAGGCTACGTACCCATGATGAATTTTTGCTGTTTTGACATATTCTACATTATTTCTGTGCCTATTATGTAATTTGGGTTACTTGCATTTTTTCATTGTGTTTTTTATTGAGTTTTTTTCCTTACATGCGTTTTTATTGTGTTCTTAGTGCAGCTGTTATCATTTTTTGGTGTGTGATGCTTTAAATAAAGCTACTTTATTTTTGATAATTCCTGGTATTTGGTTTTGACAAAGCTTAACAGTGATGTGTGGATTATATACATTTTTATTGCGTTCCTGCAGCTACCACTAGGGGCAGATGCATGCAAACAGATTTAAAGCACCACTCCAGCATTTTTTTCAACAAAGAAGTGGCACTTTAAATCCAGGTTCCCTACCCCCTATATTATACTCACCCTCTGGCATTTTCATGCTTTTTCAGTGCAGCTCCAGACCAATGGCACTGTCTTGTACCCGTAACATACGGCTGTCCATAAGTCATAAGTTACATCACAAGCAATCAATACAACTCTATGAGAGCCATAACGAGACTAAAATGAGGCTCTCATAGAGTTGTACTGATTTGTTATCTTCGGTGTGCTGTATGAAACACTATAGCTGCCGGCAGGCGATGATGATTAAAGATGAAGCCGCCGGGAGGTGAGCATATGACGGGGTCATAGGACTTACATTTAAAGTGCCACTCCACCCGATCCAATAAAAACAAACGCTGGAGTAGTGCTTTAAACGTGTCCCAGAGATCTGCTTTAGCTATTCACATTCATCCAGAAGTATATGAGTCAAATTAGAAAAGCAGTGTTTCACTATACAAACATGACATTAACAAGCACAGAATTTTGAGATTAAAACATAAATGATGGACTTTACTAAAGACATACTCATTCTAAATTTTTCTTTGCAGCCATATCATTCCTGTGTGTAGATGGTTACTTACATAGGTGCATGACGTCCATTTTTTGCATTGCACTTTGTTTTGTGACTCTCCTCTGCCACTGACCTCAACCTCTGTCTGACCATGATTCCTGCTTTTACTCATTATGACACTTGATAGCCTTGGCTAGATGTTTACAACTTTTTTTTTCATTGCCAGTGGAAACCCATTGCCTCTGTTCCAACTACATTAACCCATAAAAAACACTTTGTACCATAGTCTTGGATACAGCAATTCCTAGCTGGTATGTTGGAATTACACAATTACATTCTGCTAGGATATTCTTGATGCGTTTCTTTGTGACTGTTGAATCCATGCCATGCAGAATTCTGTTCTGAAGACTAATAGCCATGTATTTCTGTACAGATTATATTAGATAATGAACATGGTTGAGTGCAATAAATGCCAAGTATACGACTCTGGCATCACAAAGTAAAGCTGAACTACGCAATGAACTACTTAGCCGTGTAAACAACGAGGGCAAAACAGCCGTAAAGTTCAACCCCTTAAGGACAAAGCTAATTTTGTCCCTAATGCCCGGACCATTTTTTTTACAATTCTGACCACTATAACTCTATGAGATTATAACTCTGAAACGCTTCAGCTTAATATCAGTGATTCTGAGACTGTTTTTTCTTTTTGTGACGTACTGTACTTCATGATAGACAATAATTTTTGCTTTTATTTGTGAAAAAATTGGAAATTTAATAAAAATTTTGCATATTTCAAACTTTTAATTTTTGACGCCCTTAAACCAGAGCGTTATGGCATACAAAATAGCTAATAAATAAAATTTCCCCAGATGTCTACTTTACATCAGTGTGATTTTTGAAACTACATTTTTTTGTGGTTAGGAAGTTAGCTGGGGTCAAAGTTCATCAGCAATTTCCCATTTTTTCAAAAACATTTTTTAAGGACCACATCACATTTTAAGTTACTATGAGAGGCCTAAGTGACAGAAAATACCCAAAAAAGACACCATTCCAAAAACTGCACCCCTCAAAGTACTCAAAATAACATCCAAGATGTTTATTAACCCTTCAGTTGTTTCACAAGAACTAAAATATTGCATTTTAACTAAATATGTTGTCTAAGACCCAATTTATTCACTTTTAGAAGAAATAGCACATCAAAATAAACCCCAAAATTTGTTCCCCAGTTTCTCCTGAGCGAACTGGTACTCAACATGTGGGCAGAAACCTCTGTTTGGACAAATTGGAGGACCTGGAACAGAAGGAGCAATATTTGAATTTTGGAACACAAATTTGGCTGAAATAGATTGCGAAAACCATGTTCTATTTGTAGGGCCCCTATGGTACCTAAACAGCAGAAACCTCCAATAAGTGACCCT
The DNA here is from genome assembly GCF_048569485.1 of Anomaloglossus baeobatrachus. Classification (NCBI taxonomy): domain Eukaryota; kingdom Metazoa; phylum Chordata; class Amphibia; order Anura; family Aromobatidae; genus Anomaloglossus; species Anomaloglossus baeobatrachus. The sequence goes on along the minus strand of NC_134355.1, from coordinate 432,405,845 downwards.
ATTCTGAAAACTAGATCCCTCAAGGATTTTATCTAGGTGTATACACAGAATTTGATATTAGGCCATCATATTGAAAATGTTTACTTTTTTCAAAAAAAATGTTGATCTAGCACTAAAATGTCTCACTTTTTCAAGAGGTAACGCAAAAAAAAAAAATGGACCCCACAGTTTCTTACCCACTTTCATAAGAGCACGATGATACCTCACATGTAGTCAGAAAGTTCTGTTTGGACAAATGGGAGGACTTGGAACGGAACAAGCAATATTTGAATTTTGGAAAGCAATTTGGCTGAAAAAGATTGCAGGTATCATGTTGCATTTGTAGGGCCCCTAAGATACCTAAACAGCATAAATACCCCACAAGTGACACCATTTTAGAAACTAGAATTTATCCAGATGTTTGGTGAACACCTCGAACCCCCCCTTGTGTTTCACTGAAATATATAAGGTTGAGCTGTAAAAGTAAAAAAAAGACATTTCTACCTAAAATTGTTGCTTCAACCACATAGCTTTTTTCCCCCACAAGGGTGTCAGGAAAAATTGCACCATAAAATTTATTCTCCTCACATGTGGTGGAAATCAACTGTTTGGGCACATGGCAGGGCTTGAGAGCAAAAGAGTGCCATTTGACTGTGAAATTAGCTGGAATCATTAGCGGACGCGATATTGCATTTGGAGAGCCCCTTAGGTGCCTAAACAGGTGAGTTCCCCCAAAACTGACCCCAATAGGGAAACTAGACTCCTCAAGGATTTTATCTAGGGGTATAGTGAGCATTTTGAATCCACAGGTACTTCACAGAATTTGATAATCTTAAGTCGTCATATTGAAAGTTTTCATAATTCTCACAGAAATGTTGCTTTAGCACCAAATTTCTCACTTCTTCAAGTGGTAATGACGTGCCCACAGGGTTGGAGGTTACAAGTCACTGGGCCGCGGCTCTTCTCCTGGGTCATTGCGGTGGCCTCGCCCAGTTTCGTGACCCCGTCCAGTGTCAATAAAGGCTGGGGATGGGGATGATGGGGGTAGTTGTTGTTCGTGACGCCACCTGTGGTGCATGGCCAGTATGAGCCACCGCTGTGGATGCGTCTCTCTACTGAGGTGGGTGGTGACACAGGTCGGGTGGTTCAGCTCTCCACAGGTAGAGCTAGGCACCAGAGAGGACAAAGGCGGTAGTAGTACTCGCCTATGGCGCAGAGGCGGGATGGTCAGGCGCCGGCAAAGACGAGACGACACAGAGGGTGCAGTTTAAGTTCTCTTTACTCAATGGAGTCACTCTGCCCTTGGTGTGCCATGTTCCACTGTGATGGGCCTCAGCCGATCCCGGATACTTCAGAGGTCGATGCCGTGGTTTCCTTCTGCGTGTCTCCTTTCAATGGTTTCCCTCCATCCCAGCTCCTGGGCTGTGAAACGGGTCACAGGTGTCTTCTGCACTCCCCGAGAACTCTGGGATTCCCCTTCCTTTCTAAGAACCTGGTTCGAGCTCATAGCGCCAGACCACGGGCCCCGAACTCTCTCTGTCCTTGCTTGCTTTGTTCCCTGAGTCTATCCAGACGCTGATGCACCCGGAGCTAACTTCTGACTGATGTGTGTGTGAGATGGCTCCTAACCCCCCTGTGGAAGCCCCACCTCCCGAATTCCTAAACTAGTGGGCAAGAGGTCCCGTACCTCATGATGGCCACCCCAGCACCTACCCGGTCCCAGTGGAAGAGCTCCCGTGTTATGTGTTGGATGAGTGTTTTGGTGGTGGTTACCGGTCACGACCTCCTCCGTATCAGAGATGAGCACCGCACCTCAGGTGAGGTGCAGTACCCTGTGGCTCCTGAAGCCTCAGGGGCACCACAGTAACACCAAAGAGTGCACCCCACAGTTTGTTGTCCAATTTTTTATGAATTTAATAACAGAAGCAATAAAATACAAAACACTTCCACAAATAATTCCAAACCAATAGAATTTGTGCCAATAACACAATAGTATCATGTATCTCCCCCTCCGAAAATTGTTCTATATATTCCCTATAAGTTCAAAAACCATATTATGATAGCTCTGTAACCCTATAAAAGGTTCTTGATCATTTAGATTGATATTATCAAGAAGGTACTCATCAACAGTCCATGAGGGGGATCTTAATGATATTCAATGTAAGTCAAGCAATATATTATTTGTGGAAGTGTTTTGTATTTTGTCGCTTCTGTTATTAAATTTTAATTCTATATAACAAAGGAGTTTTTCAGTCTGGGAATCGATTATAGCCCTCCTTATATCGGCTGTTTTGTGAGCCAATTTTTTATGAGTAGAGGGATGACCCACATGTGGTCAAAAACCTCTGTTTGGACAAACGGGAGGGCTTGGAATGGAAGGAGCACCATTTGAATTTTGGAAAAGTTGAAATAAATTGCAGGCACCATGTCACATTTGCAGGGCCCCTAAGGTACCTATACATCAGAAGCCCCCACAAGTAACCCCATTTTGGAAACTAGACCCCTCAAGGATTTTATTTAGGGGTATATTAAGCATTTTGAATCCACATGTACTTCGCAAAAATGTTGCTGTAGCAGCAGGTTTCTCACTTTTAGGCTCTGTGCCCATGATCCGGCGACACAGCTTTTAGGACGCAGTGTCAGCCCTCCTGTGGAGATGCGAGTGTTCTCCTCAGGTGAATGTAGCTGCTTATGCCCACAATCTGGTGACACCGCATTTAGGATGCAGTGCCAGCCCTCCTGCGGAGATGTAAGTGTTGTCCGCGGAAGAACGCAGCTGCCCGTGCCCACGATCAAGGTTCAGGCCCCTGCGGACTATAGCTCTATTCTCCCCATCTCCGTAGCAAAAAATTGACATACTGCTGCTCGGAAAGCCACGCCACAGGTCAGATAATGCTGCAGAGAAAAGAAGCGCAGTGGGCAGGAGATTTCTAAAAATCCTTCCACTGCTCTTGTACTTCACAATGCAGCATTTTGGATGCAACTAAAACACTCTGCATCCAAAATGCTGCAAACCCTAATCATGGGCACATAGCCTAAAAGCTAGGATGGATGAATGAATGGATAGATAGACAGACAGAAGTAAAACACATATATAATCTCCCATCCCCTACATATTCTAAGCTGCCACCCTTTAGTGACTTTCATGTGGAACTAAAGGCTGTTTAGCCTTGTATTTAGCAAAAAAAAAAATAATTTAAAAAAACGACATAGAGCCCCCCATTTTTGATAGCCAGCTAGGGTAAAGCAGATGGCTGCAGCCTGCAGGCCACAGCTCAAAGTTTCATCTTGGCTGGCAATCCAATTTGGAGGGCACCCCCCGCTTTTTTAAAAAATTATTTATAAATAAATAATAAAAAAAGGTGGGGTCCCCCACAAATTAGATTACCAGCCAAGGTAAAGCAGACAGGTCGGGTCTGGTATTCTTAGGGTGGGAAGGGCCATGGTTATTTGGCCCTTCCCATCCTAAAAATAGGCTGGGGTGAGGCGCCAGGATTGGCGCATCCAACAGCAGCCTGTAGCCGCCCCAGAAGAGGTGCATCCATTAGATGCACCAATCTTGGCACTTTGCCCTGACTTAACCTGTTGCCCTGGTGTGGTGTTAAATTGGGTAATATATGGGGTTGACACCAGCTTTGTAATGTCACCTGGCATCAAGCCCAGAGGTTAGAGATGTCACGGTTTTCTATCAGATACCCGATATCACTAATTGTCAATAATAAAAAAAAATAAAGACAACAAAAAAAGTATTTAAAAAAACGTTCCCAACACATTCCCCCTTTCACCAATTTATTGAAAAAATAAATCCGGTCCGATGCAATCCATTTTGGAGGTCCCACAACGACTCTGGACCTTCCAAGATATGGGAGCATGCTCACGGAATGCTTCCCCCAATTTCTCGAAGTGCAGGCACTCCATGTGAGAAGTGTTGTTGCAGTTATCTGAGTGAGAATTCTGCAACCACACTGCTCCGGTCCAACTGAGAGCAGAGTGACCTGCAGTAGCCTCATTCCAGAATATAGGGGGCATGCTCAGAGAACATATCCCCCATTTCCTGGAAGAGCAGGCCCTCCATGAGAAGAGTGTGGCTGCAGTGAACTGAGTATACAGTACTCACACTCTCACACTCCCCAGGTCCACAGCATAGCAATGTGAGTGCAGTAAGTTGAGTGTCACTGCGTGCCGAGCCGGCTGAGAGCTGGTCTGCACATGAAGCCTGCATTTCTTCTAACGACAAGAAGGAGGGGTGGCTGGGGATCGATGCTGCAAAAGGTACCAACGGGACCGAAATGACCGGGGATGATCTGGCTGGACCTGGATACGACCTGGTTGGACCTGGGCACGACTTTTCTATCATATCTGACATGTCAGATAAAGCAAAAATCAGAGGAGGAGGACACATGCAGCGGGCGCGCCTCATATGTGACGGCCATGTTAGGTAATCTTGAGGGGGAGGGGGTGGTGGACTGGGGGGAGGGGCGCTTGCTACATCGAGGGATAGAGGGAGGAGTTTTATTTCCTTTTATCTCCCATATGACATGTTTGATCATGCCAGGTGGGAGAAAAATATTTTTTTACTGGCGCTTCTGACTCGCCCACCCCAGGGCTATGGGACACCCGGTGCCGGGCCGGACTAGTCCGGTGGTAGTCAGTGGTGGCTGTGCCCGGCTCTGTGGCCCTGGTGGGTGTCAGTAGAATATGTGGCTTGATGAATAAAGTTTGTGTTTGTGACGCCACCTGTGGTCTGCGGCTATTAAGCCGCCGCTGCTGTGTGAGGCCTCCGGGGTGATGTTATAGCAGCAATGGTGGTACTGCTCCCCACAGGTGGAGCGGAGCCCCGGGGACACTGTTAGTGCTCGTGGAAGTCTATGGGGTTGTGTGGTTAACACGGTGCAGGGCCGACAGGCAATGAAAGAACCAGGCACAACAACAGTCTCTTTACCTTTTCCTCTTTTACTTTGGAAACAGTCCAGTCCTTGGGAGACCGTTACAGGTGGTGATGGGGATCCGGTCGGCTTGGAAGTACTTGGGGTGATCTTTCTGGCCAGCTGAGTATGAGGCCTACTCCTGCACTTTTCTTTGTTATGATAGGACCCTGCTTCTCTGAATCCAGCAATGGCCCTCTTTGCTGCTGGGACTGAAGGTACATCCCTTTCCCTCTGTAGCAGGCTGCGCAGGCCCTCTCTCTGGTGCTTCTCTGCTGGAGTCCACACCAGGCCTTGATGCTGCAGCTGTACCTTTGGGATGTTTTTGGGCCAGGTGCTTGCAGCTCTCCTGCCCTTCGGATTCGGCTACCAGGGAGTATGTTTAAGCCCTGGTGGCCACAGACTCCGATGTCCGAGTCTCTCCGCTGCCTCTCAGCTACTCCTGCTTCTCTGGGCCAAGCTACTTTAGCTCTAGGCCCCAGATCCACAGGACAGCTCACTCTGCGTCTGTTCACTTCTACTGCTCTCTACAGACTGACCACTACTTCCTCCCTCAGATCAGACTTAAGGGATGCTCCCTGGAATCCCAGGTTCAGAGCTCCCCCTGCTGGCCGGAGGGAGAACTGCGTTGGATGTTAAACTTGCTGGCCAATGGACCTCCCAATTACCTCCAGGCACAGCATTAACCCTTTGGGAGGGCAATGCTGTTGTGGCGACCAGGTCCTGGGGCGCCACACTTCCATGTTCTGCAACGTGACCACAATTCTCTGGTGTGCACAAGTGATCACGTGACCGGGGACCGGAAAAAACAGCCCGAATTGTGATCTCCAGGATCTCAGCTACCCTTGATAGCTGAAACCTTGGAGATGTTCTGATGCTAGGGGGCGCTATTCACTTTTTTCTTGCTGCCGTTTATAAACGGCGGATCAGAATAAGTACTCTATTCTGCCGCTGTTTATTTCTGTAAGGGGGGGGGGTTATAATGGGGTTAAAGACACATTTCGCCTTTATTTTATTACTCCTTATTAAAAATCATTTCCCACAGAGAATTTTTCAAAATGAGATTACTACATCCCTTATACCATACTTTATAATGCTGCATCAGTTTGTTGGAGGCTACAGATAGTCCATCATCTACATTAAGAGATTCTGAAAATTCATATTTAGGAAATGATTGTCTTTTCTGTTTTCACTGCTGACCAAAAGCAAAATGAGAAAATTCATTATCTGCTTTCTAATGATCTGTATTGAGGAGGCATTGTTATAAGACTGCCAGGACCCAACTACCACCATTTTCCCCCATGGAAAGACACGACACCGTTCTCTTATAAATTAAAATACTTTTATTTGAATTTTCCATATTTTTGGAGAGAGGCATGGGGAAAAAACCACTCTCATCTTTTGGCATAAAATTTGGTCGCAGCTTTTAACCAGGCATTAACTTGCCAACATCACGGGGTTCAGGTAAATGTACCGCCTTCCGGCCGTCCGGCGCGGGTAATTCACCACCACTTTTCCTACCCCTTCCGCTGCTGCGACTTAAACACCGTAAACTCAATCAAAATGGAAAACAAAAAGGGAGGGAGGGTGGGAAACAGGTCCGGGTTCTGCAGCAGAGAGGCCGGAAGCTGGGCAGCACGGTGATATGTATCCAGGAGGCGGGGCTTAGGCCAGTCACACCACAGAAGGCGGGGGCGGCAGGTCAGTGTCTTTCCAGGGGGAGACCTCATTTTAACATGCATAGGGGCCAGCAGTCAGGGGGCAGCATCTCAAGTTTCTGGCTGCAGTGCCCCTCAGACTGCCAGGACCCAACTACCACCATTTTCCCCCATGGAAAGACACGACACCGTTCTCTTATAAATTAAAATACTTTTATTTGAATTTTCCATATTTTTGGAGAGAGGCATGGGGAAAAAACCACTCTCATCTTTTGGCATAAAATTTGGTCGCAGCTTTTAACCAGGCATTAACTTGCCAACATCACGGGGTTCAGGTAAATGTACCGCCTTCCGGCCGTCCGGCGCGGGTAATTCACCACCACTTTTCCTACCCCTTCCGCCAAGGAGCAGCACAGCGCCAGCAAGCTGCGACCCCCCCCAAAAACTAAAAAATACCTGAGCCGTCCCAGGCATTTCCGCAACCACCATATCCATAACATCATCATTTGGGATGTACCCATCCAAGCTTAAGGACAGCCAAATATTGCCTTCCAGCTGGCGGTGCCAGACCAACAACTTTTTTTTTTTTTTTTTTTTTTTTTTTATAACACTTTATTAACAGCACAACCTGGGTAGGCCTCTCCAATTACATCCACTGTAAAGGGAACAAAGGACCGACCACCAAGGCGAAGATCCGCTCTCCTCGCAGCCAACATATATGGAAGTAACCTCGGACCCAGTCACTAGGCCGACTTGGATCTGAAAGGAAAAACACTGTCAGAACAGAGAATTCTCGTAACCATCAAACGCCTCTTCTCTCCAAGGTGGTACTGGCAAAACCCACAACTTTTTTTTTTTTTTATAAATAAACAAAATCACATCATGTCATTTCACATTAGCCCTGTACGCTGTTCTGAATCTTCTTACGTGTCTAAGAAAAACCCGATTTCGAAAAACCAACTCAGTCCTGACGTCCCTCATAATGCATTTCCATTGCAGTCACCTAAACCCCTGAAACTGTGCTCATGTATGCTGGCCCCTGAAGCCTTGGAACACCCCAACACTGGGAGAGTACGTACCGGGTACCACGGCTGGCAAACACCAAAATAACGAGGAACCGTCGCATTACAAACCAAACTAGCCCACAAAAAGGAGGACTAACTCCGTGACGCTAAAATGAAGGGGGTAAAAACTGGTCCCATCACACCCGCTCGCCTAATAGACATAACCGACACCGTCGGGACACCCGCCGAGTGAGGGAAAAAAGATCCAAAATATCAATGTATAAATTTGCAATGGGGCAAACAATCCAAACCCCCCTTTTTTTTTTTTTTTTTTGAAACAATCTACGGCTAGAAAATAATAGGCCTGCTGTGATCCACTCGCTTACCATAATCATCCAACCCTTCAATGCCTTACACACCACAAGACCCTCATCGCTTCGGTACCGTTCCACAATTCAAAAATGGGAAGACCGACCTCGTAACAGGTTGCTTGCAACCGAAAATGGTGCACGTTCTCAGAATACTGCAGGGTGTGTATTACTAGAGGGTGGCTTGGAAAATCGTCACGCACATCAACACCGGAGCAACACCCGCTGCATAACGTACCATAGAACCGTCAGGTCAATGCAAAATGGGGGCCCAGATCATAGGCCTAACTTCACCAAACACCCCACCATCTAGCTGAGAACTCCAAGCCTTGATCCTACTGGTGGGTGGAGTTACCAAAATACCTGAGATTGGGATTGCAATAGGGTGAGCGATACCAACCCGGAAACCAGATGCCTGTTTTGCCTTCAACCCTGCGTTGACCCCTAGGCATTCCAAGCCACAAAAAACCTAATCAGCCTGATTACTTATTTGAAGAAGGGGCTGTAGTTGGTTAAGGCTTTTACCCACCGGCATCGTCGAACCACAGATCATCCTACTATTTCCCAGTCCACCCCCCCTTTTGTTTAGCTGGAACCTAAATAGGGGGAAAGGCGCAATCAAAGTTAGGTTACTGGACCATGCCCCCCGGGCCCAGCATAAGGAGCATTTTTTTTTTTTTTTTATATATAATTATATAAACACTTTGTATTGCAAATAATCCCAAACAGCCGGCCCTGCGACGCCGGAAATACTCCATCTAAAAATCTGTCTGTTCCTGCTCATGAAACTATTATGGCATGGCACGGTGGCTCAGTGGCTAGCTGCAGCCCTGTAGCACTGGGGTCTTGGGACCAAATCCCGCCAAGGACACCCTCCGCAAGGAGCCTGCACGTTCTCCCCGTGTCTGCGTGGGTCTCCTGCAGGCACTCTGGCCTCCTCCCACACCCCAATAAACATACAGGTAGGGGATCCATACCGTAAGCCCCAATGGGGACAGCGTCTCCAATCCATGCAAAGCACACAAAAACTAAAAGTGAGTTTATACTTTTTGGAATATTTATGTGGAAGTAATTGTCCAGAAAATATTAGTGGGCATAATTATTATGCGAATAGCTAACATTGCCGGTTTCCCCATCTCACTTGTTTATTTTCGGTTCCTACGGTAAGGAAAACCAATTAAACATACGTAATTAACCAAATAGGGAAGAATCTAGTAAAAAAGGCTGAAAATTACTTCTCTAAAAAAGAGAAGCAATTTAGAAAAACAATCAAGCCATGCAAATGTACAGAAATATACTTCTCACATTTCGATAAAACTATCTGTGACCAATATAGATCCCTTCTTTCAATTACAGCATTAAATTAGGGTGTATAACCGGGGGGTTAGCTCTCGTGATGCCATCGTATTGTCACTAATCTATAAATCACTTGAAGGGTCAGTTAACAGGTGGCAACAAGATTATTACCAGGAATGGAGGCCGCCTGTGTTAAAATGAGGTTGAAAAAGTTAGATATGTTTAATTTAGGAAAGACGTCTCAGAGGAGACCTCATTTGTACCTCTTCCGACAAGCCTACAAGCTGCCGTAACCCTCAGTCTGATACAGCGCCGCACAATCAGCTCTACCCTCATCTACTGTCTCCTCACCTATCCCTTGTAGACTGTGAGCCCTCGCGGGCAGGGACCTCTCTCCCCCTGTACCAGTCTGTGCCTTGTATTGTTTATGATTATTATACTGGTACCTATTATGTAAACCCCTTTCACATGTACAGCGCCATGAATTATATGGCGCTATAATAAATAATAAAAATTTGTATAAATACCCATGTGGTCAATATAAATAAACTGGCACAGGCTTAATCCTCCGAAATAGGGAAGGCTTCTTTACAGTTAGAGCAGGTAGATTGTGGAATGCTGTCTACAAGGGGTAGGAATGCTAGATACCATCACAGCTTTTACCAGAAAAAAGGGGGAGGGCGATTCCCTCAGCACCAATAACATTGTTATAAATAACTTAGTGACAACATGTAGAGCTGGGCGGGAAGCCTGTTACCTGTGACATCACGTTATCCTCCCTAGGGGCACTTATCCCACCCCGCACTCCCCATCAGGGTACTCACCTGGTGATTCAGGAAATGGCAGGCCCGACTCTAGATTTGCTCGTCAGATGCCAACTGCAACCCCGCTGTCCGGACCAAAGCACACTCAGATGCTCCTCATCCCCCCAATGGGACCTCACCAGAGCTTAGTCTGAAGAAGAAGGGGGGAGGGGGGAGGAAGGGGGCACCAATGTGACGACCACCCCACCTAGACGACTGGATCTAGCTCTACCCACTTAACGCCTGCTACGACGACGCTCACACCGATCCAAGGGTGAAGATGACAGACTCCGGGCATGATGGCTACCTGTGCCATAGCTTGCTACCGTGGCCCCTGCACATGACTGTACATCGCGATGATCGGCACCGCACCCACCGCCGACATAACATGCTGAAACCCACTGTGTGACAACGGGGAGGGGCTGTTAACAGTCACCATTGTATAATGTCAAATGGGGTGTGTTTTGGCCTGGGAGGGGGCTTGGTGTAGGTGGGGTATCAGCCGGAGGGAAACATGCCACCTTCTGACTGTTGCTTCTTCCACATGTTCACTACCCTCCCCCCTCAATTTAAACATTGAAGTCCTAACAGTATCCCTTAAACCGCCCGCTCACTGGGAGACCCACATGGTCCCTGGTTCATTCCCAGGCTAGCCCTCTTGGCATTCTGGGGCATACAAACGGAGGGGAGGGGAAGTTCAGTGTGTGTGGGATGGGGCGTTTTGAACTCTTGCAGGTTAGTGCCTGCATACTATATTCCCCACTACAGTGCCTCCAACCTGCGCTGTGACAGGGACTGCACTGAGTCTGCACTTCAATTAGGCTGTGTGCGTAATTCATGCGTCCTGCGTCCCCTGCACAGTCTATGGAGACTGTGCAGAGGCCGTGCGCACGTGGCATATTAGAACGCAGCGATTCGGCTGTTGCCCGAATCGCTGTGTTCTAAGAAGTGACATGTCACTTCCGTGCGCTTTGCCGGCAGCTCCTGCTCTGTCTATGGCAGGAGCTGCAGGCAGAGCGCGCGTTCTCTGACGGCACCATTTTAGGTGCCGTGCAGAGCGCACACAGCCCTACCCTGCTCCTCCTCGGCACTGGTGGCGGTGGCTGGTCGGCGGTGGCTGGGCGGCGGGTGGGCGGGGCCAAAGACAAAGAGCGCGAAGCGCTCTTTTTCAAACTTAATGGCGGCTCAAGCTGACCGGCGGGCAGTTCCCTCAGAACGCCGCTCGCCGGCGCACGTAGCTTGAGCCTCAGCAGGGAGGGAGCCGCTCACAGCAAAAAGTGCCGTGAGAAGAACGCTTTCCTCCATGCTGATTTTAGGGGAGGAGGGGGGGTAGGAGAGGAGAGGGGGTGGGGGGGGGGTTGGGGGTGGGGGGGGTGGTGTGTGTTAAATAATGGCGAGCACAAGCGGACCAGCGGGCGGGTAGTTCCCTTAGAACGCCGCGCTCACCGGCACACATCGCTTGTGCCTCAGCAGAGAGGGAGCCGCTCACAGCTAACAGCGCTGTGAGCTGAAACGCTTACCTCCCTGCTGATAGCTCTCTTACCGCCTCCAGGAGCGGGTCCCTGTGTCCGGCTGCCCAAACAGGTCCGGGTTCTGCAGCAGAGAGGCCGGAAGCTGGGCAGCACGGTGATATGTATCCAGGAGGCGGGGCTTAGGCCAGTCACACCACAGAAGGCGGGGGCGGCAGGTCAGTGTCTTTCCAGGGGGAGACCTCATTTTAACATGCATAGGGGCCAGCAGTCAGGGGGCAGCATCTCAAGTTTCTGGCTGCAGTGCCCCTCATTAAAGTCAGGAGATGTCTGCACAAACAATGATTGTACCTGCAGATAAACTGCAAAAGTCCCTGCAATTTATTTCCACAATGTGGCCATGCATTTACTCATCCCTTTCTGATTAGGCTACAGGTTCTCTTTTCTTTCTTTCTGGGAATTATAATAATTCTGTGGATTATAATAATTAAAATAAGGAAGGTTGGTTTATTTCTCTGTTGTGTGCATTGAGAACCCAGGGGTCATGAACATATGAATATGAACAGGCACATTTCTACCTACTCTCCCCCACAGCAAAGCTCTACACAACCGGACTCTGGGTCCGCAGACATGCGCCATTCTACCCAGTATAATTTAGTTAACATGATGACGTGTGCGCTATGCCTTTTGGCACTTTGTGCACTGTAAGATTAATTAAGAATGAAAAACCCTATACAAATACATGTATTTTTTAAATTTCCTTCCCACCTGCAGTAACACACTGATGCAGAAGAGGGAGAGGTTAAGAAATATGTCTACGAGGCATACAGCTATGTTAGCTGCAGAGCAAAATAAGTGATTTTGATGCAAATTAAAAATTCTGCCCTATAATTATCTCATTTTATAAGGCTTTTAAAGCCTACATACTGAGAACGTAAAGTGGACTTCAACACATCTGCCTTTCTTGTTTTTACGTAACCCGATGCCACCTCCGTAGAGGCGATGACAGATAGAAAAGGTTTGTCGTCCTACCTCTATTATCATTGGGGAGAACTATTAAGCAGACTCTTTTCTTTCTAATTCCTTCCCATAAATGTCAGTAGGTATGTTCTCCTAAAGTAAAAATTCATAGACTTTAAAGACCATACTCTCTAATGAGCATAATCCTTAAATAAACCATAAAGAACTAGATCTCCGCTTATGTCCTTTTCTGAAAAGTTTACAACATCTCTGAACCGTTTTACTTTTTCGTAAGTCTGAAAGGATTTATTCAGTATCCTCCTTTTAGGGCAGCATATTAAGGTGATGGATCAGCTGTAAATCTTTATTTGAACATGTATTTTACGGCTTTTAGACACTGCCAAACCAGTTTATAAATCTATGTATTTTTATATTATCTTGTGTTATATTATTTACAACTAAATTTGTACAGATTAGTATGTGGGCATACACTAGAAGGAGAACGTGATTTCCTTTGGTGTTCTGTGAGTTTTCTCTTTATGTACTTCTATAGAATACTTTCAGGCATACCAGTGCACATCATATTGTTGCGGGGTCTAATAAATGGTTTCAGGTTATGGAACATGACACACAACCAAGATCAGGCACAGTATCAATATCACAGTTATTATTTATTATTATAGGGCCAATTATTCTATGGCTCTTTACAAAAGAGTATACATAATAAAAACAAGTACAATAATCATGAAAAATACAAGGCACAGACGGATACAGGAGGAGAGAGAACCCTGCCCGCGAAGGCTCTCAGTCTACAAGGGTTTACATTTATCTGCATTGTCACTTTGAAGATGATACACATCCATGCAAAGGTAAGGTTTTATTAACTATTAGATGTCTTATACATGTTAAGAATAAAGATATTTTTTCCATTTGACCATCACTAATAAGGAGTAGAGAAGCATGTAAGGAGGACATGAGCTGGGTCCCCCTAGAAATCATCTGTATACAAATCATTGCTAATAATGATCCTATTCCCTCTCTGTGTTAGATCTTTATTATCTGTGTTCTGCATAGAAATAAATGCTGAGAGGAAATAGATAATGCCATTCCAGCTGTAGGGCTGTAAGTGTGTCATTAAGTGTGGCAGAGATAAATAAACTAGTAAAAGAATAAATATATTTAATGAAGACAGCCTGGGCGATAACGCAGATATCCCACCACTGCCATCAGTTTGTTTTGAACAGCACTCCGCTGCTTCCAATCATCAGGACAATTTTGCAACTGAATGAAGATTGATGGACGAGGCCACAGCTGTTTCCACTACTAGGACAGTTATTGGGGAACTCACAGTGAGCCAATGGTATATACACCTCTAATTCCAGCTCATTGAATATATAAAGTTATGGTCATAAGTGTTCGCACCCTTGAAATTGTTACAGAAAATGAAGCAGTTCCTTCAGAAAATTATTGCAATTACACATGTTTTGTCATAAACGTTTATTTCCTTTGTGTGTATTGGAACAACACAAAAAAATAAGAGAAAAAAAAGCCAAATTGGACATAATTTTTACACAAAACCCCCAAAATGGACAGAACAAAATTGTTGGCAACCTTCCAAAATTGTGGGTAACAACTTTGTTTCAAGCATATTGATGCTCGTTTAAACTCACCTGTGGCAAGTATCCGGTGTGGGCAATATGAAAATCTCAACTGAAACCACATAAAAAGGGGGAAGTTCACTCAATGTAAGCATTGAGGACTTCAAAATCAAAATTGCTAAAAAATCTCAAAAATCTCAAGATTACAAGTCCATCTCCAAAGATCTTGATGTTCCTATGTCCATGGTGTACAACATAAATCCAGAAGCTTACAACCCATGGTACTGTAGGTAATCTCTTTTGACGTGGGTGGCAGAGAAAAATTGATATCACCATGCAGGATAGTTCAGATGGTGGAAAAGCAGCCCCAGTAAAGTTTCAAAGAAATTTAAGCTGTCCTGCAGGCTCAGGGTACATTAGTATCAGCGTGAACTATTCGTCAACATTTTAATTAAATAAAACATTAAGGCAGAAGAACAAGTACCCCGTTGCTGACACAGAGACATAAAAATACTAGACTGCAGTTTGCCAAAATGTATGTGAGTAAGCCATAATCTTCTTAGAAAACCATTCAAATACACACAAAGGAAATAAACATGTATGATAAAACTTGTGTAATTGCATTAATTTTTTGGGAACACTACTTAATTTTCTGGAATAATTTCAAAGGGGCTAACACTTTAATCAATAACTGTATGTATACTACAGTACAGTCACTGCCAATTTTGCAATAACAATAGGAACTACTAGCTGCCATCAGCAATTTTTATACAGGCCGATTGATCACCCATTACAGGTAACATGTGGCTTCAGGGGTAGAGTTTACAGAGCAAGAGGAACAAAGCTTTTCAACTTTATATATTTAATCTGAAAAGGCAGTGTTTATAAAAAATGTTACTATAGGGACAAAACAATACAGTATTTACAGTTGTATAAAATAAAAGGGATAACATAAGAAAAGTACTAAACCTGTGTCTCGTAAATGGCTCAGAGCTTAGTGGAGGGAAGAACTCCTTTTAAAAAAATATGCAATAATCCTATGGAAACCTGTATCTTCCTCCATTGAATGAAGGTGTTAACTCAAAATCTCTAATTATTAAAGAACAGAAACTCCCAGATACCGCCCAGTGGTGACCTCAGATGGGGCTGGTCATGAAATGTGGCTCTGGTCACTAGAAAATTATGTGATATCCAAATTTCTTGGTGTAATATACATCACTCCACAATCTAGATTAACCAGGGTGCTCAAATGGGATACCACTCCCTTTATCAAAGTAAACAAAAAATCTGGCATTCCTGTTTAGGGTAAGGTATCAAAAAATGTTTATTTGTAAAAAATGTACGTTTCCGTCCAAATTTCAGGATATCTTTGTCCCTGGAGGTCCCAGGTAGAAAATGATAATGCCATATTTCCTATCCTGACTTTAGATAACCGTGGATAGGAAATCGTGAGGAGAAGTAGGAGATTGACATTCTGGTAGACCACGCTGCTGTGAAAGAGACTGCTGTTTCACAGCAGTGCAGTCTACCAGAACTTCAATTTCCTACTTCTCCTCAAGCTACATGCAGAAAGAGATCTTTTATCTGCAGACGTGACTACAGCAGCTGAATAATCTATGGGAATTTATTGGAGTTGTGACATACACAACTCAATCAGGTGAGCAAGCCCCTTTCCCCCAATTTCACTTCAAAAATAAATTATTACCCTATGTGCGCTTGTCTCCTTTTTTATTTCTTAGATAGGAAATATGAAATAGCCAAACCGATTCATTGGGCCCATATTTATTTGGGGATGATGCTCAGGCCGCATAGTTATGTTAGAATATGCATGTTATCTCACTTGGGATCACAATGGCAAAAATGCATCTCCCATAACTGTAGGATCTATGCTTTCCATAATAACCTAAATATCCATAACTTGGCACTGGCTCCAGTCTGTCTACTAGTGCCTTTGAGGTGACAAAAGTGTCGCTTCTAGCACTGTGTATATACAAATCCTAATCTTGGCGTCTGAGTTTCAATGAAGGTTATAGTGTCAGCTCTTTCTCTCTCCCTCAGATATTATTAGTTTCTCACTTCCCCAGTTATAACTAATCCCATCAGTTCAATGGGTGGTATGTCCCCTCTCCGGAGATGTTTTCATGGATTTTACAATTTTCTTCTATGACACATCCCCCTTGTAGATCTGGTAAATGAGACTGATTTACCTATTGTTTCCCAAGCCCACCTCCATGGATCCCACAATACCCTTTCCTTCTTGAACTCAGAACTGGCATCTATGGGTAGTGCAGTCTGAAGCTCCTGTCTAGAGTTGTACAGAAGAGACTTTAAGGCCCCAATTTCGCATAAACCCTCTGGGACCTGCTCTTGGTAAGTAACTGGTTGTGTTATGCGGATGGATGGAGAAAGTCTAGAAGGCAGCACATTGCCTGCATTTTGGGCATTCTGACTGCAGGTGACAGTGGCTGTGTAGATTGTCTCCATGTGATATAATGTCCCTTTCACATCACCCTAAAAGTCTATGAGGACCGCTTAGCCATAGTCCTGACAGGATGTGGGTAACACATTTCCCTCATCTTGGCAGGTTGTGGTACACACTTTCCCACCATCTTGACAGGCTGGGGATAAAATTTTCCAATCAATCTGATAGGCTATGTGTCGCACAGTGTTTGGCTGTAAACTCGCCAAGTGTCATGCTGGCATCTGACACTGTTCCAATTGCACAGATTGACACTCCTCACTGTGCTTCCTTTGGTGCTCCTGAGTTACACAGGCTCAGGCATTGAACAGTTGTGTTCTCATTAGTTCTCATTAGTAATTAGGCTTGCAGGAGTTAATTTCTGTTATAACACCTATCAGAAGGAGTCTCCAAAAGAATTATATAAAAGAGAAGTAGAATATCCCTAGAATACCTAAAAACCAGAATATGTATGTGACGCCCTGGGCAAGCCAGGGGTCACAGGTCACAACACCACCACACCCCACACTCCAGGTAGGCACATCACAGCTAAAATACAAATCCTTGTTGCCTTCCTCCAGAGGCTGATGATCCACACCAGGGGGTGGGCCAGGCGGTTGGCTCCGCCCACCGAGGAGGTCACAGTTCTGGAGGCGGGAGAAACCAGGCAGAGTAGCCCGGGGAGGGCAAGAGTGAACAGCAGATTAGCTCAGGGGGAGCTTGAGTGAGGAGCTAAGTGAAGGAGTAAACAAGTAGTGAAAGTAGAAAAGTGGAAAAGGAGGAAAGCAAGTGAGGTGACAAGAAGGAAGGAAAGCCTGAAGGGTCCAGCTTTGTGTAGGGCCAGATCAGCAAGGTCAGCGACGGCGGTGACTGTCTGGAGGGGGACCGTTTGGAAGTTCCTGGAAGGACCCCGTTGGCTGTGTGCCCGGTGGTCTGGAGCAGTGTTCCGAAGGACAGTCAGCACCAGGGCAGGGGCCTCTCGGACCCCGGCAAGGCTAGGAGTCGCCAAATTTGCCGAATCCATCAGTGAAGGGGACGTAGATCCCCCAGCAACCAAGTCCCGATTGAAGGCAACAGCCCAACCTGAAGCAGAGAGACGCCGCCACCGCCAAGGCACCAGTTTCTCAGGGCCAGCGCCTGCGGGCAAAGTGTAGAGCTCCTCCGGCCCAGATTGTAGTCGGGGAGCGGGTAACCGGAGGGAATCCACCGCTACCACAAGTCAACCATAGGTGCAAGGAAGAGGGACATCACCGTCACCTACCGGGAGTGCAGGTGCAGCCGTCTGTGGGACCGTCCTACCAGCCGTTTGGTTTACTGTACAAACTGTGTCCGTGTCTCAGGCTGAGTGAGTACCACAGTGCCGCAAGGCACAGCGCTGCCCCCGCGTCCCTGCGCCCACCAGGCCCCGCACCTCACAAACCATCACCGGGCCCCGGGATCACCAACCCCTGCCCACGGAGGGGCAACACAACACCTGGCTGCTCCGCATCACCATCCCCGGGATCCCCGCATTGAGCAGCGGTGGTGAAATCACCACAACCGTGGGTGGCGTCACGGACAATAAACAATCCCCATACCCAACAAACCCCTTTCACTCACGGGCGAGGAGTGCCGCTCGAGAACCCCCGGGATCCGGCCTACAGCTCGAGCCACCACTGAGCAGCGGCCGCCGGACCCGAGCAGAAGGGGGTGAGCGTAGTGTGCTGACACCCTCCTCCCCGCCCGCGACAACTTGGCGTCACGAACAGGATCTTACCGCTCTGCCGTCTGGTAGAGGTGCGCCTTGTTACCGCCGGAGGTATCCGGCAGAAAAATTTCAGAAGCCGCCATCTTTGGCGCGAAAAGTTCCCGCTCGAGCGTCTTCTCGAGCAGTAGAGGCGCGAAGGCCAAGACCCCGCCCCGAGAGAGGAGGGGCCGGAAAGAGCTAAGGGGGACGCGATGGCGGCTGGCGGCATGTAGTCGCAGCTATAAAAGCAGGGACGCCAGGACCCTGCAAGCATACCGTTCCTGGAAGGAAAAGAGAAAGTCACCATGTGGATGCCGTCCCGAAACACCGTGGCCCCCGCGCCGGGAACCGCAGCGTGGGTGGAAATCCGGACCGCGCAGCTCCACCTAAGGCTGCAGGTCAAGAAGCAGCTCCTCTTGGAGGAGTGGGAGACCGACATGGCGGACGTTATAGCCACCGTGCGGAGACGCGAGGAGGAAGCGGAGGAAGGGAGGGTGAGTGACCCACGCCCCTATGTCCCGGAGGGACCGGTCGCTGCGGCTGAGGGACCCGGTCCAAGCCCTCTCCCCCCATTGCCTCCCTCGCCACCCGTCTCGGGGGCCGTGACCCCGCCACTAGGCCCGCTACCACCGCAACCGGTAGCGATACCCAGCCCGTCCGCCCCAGCGGACCGACCTGTAGCCGGAGCCCGTAGCAAACCGGAGGTGTTGCCATGGAAGGCCCCGAAGATTGTGCCAGAGACAGTCCCCGAGCAGTTTCCCGAGCCGGAGCCGATGACCCGCTCCGAGCCGAAGGCCCAGCTGCGGAAAACCCCTGTGCCCATCCCCCACACCTCGGCTGAGGTGGCGCCGGGTTGTTGCTGCAAGGCAGCGCCCAAGGCCATGACACCGCGGGATACGCCGCCCACCTTCCTGACAGTGGGTAACGTTCTGGATGTCCCGCGGGGCCCGACCCGTGCGCCGGCGCTGGCAGCAGCGCCATATTGGGATAGGGAGCCGACAAAGCTGGGCCTGTAGATCGCGGAGAGGGAGAGAAGGAAAGCCGAGCTGGTGGCCCGAGCCATTCGGGAGAAAGAAAATCTTCGGCAAGCGACCTTCCGTGTCCGGGGCCCGTTGTATGAAGGGCAGGTGAGGCGGTTTGATGTCCGCCGGGGCTACGGATTTATATATGAACCGGGCCTGGAGGCCGAGGTGATTGTGGCCCGGCGGGATGTGAATGCCCATCTGCCCGAGGAGCATCCTGGCCGTAACCTCATACCGGGGGACATGGTGCGGTATACCCGGCACTGCGGAGAGAGGGGGTGGTTTGCCCTGGATGTGAAGCTCAGGGGCAGCAACGAGAGCAGGGTGAGCTCTGCACCCCCTCCCTCGGATGAAGCAGCAGAAGGACCGGAGTAGGGCAGCGGATGCCCGTTGCACCGTCCCCGTGGGGACCACCTGTTTGTTTGTTGAAAAGTTGAAAGTTCTGCTGATGATGAAAATGATAATTACCGAACAGTTACCTGATTTTCTCAGTGATTGAACCGGCAGGAGCCGGCACCGTTGTCCCCGTAGGGACCGTTTAGAGTTTTGCATGGGAACTATCCATGGACAAGCCCGTGAACTTGCAGGGCAACCACAGACGTTAGTGGCTTGTAAATATGTTGGTTACCGTTACCGTTTTCCGCAATGCCGCCTCCGGAGAGGCAGGTTGGAGGGAGGGCCCTGAGCAGAGCAGGCTGGGGCCCAGCCACCAAAGGAACCGGTGGCTACCCTCTGGAGGGGAAGGACAGATCCCGCTCGGGTACCGTGTGCTGGACTGTGGGTCAAGGGGTGCTGCCTGGGTTTTAGGGGCAGCATCAGGGCCAGGTTACTTGGGTGGGAGAGAGCGGAAACCGTAACCGTAAACCGTTGCAACGTTTAAGAAATGTGCCTCCCGTCTTGGGAAGAGTTATTAAAAATGTATATATGTTGATTTTCCAAATGTTATCTTTTTCAGAAAAATAAAACCGGTGTAGGACGGCAGCCCGCGGACGGTCTGCATTTTGCTAAGGGGGAATGTGATGCCCTGGGCAAGCCAGGGGTCACAGGTCACAACACCACCACACCCCACACTCCAGGTAGGCACATCACAGCTAAACTACAAATCCTTGTTGCCTTCCTCCAGAGGCTGATGATCCACACCAGGGGGTGGGCCAGGCGGTTGGCTCCGCCCACTGAGGAGGTCACAGTTCTGGAGGCGGGAGAAACCAGGCAGAGTAGCCCGGGGAGGGCAAGAGTGAACAGCAGATTAGCTCAGGGGGACCTTGAGTGAGGAGCTAAGTGAAGGAGTAAACAAGTAGTGAAAGTAGAAAAGTGGAAAAGGAGGAAAGCAAGTGAGGTGACAAGAAGGAAGGAAAGCCTGAAGGATCCAGCTTTGTGTAGGGCCAGATCAGCAAGGTCAGCGACGGCGGTGACTGTCTGGAGGGGGACCGTTTGGAAGTTCCTGGAAGGACCCCGTTGGCTGTGTGCCCGGTGGTCTGGAGCAGTGTTCCGAAGGACAGTCAGCACCAGGGCAGGGGCCTCTCGGACCCCGGCAAGGCTAGGAGTCGCCAAATTTGCCGAATCCGTCAGTGAAGGGGACGTAGATCCCCCAGCAACCAAGTCCCGATTGAAGGCAACAGCCCAACCTGAAGCAGAGAGACGCCGCCACCGCCAAGGCACCAGTTTCTCAGGGCCAGCGCCTGCGGGCAAAGTGTAGAGCTCCTCCGGCCCAGATTGTAGTCAGGGAGCGGGTAACCGGAGGGAATCCACCGCTACCACAAGTAAACCATAGGTGCAAGGAAGAGGGACATCACCGTCACCTACCGGGAGTGCAGGTGCAGCCGTCTGTGGGACCGTCCTACCAGCCGTTTGGTTTACTGTACAAACTGTGTCCGTGTCTCAGGCTGAGTGAGTACCACAGTGCCGCAAGGCACAGCGCTGCCCCCGCGTCCCTGCGCCCACCAGGCCCCGCACCTCACAAACCATCACCGGGCCCCGGGATCACCAACCCCTGCCCACGGAGGGGCAACACAACACCTGGCTGCTCCGCATCACCATCCCCGGGATCCCCGCATTGAGCAGCGGTGGTGAAATCACCACAACCGTGGGTGGCGTCACGGACAATAAACAATCCCCATACCCAACAAACCCCTTTCACTCACGGGCGAGGATTGCCGCTCGAGAACCCCCGGGATCCGGCCTACAGCTCGAGCCACCACTGAGCAGCGGCCGCCGGACCCGAGCAGAAGGGGGTGAGCGTAGTGTGCTGACACCCTCCTCCCTGCCCGCGACATGTACAGTACCTATAAACTAGTATCCATAAAGGGGCAACAATTTGCATTTTAATAAATCTGACAGAAAAATGATATAGGAAAATAGACATACAAATTAAAAACAACACAGGTGAAGCATAATTCCAACTGTGCAGATTAAAAACATTTACAAGAAAGTTACTAGGGGGATATGGGTCTGCATGGGTAGATATAATATAATTCCCCACATGTGCATATAGGAGTCACAGTGTACAATATGCAATGTTAATAGTGATAATACAAAGAAATATACATTGTAAATGCACTAAAGAAGGCCATCAACTAAGTATAGACCAAACAGGCACTAGGGCCCAAGTTAATGAGGAAAAGGTTACCCAAGTATGGCAGACCACAGTCCCCCTCTCCACTCTAATGGCAGTTTCATTACCGCTTCGTCAGGTAGTGAGGTGAAAGGCAAGGATGCAGGTATAAGTAGAGCTAAGACAGCTCCTAATTGTAAACTAATTATGGGGTGTCTTCTTACCAGGCATCGCAACTGAGCACACACGGAGGTGCCATCCCAGAAGTCGGACACTATTCACTATGCCTTCTTTGGTGCTTCTGAGCTGCACAGGCTCAGACATCGACTAGCTGTGTTCTCATTAGTAATCAGGCTTGTGTGACGCCCTGGGCAAGCCAGGGGTCACAGGTCATAACACCACCACACCCTACACCCCAGTTAGGAACACCTAGGCTACCAAAAATCCTTGTTGCCTTCCTCCAGGGGCTGATGTTCACACCAGGGGGTGGGCCAGGCGGTTGGCTCCGCCCACCGAGGAGTACACAGCCCTGGAGGCGGGAGGAACCAGGCAGAACAGAGAACAGTTAGGGGGGTGAAGTAGAAGGAAGCAGTAGTGGAGCTAACGAGAATAGCTGAAGTGACAGAAAAGTGACAGTAGTAAAGCCTGAAGTTGGTCCGGGTGTGTGCCCCGGACAGTGACAGCAAGGTCGGCAGGCGGCGGTGATAGTCTGCAGGGGGACTGCTCGGAGGTTGCTGGAAGGACCGCGGACGGGTGGTGACCCGGCGGTCTGGAGCAGTATACGAAGAACAGTCAGCACCAGGGCAGGGGCCTTTCGGATCCCGGCAAGGCTAGGAGTCGCCATAATTTGCCAAATCCGTCAGTGAAGGGGACGTCTGTCTCCTAACAACCAAGTCCCGATTGAAGGCAACAGTCCAACCGTAACAGAGAGACACCGCCACCACCAGGGCACCAGTTTCTCAGGGCCAGCGCCTGCGGGCAGAGTAGGGCTCCTCCGGCCCATATCCAAGCCGGGGAGCGGGTTACCGGTGGGAACCCATCGCAACCATCATCATCTTAGGTGCAGGAAAAAGGGACCGTCACCATCACCTACTGGGGAAAGCAAGTGCAGCCGTCCGTGGGAACCGTCTTTCCAGCCGTGTGTTTTACCAAGAACTGTGTCATCGTCTCAGGCTGAGTGAGTACCACAGTGCCGCAAGGCACAGAGCTGCCCCCCCGCGTCCCTGCACCCCACCGAGCCCTGCATCACCCACCTCATCATTGGGCCCCGGGACAACCAACCCCCCTACCCACGGAGGGGAGGATTAACATCTGGCTGCTCCATACCACCACTCCTGGGATCCCCATACAGAGCAGCGGTGGTGTCAACAAATCACCACAACTGTGGGTGGCGTCACAGACAATAAACAATCCCAAATCCCAATCCCCTTTCACTCACGGGCGAGGAGCGCCGCTCGAGTCCCCGGGATCCGGCCCATCGCTCGAGCCACCGAGCAGCGGCAGCAGCAGGCCGCAGCAGCCGGACCCGAGCAGTGGGAGGGCGCGGCGTCCCCTCCTCCGCCCGCGACACTTGCAGGAGTTAATTTCTGCTAGCCTGCTGCTAGCCTGCTGGTGATCTCTTGGATTACATGTTGTGGGAGACTACACTAGCTACATCGGTCCATCTGCTGTTGTATCCCACTCCTGCTCGTGACTGTAGTGCTTTGTGCGTGGAGTTGTTGTGGAACTTTCTTGTTGTCTCTTTGTTTCCCCCTTGCTCTCATTTTCCCCCATATCACTTGTTGTCTAATACCTCTGTGTGAGTGTGCTGTGTGATCAAGTTTTGGTTTCCCCTGTTTGTTCTTATCTGTGGGTTCTACCACTCCTGTCCTGGCCCTCCCCTGGGTTGTGGGGGTATTAGATCAAGGCTCTACTTAAGCAGGGCTAGGAAACTGACCCAGACATAGTGGTAGTGCCCCTGAACCCTTCAGAGCACTACTAGGTACTGCATTCTGTCATAGATGCAGGGCCTACTCCCAGGGACTTGGAAGCGCAATGCCGGTACCAATCAAAACACATAACATCCCCAGTTCCCTCACCCAGACAGGGATGACTGACTAGTTGGGGACCCAAATGGATGGCCACCTAGGGGTGGAGCCGATCCAGTCCACTAGCCAACAGCCCGGGGGGAGGTAGAGAGACAGTGGAGAGAGAGTGGAGAGACAGGAGAGTGAGGTGACGGACGTGTCTCAAGACGGGGCCGTGTAACGGTAGCCTGACTGGTACAGGAGAGTGGTTGCCAGGGAGAGTACGACTAGGTAACCCTGGAACCAAGGCACCAACAGGGCACAAGGCCCTAGGTTAGGTGAACACTTCAAGCAGCCTGACAAATACCTGCACAGTGAGGGGACCTTCACGGACCTCACTGACTAAGAATCTGGGGGCAGCAGCAGTAACGATTGAGCCAGGGATCGGAACAGAACACTGACCCTACAGGGTTCACACTGCCCGCCGTACGGACGAGGGGCTGACAACTAACAGGAGGGGACTTCCACACGCTCCAAGCTATGGGGGGTTCCACAAATCAACAGAGAGGTACAGGGGAAAGAAGCCATCAGGATACCACACCGGCACTGGGACTACAGGGACCAGTGGTCTGAACCAGCCGTCCAGCGTCACCATCTGCTGTGAGTAAAACTCGAGTTGCACTGCATACCCATTGTGTGGTCTCCATTCTTTCCACGCCACACCCCTTCATCTACACCCTATGGCTCAGCCCTACTTGCGGAGGGCCCAACATCTCAGCTACCATCACCACCAGCCCCAGTGGACATAAACTGTGCAGCGGCGGCTCCAACTACTTAGCTGCAACCTGCAAGTGGCGTCATAACATAAACTCTTTCATCTCCACTGTATATATCCCCCCTTTTAAAAGCATCCCCAGGGTCACGGAACTGGGCAACAGCCATAGTACCGAGTACCCCATAGCCTTGGTCGACACATAGTCACCATCAGACACATTTCTGGGATCAGTGACACCTAGGACCCTCCCATCCTGAAGACCTGTTTAGGAGCTTTGGTCCCCGGTTATTCCATCACACCCCGTGATACTATGGGTAACACTGTACCCTCACACTGACAGGCTATGGATACCACCTTCTCATCACCCTGACAGGCTGTGGGTAACACTTTCCCCTCACTCTAACAAGTTGTGTGGCACACTTTCCCTTCATTCTGACAGGGTGGGGGATAAAATTTTTCCATTACCCTGACAAACTATGGGTATAACTTTCCCATCACCCTTACAGGCTCTGGTTAACACTTTTCCCTCACTCTACCAGGCTGTGGGGCACACTTTCCTACCATTCTGACAGTCAGTGGCTACTACTTTCCCACCATCCTGACAGACTGTGGGAGATCCTTTCTCCTTCTCCAGTATTACCTCAGCATCAGTGCTAATCGTGGAGCAGCTACCTCCGACCATGTCACAGTCCTTTATAACACTGACAAGCTGCATGCAACCACCTTCCTCGTTGTCTCTGCACCTGTCTCCATCTCTGTTATCGACAATTCTTATACCTTTGAGGGGATCCGCAGCAACATAACCTTGCAGTATTTGTTGCTACGTTCTCTGGTACAATGAAACACATCATCCCATAATAATTCAGGAACAGTGTTAATCATGGAGCAGCTACCACTGGCCTTGTCACAGTCCGTCGTGACACTGGTCAGCTGCATGGGACCACCTTACTCATAGTCCTCATGCCTGTCTCCATCTCCTTTAGCGCCAATTGTCAATCCTTTGAGATGATCCTCAGCAATATCATCCTGAAGCATGACATAGCTGAGTTCCCCTGTACAACCAAACATATCATTATCATGCAAAACACTGAAATTCAAATAATCAATATTTGAATTACATGAAGTACCAGATCGGGGAGGGTTGTCAGCAATGTATTGAATCACCACCAGTCCCAGATTGGTCCCCAATAAAATGTTTGTGGTAAGGTTCTCAGACACCCCCACTTCCCTTAATCCCCTCTTGGCACTTCAGCTAAGGAAAACCCGGGCCATCGATAAAGATCAGCGAACACTTCCAATCCCGGTGACAATTAGGGTCTTCCCAAGGATAAATTCTTCAGGGAACATAAATTCATTGCAAATGAATGTTCATTCTGCATCGGTGTCACCCACAATAACTGGTTGCATGGGAAGCAGAGGCCGTCCCAACCACCCCACCCACAAAAGACTACTGCACTAAGCACCTGAACCTCGGATGTGGGGTTCCTTTTCTGCCTCTCCGGGCAGGTAAGGCTAATATGTCCAGGTCAGTCACAGGTATACCACTGGCAGTTGTTAGATACAAGTCAGGTGCTGGAAGATGAGGCGAGACCCCCGAGGACCGTCTGGCAGGGATGTCAGCTTAGGCTAAGTTCACATATCAGTTTTTTTCTGTCTGGCCGAATCCAGCTCAAAAACCTATGCAACAGATGCGGCGAAAAAAACGGATGCATTGCATAAGTTTTTCCATGCGGCCCATCCGTTTTTTGCCGGATCCGGTTTGATACTGAGCATGCGCAGCTCAAAAAACCACATCCGGCGGCCGGATGCGTTTTTTTTTGCCACAGGACGCTGCATCCGGCGTCCATAGGTTTGCATTGTAAATGGCGCCGCATTGCACTGGATCCGGCACGATGCGGTTTTTTTGCCGCAGCAAAAAACGCAGCATGCAACGTTTTATCTGGCTGCCGCATCGACTAAATATGCTGCATACGGCAAAAAACGGATGCAACGCAAGGCCATGCGGCACAATCCGGCGCTAATGCAAGTCTATGGGGGAGAAAACGGATGCGGCAACAGCTGTTGCCGCATCCAGTTTTTCAGAAAAGCGCCGGATTGTGCCGCACAGCAAAAACCTGATGTGTGAACATACACTTACCCTCTTTCCTGCTGTCGACGGATGACTTCCACACTTCAGTTGTATGGTTGGCTTCATAGATATCGGCAATCTGTATGACCTTGGTGGCTTCCTTTGACTTCTGATCCATCACAAACTGCTACACATCCACAGGGCAAAGATGAAAAAAATTGGTCCTTCACCATCAGGGCCTTCAGTTCTTCGAAGGTGGTAACAATAGTCCTTTGCCCACTGCTCAAAGTTGGTTCTGAGCCTGCCACCACATCACAGTAGCTGTTGCTTGGTCCACGTTAATGAGTTAATCAACAGGAAGTGATTGGAAAATGGAGTAAAACATGATGTGATTATAATTTTATATTAAACCCATAAAAAGTGTAATAAAAATGATGTAATGATAAGTCTGTGTAAACATGTAGTGTAAATGATATTTTTCTACAGCTTTTTTGCACATATTTTGTAGATATTGCACCAGACCGGAGACCAGCTGGGGAAAGGTAAAAGCTCCCCTAATATGCTTGTTTGTGTATATGGTAATGTCTATCTATATGACTTATTTTGTATAAATGAGTATAATCTGTGTACATGTGTGTTTATGTATGTCTTTCTGTACATAAGTGCGTGTGCCTGCATGCATTCTTGTGCCTGCATGCATGTGTCTGTCTGCAT
Source organism: Anomaloglossus baeobatrachus (assembly GCF_048569485.1). NCBI lineage: Eukaryota > Metazoa > Chordata > Amphibia > Anura > Aromobatidae > Anomaloglossus > Anomaloglossus baeobatrachus. Next base: position 432,378,465 of record NC_134355.1, on the reverse strand, counting down.
TCTTGTGCCTGCATGCATGTGCCTGTCTGCGCTCTTGTGTCTTCATGCATATGTCTGTCTGTGTTCTTGTGCCTGCATGCATGTGCCTGTCTGCATTCTTGTGCATGTGCCTGCATGCATGTGCCTGTTTGCATTCTTGTGCCTGCATGTATGATGTGTCTGTCTGAGTTCTTGTGCCTGCATACATGTGCCTGTCTGCGTTCTTGTGTCTTCATGCATATGTCTGTCTGTGTTCTTGTGCCTGCATGCATGTGCCTGTCTGCATTCTTGTGCATGTGCCTGCATGCATGTGCCTGTTTGCATTCTTGTGCCTGCATGTATGATGTGTCTGTCTGTGTTCTTGTGCCTGTCTGCATTCTTGTGCATGTGCCTGCATGCATGTGCCTGTTTGCATTCTTGTGTCTGCATGTATGATGTGTCTGTCTGAGTTCTTGTGCCTGCATACATGTGCCTGTCTGCGTTCTTGTGTCTTCATGCATATGTCTGTCTGTGTTCTTGTGCCTGAATGCATGTGCCTGTCTGCATTCTTGTGCATGTGCCTGCATGCATGTGCCTGTTTGCATTCTTGTGCCTGCATGTATGATGTGTCTGTCTGTGTTCTTGTGCCTGCATGCATGTGCCTGTCTGCATTCTTGTGCATGTGCCTGCATGCATGTGTGTGTTTGCATTCTTGAGCCTGCATGTATGATGTGTCTGTCTGAGTTCTTGTGCCTGCATACATGTGCTTTTATTGTGCATGTGCCTGTCTGCGTTCTTGTGCCTGCATGCATGTGTCTGTCTGTGTTCTTGTGCCTGCATGCATGTGCCTGTCTGCGTTCTTGTGCATGTGACTGTTTATGTTCTTGTGCCTGCATGTGTGTCACCCCTGTAGCGGTCGAACCACTCGGATCCGGGGTTTGCTGTGGCTCGAGGGTCTCCGGACCCGGGGGCTCACGGCCACTTCAAATGAAAAGGGGGCATTTACAGGGGATAAGAGTTTGTGACGCCACCCGTGGTACGCGGTAAGGGGAGTACCACCGCTGCCGATGGGAGTACCTGGGGGGAGATGGAGTGGGGCAGCCAGATGACGTTCCCTCCATGGGTAGAGGAGGCCCTGGGACTCTGGATGGTGGAGGTGTAGGGGAGTATGGTGCAGGTTGGGAGCAGGGAAGGACAGCATACTCACTCAGGCGGTGTTGGTAGTGATGTGACCGCAAAGCAGACTCTGACACAAAGGTAAACCAAGTCTCTGGGTGCCGCTGCCGCTTTGGTATTGTTGATGATCTGTACCTTGCCTCCATGCACTGTATTTTAGTGTTCGTTGTGACCCCTATGCTTGAAGCTGACGGGGTCCTGCTCCCCATTGTTAAGTAGGGAAGCTGACACTTGGGATTTCAGTGGGCCGCATAAGCTGGAAAGCCCTATCCCCCTTGGTGTGTTGATGCCTTCGATCTCTGAGCTCTTGGGGAAAGTTCATAAACATACTATCCTCTGCAGGTTAATTATCAGGTTGCGTGAAGCTACTCCCTGATCTAGGGTCCAGTACCCCGCCGTGCTCGGTACCGGTTTGGTTACTAGGTACTCCGGTGCCAACTGTTCCCCCTAAACTAAGCCTGGCACCTTTCTCCAATACCCTGCGACCGGGTCTCTGACTCCTTCGATCCCAGACTACCGTCTGCGACCTATCCAACTTCTCCCAGGGATCTCCAACTCCCATCTCCCCACTCACTGAGGGCTACCACTCAACTCCAGGGAGCTGCTACTCCCAGCTCCTCACTCTTTGGGAGCTACCACAGAACTGACTCAGCCCCTACCACCATTCTGTCTGACCCCTAAGCGGGTGGCCCTGTTCCAGCTAGACCACCCAGTGGTGTGCCTGATTGGGTGTGGTGTGAGGTATGACTAGGATTTGCATGCTGATGGAGCAATACCAAAAGTTAGGATCCCAGAACAATGAGGGTTGAGTCCTGCACAAAAAGATAAAGAGTGCAGTACCCTGTGACAGCCTGACTAGTTTAGGTGCGTCACACATGCATGTGCTTGTCTGCGTTCTTGTGTCTGCACGCATGTGTCTGTCTGTAATCTTGTGCCTGCATGCATGTGCCTGTCCATGTTCTTCTGCATGTATCTGCATGCATGTGCTTGCATGTATGTGTATGTGTTCTTGTGCCCACATGCATGTGTCTGTATGCATTCTTCTGCATGTGTCTGCATGCATGTGCCTTTCTTGTGCATGTGCCTGTCTGTGTTCTTGTGCATGCATGTGTCTGTGTTCTTGTGCCTGCATGCATGTGACTGCATGTATGTGTCTGTGTTCTTGTGCCCGCATTCATGTGTCTGTCTGCATTCTTGTGCATGTGTCTGCATGCATATGCCTTTCTTGTACATTTGCCTGTCTGTGTTCTTGTGCTTGCATGCATCTGTCTGTGTTCTTGTGCCTACATGCATGCGCTTGTCTGCATTCTTGTGCCTGCATGCATGTGCCTATCTGTGTTCTTTTGTGCCTGCATGCATGTGACTGTCTGCATTCTTGTGCATGTGCCTGCATGCATGTGCCTTTCTTGTGCATGTGCCTGTCTTTATTTTTGTGCAAGTGCCTGCACAATGAATAATTGTGAGGATTTATCACATTTTGCTTCCTGTTCCTATTTGCATATAAAAGAAACTTTTTTTAATATAACTGGTGGTAGCGCACAGTATGGGTAATAATATCTTGCTAGCTGCAGGGTCAAAAGCATTGGGTATGTTTGGTACTCATAAATATTGCCATCTGCTAATGGGCCAGTAAATGTCCTACATACACCTATGCTATACGATCTCTTGTACCGAATGTGGGGAGTACAGAGCCTTAAAGCGTAACCGTAATTTTAATTTTTATTTCATAAATCAATAGTACACCTGATAAGAAGCAACTTTGTAATATTTCTTATCAGACAAATCTGCTTCTTTCTCTGCCAGAATTAGGCATTATCAAAATTCTCAATTCTGAGGTAGAATCTGTATTCAGTGAAGACTTTCCATTGACCCACACAATGCCTCATTGCTTTAAAACATACCTCCAGCTATGAATAGAGTTTTATTATGGACGCACTTTATAATAAAAACTTCTTTGCAATATACTTCATTAGAGCACCATGCCTCCTTTTAGTAATAATTTGTACCCAGGCTGATTGGTTGCAATATCTTATAGGAGACATGAATTTGCTCCTAGGCTTTACTCCTCAATGAATGCTATATTGTGAATTGGCTATGAATTTGTTGCGGACAATTCTGAAACTGTCCCATTCTTCTGAAATAATTCTATTCAGATGAGAAGAACCGATATTCAATCTCAAGTATATGACAAAGTGGGTCTTATTAGTAATGCTAGCACATCTTAGGCCAGGGCCACACTAGTGTATAGCATCTGATGTGAGAACTAGTAATGACACTGGGCTCAAACTCTGCTGCGAGTGTGAACTGAGTGTCATGGGATTATAAATGCTATACATATATAAATCAATAATAACAAAACATAGGAATAAGGACACATACAACAAATTGTATAAACAAGGCTGCATTGCTTTATTAAGGGTAATATAATAAATAAATTATTCCCCATTAAATAACCTAAATTAATTCATAGCATTTTTATCAACCAAAAAAACAACTCAGTCCTTAATTGACTCAAGTCGCATAATGTACAAGTCAATGACCTTAAAATCACCCAGAGGCTGGTGTCACATCCCTCTACGAAAGAAAGTGCGACAACATCCTAACAAAAGAGTGGGAGGGTGGGTCAGGAAATCTTCAAGAAGGCTCCTGAGGCAAGTGTGAATACAAGGTTCGGAGGTATAAATAGACTGATTACAACATGCTTACTCTATAGGTCCACCAATCCCAGGCTCCATAAAATTGGCCGGAACAGTAATCCAGGTATTCTTCCCAGCGACGAGAGGAGCCCACCAAAGTCCATTACTTTATTAACCCTTACAGGCTCAAAGAATAAAATGTATTAGAGTATGCTCAGGGATTTCAAACCTAACAAAATGGCTTATAATCCCATGAGTCCACTTACCCTAAAGCCCTTAAGCTAACATTCTACTGTGATCTGATTCTCTCACATGGGAGGAGTGGAGCATAGGTGAGGAAAAGGAGAGATTAATCTTTCTGTCTCTGCGTATATCAGATGTCCTGTGATTCCAGTCATGTGTGTCTCACGCACGCATAGATTTATATGGATGCAAATGAGCATGAGCTGAAACACACTGCCAATAGCAGCAGGCTGCAATTGTTTTCTTATGTAGAATCCGCATGAGAAAAAAAATATCGTAGATCTGCTCTGCCACATTGACTAACATTGGTCCAAGAGCAAATTTTTGTACTGCACTAATGTGAGTGAACCCTTAAAGGCAATCTGTCAGCATGTTTTTGCTACCTCATCTGAGAGCAGCATGATGTTGGCAAGGAGGCCCTGAGTTCAATGATGTATCACTTAGATTAGTGGCTGCAGCTGTTCTGATACAGTGAGACATTTTAGATTTTGCATGTAGCAGAGCTCTAAAAGCTGCCCCTGCCCACACCAGGCTTTCAGTGTACCTTTCCATAGACAGAAGCTGCTAATCACAGAGGGGGCGGAGTCTGACTACAACTGCTGAGATCCACTAATGATAAAGATAAAAAGCTTAAGCAAACATTGCATAAACAAAAAAAGACTGAGATAACAGATGCAGGGCTGAAGTCTCTGTTTTAACACTTGCAGCATGCTGTCTTCAGATTATATTGTCCCTTTAAACTGTGTAAGTAAGTAAAAGTACTCTTATAGATGATTTCCATCAATTCTGAAAAAACAGCCATATATTATTCCATCAAGAGAGCTAGAAGGGATACTTTAATAATTATGCTTTTTATGTAGAGCTTTTCTTTTTTCTTTTCAGTTATTATTTTGCAAAAGAAACAACATACTAAGTTTTGGAAATGAAAGTTTCCCATTTGTTTTTTGGAAGCTAGAGCTGATTGCACTTGCTGCCGTCACTTCTGCAAAAATAACCACAAACAATTTGTGCAGAAAATGAAAAGTGTCAGATTTAAAATGTAAAAAATGACAAAAGAATTGATATTTATTTAATTATTTTATTGCTTTTAAGAAGTGAATAAAAATTAGGCATTAAGTTGCTAGTACCCCAAAATGGTGCCACTGATAAATACAATTCATTCTGGGAAAAATACACTCACATACAAAAAAGAAAAATGTTATGTTTACTGGAACAAAATCTGCAAGAAATTATTAATATGAGTGGTTGATAAAAAAAGACATTTAGAGAAGGGCTTCCGTTGGCTCATTGAAAAAGGAACAATAACTTAAAGCAGGGGAAAAAGATGTTAGGATGGAAATATATCCGTTTATTCGGCTTTGGTAGATGGGACAGGTTTTACGCCTATTCCCAGAGTAATAGCTGGGGATGAACATTTCAAGAACCTTTTTGTATTTAGTTTCTTCTGACTGCAGTGAAACTGAATTACACTATAAAAAAGCAACCAAAATCCTAACATGATTGCGAGATATTTATCAAGTGACTTCAATTTGTGTGCAGTGGTAAGAACAGACGTTCACAGTTTATGATCCATGTGTGCGAAGGAAAAAATATAGATAATGCGCAGAGTTCTCTCTAGCTGGACAGGTTTAACCCCTTCGGTCCAGATTGTCGTAGATCATTTATTTATCGCGGTTTCATTCCATTTGCTAATAGATCTTGGGCTACCTTGGCAGGTGAAAGCAGTTTTCTGGGATTTGTGTTTATATGACTGTTATTTCTATAAAGATTAATTTATCAAAATTATCCTAGCAGATCTGAACCAGAAAATCTCAGAAGTGAAGTTTTGGCTCAGTAAAAAGACAGAAATGTCCAAGAAGTCTTGAAAATGGAATTTGTATAAAATGGAAGATGTCCGAAGGGTACGCTACAACAGATTCATCCTTCAGGATTCCCAAAAAGATGAAAACATTGAATTCCAGTAACACAGCGCAGCTATATATAAACTATTAAATCACCAGGATGGAGACATGATATTAATCAGAATGACAGCGCCCAGTTCCTAATCTCCAGGACCTTCCACAATAAACTGTGTGCGTTAATATTTTTGCAGAGGGATACGCTATAGTCTATTCCAAAAGGTTAGTTGATTATCATATTTGATGATTCGATTCTGTGAGTGCAAATGTTTTACACTAAACATAATGTTGCAGGACATAGAGAAAATGGCTGGGTGTCCGAGCAATCCATCTTTACTTGCAAGACGAGGTTTACTACTTCACCATCCAAAAACCTGTTTAATTTTTCTCATTCTGTAAGAAAAATGGCAAACCTATAATTTCCAAAATCAGTGTTAATATAACCTTTGCTATTAGGATGTTCCTCTACACCGTCCCCAACCTTTCTTTCCTTGAAAGCCACATTTCAGCTTTGAGTAGTGACATAAAGCTCCTGCTTGACCCCATTCCACCTGTAACACCCAGAGCCCCCATTACCAGTCTAATGACAACCAAAACGTTCCACAAAAATCACAGAGGCAGTATACTGCCATCCAGGGCTTCCCACCTTCAGTATTCTCACAGCTAGTGTGCCATCCCCGTGCCAGCAGCCAGGCTGCTCGGATCTGGATCCGCAGTGTGGCTCGAGGGATTCTTCCAGACCCGGGGGTCACGCGGACACTTCAAATAAAAGGGGACATATTTGTACGGGATTTGCTGTAAACTGTTTGTGACGCCACCCAAGGTGTGTGATAAAGTGTGGCACCACCGCTGCTGTTGTGGGCACCCGGGGGCAATGGGATAGCAGCTGGATGTTAACCCCTCCGTGGGTAGGGATGGATGCCCTGGGGCCCAGTGTCTCTGTGTTGAGGATGGTGATTGCAGGGGCCGGCGCACCCGGTCACACTGGGGAGTGTTAGTTTACTCACAAGTCACAATTAAATAAATCAGACGAGTCCAGTGGTAAACCAAGGTGGTGATGACCGGCTGCCACAGCCGGGTGCATTCGGGTCCCACACCCGGGCTGATGGTCTCTGTCACTTTCCTCTGCACTACTGTGAGCTCTCTTTGGGCTCTCCGGTATGGAAAATGGAAGCCCGCTCCCAGAACTACAGGTGGGATCCGTGCCCATTGACGCTGGCCCTTGGGATCTACCGGGCCCTAGCGGATGCCCTATCCCTCGCGGTGGGCTGTTGTCTGCTTTTGGGACTTTGGTTGGGACAGGATCTGTAATCCTGCTCTCAATTGGTTAATTAGCTAGGCCGTTGGTTCCGGTCCTGGCTTCAGGGTCCAAGTACCCCCTCTGTGCACGGTTTCCAGGTCGGTTCTCCGGTGTCTGTACCGGCGGGCTCCAACCCTGTCCCGGTCCACCTTGAATCTCCGGCAGCCGTCTTCCCGTCTCCTCTTTGACACTGACCACCGTCTGCCACCTAGCTAGCACGCCCTAGGCTCCAACCCCGATGACTTTCCACTCTGGCTTGCTCTTGAACTTCCACTTCTCTCAACTTCTCCACTCCACTCCCGGCTTAAGGGTGCTTTACACGAGATGAGCTATCATGCAATGCATCATCGAGGTCACAGTTTTCGTAACGCACATCCGGCATCGTTCACGATGTCGGCTCGTGTAACACCTCCGAGCGACGCAGTATCGCTCACAAATCGTGAGTCGTGTACTCGTTGCTCAGTTTCAAAATATTGTTTATTTAAAATGGCACCGGTTGTTCATCGTACCCGGGGCAGCACACATGTTCACAGCTCCGTGTGACACCCCGGGAACGATGATCTCAGCTTACCTGCGTCCCGCGGTACCCGCCGGCTATGCGGAAGGAAGGAGGTGGGCAGGATGTTTACCTCCCACTCATCTCCGCCCCTCCGCTTCTATTGGCTGGTGGCTGTGTGACGTCACTGTGACGCCAAACATCCCTCCCACTACAGGAAGAGGATGTTCGCCGCCCACAGCGACGTCGCTCAGCAGGTAAGTATGTGTGATGGGGCTTTCACGACTTTGTGCGACACGGGCAGCGAGCGATTTGCCCGTGACGCACAAACGACGGGGGCGGGTACGATCGATCGTACGACCACAATTGGTCGTCTCGTGTAAAGCAGGCTTTAGACTTAGACTTTACTGACTCTTTTTCCCGCCCCGGGTTCTCCAGGCCCCTAGGTGGGCGTTTCTCATCTGCCTGGTCTGGCCCACTGGTGTGCCTGTCTCACCCTGGGGGGGTGACGAGGGTTTTGGTTGGCAAGGTTTAACCCTGTGAGGGAAGGTGTTGTGCGGGGGCCTAATCTGTGTGACTACCTGGCTGTGCCAGGGCGTCGCATTAGCACAACCACCATGCTATCTCCTCCAGCTTCAAGCACCGCTTTTCACTGGCAGTGTCATCCTATATCAAGGCCAGTATACATACATCCAGATCTGCTCTTGTCATCGGGGTACTCACAAAAGTCACCACCTGGAGACCTGCTCTTCATAACTGTTTCCTAGACCTCATCCTAATGTGCCAAGCTGTGAAACAGACATGAGACACACATCACGTGCCTACGAGCCACATGTGGCTCCCTAGCTACAGGTTGTGGACCCTTGCTGTAAACAGACTAAGGGAACAGGGCAACTATGCATTTGCTGCATGCGGCTGAAAGCCAAACATCACCTACGTAAGGAAATGAATGCACAAATTTGGGGTAACACAGAATATTCACAAAAATGAGCTCTCCTTCACTTCTGCTCTTGGGCATGTTCTTTGACAGCATGTGGCAGCTTTACCATGGGACCACGTGCTAACACTGTCTGATTAAAGGGTTTGTCCACTACTTGGACAACCCCTTACCATCCCCCCTTAAAAATAGAAAAACTTATACTCACCTCTGGTGCAAGCGTGGTTCCAGTGATGTCAGAACTCACGTTGCCGGGGCTCATAGGACATCGTTATGATGTGCGATCCCTGACACAATCAGTGCTAGCTTCCTTCTTCCCATCTTTTATATAGGCGTAATGTAGGAAGTGAATGGTTGCCGCAGCACTCACTTCCTGTTAATTTCTTAATCGTCTGATGGTGGCGAGACAAAAGCCAGCACTGATTGGTTGCAGAGCCCATGTATCATAACAATGTCATATGAGCCCCCTCAATGCAAGTTCTGACATCGCTGGCACCACGCCAGCACCAAAGGTTTGTATAAGCTTTTTTATTTTTTTGTCGGCGCACATGGACAATGAGAAGGGGTTGCCCAAGTGTGATGCCCTGGTCTATCAGGTCGTCACAAGGGTGCCGTGCAATCTGCCCTTCTGCATGGTACCCGCTCCTCCTTGGTTATGGGTCCTGTCAATTTGGTGTTGCTACAAACAGGTGTACATAAATCCTGAGGAACACTCTGCACCACACCCACCAAACACCCATTGGGCAGCCTGAGGGGAATAGGGCCACCCAGATGGAGGGATAGAAGAGGGAGGGCAGAAAATGTCAGTAGTTGAGCAGTAGTTGAGCAGTGAGACAGCGGTGACAGGACAGGTCACGCTGTGGAGCTGGGCTCCTGTACCCATCCCAGGTGCCAGACGTTGGCCTGGCCAGAAGGAGCTGGAACCCCGGTTGCAGGGGGTAGTGATGGGGGTGCGGTGCTGCTACAGAGAGCAAGCCGGCTGCCTTGTGCTACAACCGGGGCCAGGGCACGACGGGGTACGCGGACCCTAGGCTGGGAAGAAGCTTCATGCAGCCCAGTAATTCACCCGACGGGAACAGAGTCTTGAAGAACTGTTCCCCACCCACTCCAGAATCGTGGTACTAGCGCAAAGAGGGGGATAAGACTTCCCACAACCGTCCAGAAAATCCCAAGTGTGAACCCTGAGAGCCAGCTCACCCTGCTAGCCATGCAGGTGAGCGGGACTCGGGTAATTCCAAGTGAAAGGGATCCATACGAGAGACACACAGTGCCAAGGGACAAGGCTTCAGACCAACCAGCAACACCACAGGGGCACGGACCCAGCATGCTCAACCAACAGAATCAGAGCATTTAGGAGTTTGGTTTACTTGGTGTCAGCGTCAGTGACTTTGGACTGTGTGAGTACCCGATATCCCTTCACCCCCAACGGGTTCCCCACTCCATCCATCACCGAGTCCCGGGGCACCACTCCCCCTGCCCACGAAGGGGTTAACATCTCGAGCTGCCACACCATCGTCCCCTGGCTCTCCCCCCTAAACGGCAGCGGTGGTCCCTCATGTTACCACACACCATGGGTGGCGTCACGAACATTATCCCATTCACCACTCAAAACAAATCCCCATTTTATTTCTGAGGTAGCCGCGCGACCCCGCCTCGGATCCGGAGACCCCTCGTGCCACTGTGGATCCGGGTCCGAGTAGCCCGTTGGCTGTCGCGGGTGCGGCACACAAGTAGTGGACAACCCCTTTAATACTGACAACAAAAAATTTACCACCTGTTACTACAAGGAGGGGTTCAAAGTTTTTTCTAACCATGATGAATTGAACCTGGTAAAAGTTATTCGGTCACTTGAAGTCTAAGGGTATGTTCACACTGAGTTTTTGACATGGCTTTTTCAGGATAAAAAATCTATGTAAAGAAATGAGAAAATAAAGGTTTTTTTTCTACATTTTGTGGTCTGTTATTTGTGCATTTTTATGTATGGAATGTTTTTTTCCCCCTATAAATAGGGGGATTATGTGGATTTTGGAGCAAAATCTGTTCTGAAATCCTTGTCACAAAAAGTACTGTAGTCCTGTAGTCAGAATAGGTTGTTACAGAGACAGTATAATGGAACACGCCCTATTCATCTTGCACTAAAATACCTTACTTACTCCTGCAAACAGAAGAAAGCTTGTTGTGCATTTTGCGTAGAGAATGAGCCCCTTGACATCTTGTCCATGCTACTGTTCCTAATGATAATGTCAGTTTTTGTTATAGGAAGTAGCTAATTTTGCTGTATGAAAGCTATACAATTATTTAAAATTGAATACAAATCATAGTGACATTTCGAGCTATAGTATAATACCGGAACATAGCTGACTAGTTAATGACAGTAATAAACCCATTTGGTGCACCTGAGAAACAGCTTTCACCAATAACCTATGATTCCCAAATGTAGAAAAGAACATACAAAAATATGTTTTATGTCTTGTCACATAACGGAAGGATAATCTACAAATGCAAGCAAAAATGCAAGAAAAATCTATTCCTATATATGTCGTGCCCAGGGATATAGGGTACTCGGTCCTGGGCGGTAGATGTCTTGGGAATGTCACGGTGGTGGCTGATGCTCGGTTTCATGCCCTGGGTTCTTTTTGTAATGGGGTGTATTTACAGGGTATTTAGATTATAATTAGTGTTCATACGTGACGCCACTTGCGGTGTTGCGTCTATATATGTGGAGCCGCCGCTGCAGAATGTCACTACTGGGGCTGGTGTTAATTGCAGCCTGGATGGTAGGCCCTCCGCAAGCAGGACCGGGCCCCAGAGGATGGGTGTTGTGACGGGCGTTGGAAGAAGGTAGTCCACACAGAGGTATAGTGCAACTGGTTTTTACTCACTGCTGGTTGATGGTAACAGGTTACCCGAGGCCAACTGGTTTCACTTCCAGGTCCCTGTCACGCTCCCCGGGTCTCCTGTCTAGCTCCCCGGCTCCCCTTCCACGCTCCCCGACTTCCCTGGCGCGCTCCCCGGGTCCCCTGTCCAGCTCCCCGGCTCTCCTGCCACGTTCCCCGGCTTCCCTGGCGCGCTCCCCGGCTCCTCTGTCCGGCGTCCACCGCTCCACAGCCTCCAGGCCTCCTCACCTAGGATCCCCAGGCGTCCCGGTCCCCGCTCCCAGCGTCCGCTGTCAGCTTCGCTCCGGCCCGGCTCCCCTGCCTCCTGTTCGCCGCTCCCTGCCCTGGCTTCTGGCACCCGGGCCTTGCGCATGCGCATTAGGGCGCGTGCGCGGTCATTGACCCTTTCTTAAAGGGCTAGCGTCCACAGACAGGATATTGAACACACAGGTACAGGGTATAAAGGGGTTTAATGTCCAAGTGGGCGGGGCCTGTTCTTCGTGTTTCCTAAGCTAGGAGTCAGGTCTCCTTGTCCCTGTGATATACTCACCTCTCTCTCTTCTAGAGCCGCTCCTGCCTCGCCATCCGGTCCTGCCGATTCCCGAACCCCGCACGCTGACTACCTGCCATCCCGTCAGTCCGTACCATCTGTGATTCCTGTGGTGACCCGTCCTCTCGCTCCATCTGTTCCGGACTCTGCCTGACAACATCTTGGCCTCCGAACCTGAGCTCCGTCACCCGGACTACCATCTGTGACTCCGTGGTCCCAGGGACTTCTCCATTCTACTATTGGGCACGGACTATCCTGCTACCTGTAGTGCTCCGGCTACCGGACCCCTTGCCTTCAGTGAGGAGTTCGGCCCAGTGGATCCACCTCCTGGGTCTGCCCGTCCACCTGGCCCTAACAGTAAGAACAGGCCATGGATCCCGCCGAAGCACTAGCGGCCTTGCAGGAGGAACTCACACGCCAGCCTGAGACCCAGACCCGTATGCTGAACTTTATGTCTTCTGTGGACGCCCGCCTGAACACGCTACAAGCGTCGGTTACATCTTCGGCATCTCGGGCTTCCACTGGACGATCCACGGCCCTAGCTCCCGTGGCAGCCTCCTCGGATGCTTCCAGGCTTCGTCTGGCCTCACCACCCCGGCACGCCGGAGATCCCAAGGCCTGCAGGGGATTCATAAACCAATGCTCCCTCCATTTCACGCAACTGCCGCATTTGTTTGCCTCCGACCAAGCCAAGGTCGCGTTCATGATGTCCCATCTAGAGGGTGAGGCACTGGCGTTAATGAACCCCTTGTGGGAGAAGGAGGACCCTGTGACCACTAACATCCAGGAGTTCCTGCAGGCATTTCGTGGCACCTTTGATGAGCCCGGACGCGCCTCCGGGTCTGCCTCATCTCTCCTCCGGTTACGTCAGGGGACTCTGACGGTGGGTCAATATGCCATCCGTTTTCGCACCTTGGCTTCGGAACTCGGGTGGAACAATGAGGCTCTAACCGCCGCCTTCTGGGAAGGTCTCTCGGGTCGAATTAAAGACGAGCTGGCTGGTCGTGACGTGCCGTCTACCCTGGATGCCCTGATTGCGCTAGCAACTCGAGTGGACATCCGCTTTCAGGAACGATCCAAAGAGGTGTCCCGTGAGAGACGTCCGATACGGCATTCCTCTCCTCCGCAGAAGCCCGCCGTACTTCAGTCAACGGCATCTGGTGTCTCCGTCCACGAGCCCATGCAGATCGACAGTGTGCGGCAGTCTGAACAACGCCGAGCAGAACGGCTCGCCAAGGGCCTCTGCTTCTACTGCGGAGAGGGCACACACCTTCTACGCTCTTGTCCAGAGAGGCCGGGAAACTCCAAAGCCTAGGGTTGGTAGGAGAGGCCACCCTAGGTGCTGGGACTCTCTCAGACCCAGTTACGTGGACTGTTCAAGTGACAACGGGAGAGACGCGGTTCACGGCCGAGGCGTACCTCGATTCCGGGGCAGCAGGCAATTTCATCCAGCAGGCCACGGTGGACAAGTACCAGGTGCCTGTTACTCCACTCGACAAACCCCTCGTGATTGCCTCTGTGGATGGGAGACCCCTCTCTGACACCATCTCGTGGATCACCAAGCCGGTGGAACTGCGTATCGGTGCCCTGCACACCGAGAACATCGCTCTCTACGTCCTCCCACACATGTCACATCAAATCCTGCTGGGACTCCCCTGGTTACGGACACACGAACCGTCAGTCAGCTGGGGCACTGGTGAAATCACCCGATGGGGCTCCTCTTGCCACGAGAACTGTCTGAAGACCATACAACCCATCCGACGACCTCCGGTTCCAGAGTCCCTACCAGGACTGCCCTCGGCCTATTGGTCCTTCGCGGACGTCTTTGACAAAAAGGAGTCAGAGGTACTTCCGCCACATCGTCCTTACGATTGTGCCATTGACCTGCTCCCGGGAACTACACCACCTCGAGGACGGATATATCCGCTGTCTCCTGCCGAAACAAGGGCCATGTCTACCTACATCACAGAGAACCTGGCAAGGGGATTCATTCGGAGATCCTCCTCTCCTGCTGGAGCAGGCTTCTTCTTCGTTAAGAAGAAAGAGGGCGACCTACGCCCATGCATAGACTACCGGGGATTGAACCAAATCACCGTGAAAAATAAGTACCCCCTGCCGCTCATCCCCGAATTGTTTGATCGGCTTAGAGGAGCTCGTGTGTTCACCAAGTTGGATCTTCGGGGTGCCTACAACCTAGTCCGCATCCGCTCAGGGGACGAATGGAAGACCGCGTTCAATACTCGCGATGGGCACTATGAATACTGTGTGATGCCCTTCGGCCTGTGTAACGCACCAGCAGTCTTTCAGGAATTGGTGAACGACGTGTTCCGAGACCTTCTCTACGTCTGTGTGGTGGTGTATCTTGATGACATCCTGGTCTTTTCTCCGGACCTCCAGACCCACAGAGAGAACGTGCAGCTGGTACTACAAAGACTGAGGGAGAATCGTCTGTACGCCAAGTACGAGAAGTGTGTCTTCGAGCAGTCTTCTCTTCCCTTCCTGGGTTACGTAATCTCCGATACCGGCCTGCAGATGGATCCGGAGAAGGTCTCTGCCATTCTCAACTGGCCCCCTCCTTCTGGACTGAAGGCAATCCAACGCTATCTGGGATTCGCGAACTATTACCGTCAGTTCATCCCTCACTTCTCTGACTGCACCTCTCTCCACCTTGACCAAGAAGGGGGCTAATCCAAAGGACTGGTCACCTGCGGCCGACGCCGCGTTTGGCTCCCTGAAGCGGGCATTTGCTTCCTCCCCTGTGCTCCAACGTCCGGAGTTAAACCGACAGTTCACCTTGGAGGTGGATGCCTCCTCCTCGGGAGCCGGAGCAGTGCTCATGCAGAAGTCCTCCTCCGGGAAGATGGTTACTTGCGGTTTCTTCTCCAAGTGCTTCTCTGCACCTGAACGCAACTACACCATCGGTGACCGGGAGCTATTGGCAGTCAAACTGGCTCTGGAGGAATGGCGCTACCTTCTGGAAGGAGCAGTGTACCTCGTGATCATTTACACGGACCACAAGAACCTGGAATACCTGCGGTCCGCTCAGCGACTGAACCCACGGCAAGCCAGGTGGTCCTTGTTCTTTGCCAGGTTCGATTTCCAGCTCCATTTCCGACCCGCGGACAAGAATGTACGTGCAGATGCCTTGTCCAGGTCATTCATGCCCATGGAGCAGGAGGAGGAGACATCCCAGCCCATCATCTGCCCTAGTAAAATCATTCCGGTGGCCCCTGTCTCCCTGGCCCAGATACCGCCCGGGAAGACCTATGTCTCTGAGACTGACAGGCAAAAAGTGTTGCACTGGGGCCATGCCTCGAAAACAGCCGGCCATGCTGGTCAGAAGAGAACGTGGAGTACAATTGTACGTCACTACTGGTGGCCATCCCTTCGCACGGACGTCGCTTCTTTTGTCTCAGCCTGCTCCTCTTGCGCCAGGAACAAGACGCCCAAACATCTGCCATATGGCCGTCTTCTGCCTCTGCCTATACCCTCTGTTCCGTGGCAACACATTGCAATGGACTTTATTACGGACTTGCCCTTGTCCTCCGGACACACAGTCATATGGGTCGTGGTGGATCGGTTCTCCAAAATGGCTCATTTCGTCCCTATGGCTGGACTGCCCTCAGCCCAGGAACTCGCTGACGCTTACATACAGCACATCTTCCGGTTGCATGGCTTTCCATCACACATCGTGTCCGACAGAGGAACTCAGTTCACCTCCCGCTTCTGGAGGGCCCTCTGCAAACATCTGGGAGTGACTCTGGACTTTTCTTCAGCCTACCATCCTCAGTCGAATGGCCAAGTGGAACGGGTCAATCAGATTCTGACCTCCTTCTTACGTCACTACGTCAATGCCCATCATGACAACTGGTCCACGCTTCTTCCTTGGGCTGAATTCTCCAATAACCACCACGTCAGTGAGTCCTCCTCCAGCTCTCCCTTCCATGTCGTTTACGGACTTCAGCCTTCCATCCCATTACCTGTATCCTCTTCCTCGGATGTCCCTGCTGCTGATGCTGTAGCCCGTGACTTTGCAACAATTTGGGACTCTGTCAAGGCGTCCCTTGGACGTGCTTCCCTTCGGATGAAGAGACACGCAGACAAGAGGCGTCTGGATCCCCCGTGTTTCTCTCCAGGAGATTTGGTCTGGCTTGCCTCCAAGTATGTCCGATTGAAGATACCATCTTACAAGCTGGGTCCTCGCTACATCGGGCCGTTTAAAGTCCTCAGCAAAATAAATGAGGTCTCCTACAAGCTGCAGCTCCCGGCCACGATGAGGATACCCAACTCCTTCCACGTCTCCCTGCTCAAGCCGGTTGTCCTTGGTCCCTTCTCCGCTGCTGCCAGTTCGGCTCCACCTCCTATTGCCGATGACGACATCTATGCGGTAAGGGATATCGTGGCCATGAAAACCGTACGGGGCCGGCAGTTCTTCTTGGTGGACTGGGCAGGGTATGGTCCTGAGGATAGGTCCTGGGAACCCCGGGAGAATGTGGATACTCCTCTGATACGTGCCTTCCTATCCCGGTTGCGGGGAGGGGGGCATGGGGGGGGTACTGTCACGCTCCCCGGGTCTCCTGTCCAGCTCCCCGGCTCCCCTGCCACGCTCCCCGGCTTCCCTGGCGCGCTCCCCGGGTCTCCTATCCAGCTCCCCGGCTCTCCTGCCACGTTCCCCGGCTTCCCTGGTGCGCTCCCCGGCTCCTCTGTCCGGCGTCCACCGCTCCACAGCCTCCAGGCCTCCTCACCTAGGATCCCCAGGCGTCCCGGTCCCCGCTCCCAGCGTCCGCTGTCAGCTTCGCTCCGGCCCGGCTCCCCTGCCTCCTGTTCGCCGCTCCCTGCCCTGGCTTCTGGCACCTGGGCCTCGCGCATGCGCATTAGGGCGCGCGCGCGGTCATTGACCCTTTCTTAAAGGGTCAGCGCCCACAGACAGGATATTGAACACACAGGTACAGGGTATAAAGGGGTTTAATGTCCAAGTGGGTAGGGCCTGTTCTTCGTGTTTCCTAAGCTAGGAGTCAGGTCTCCTTGTCCCTGTGATATACTCACCTCTCTCTCTTCTAGAGCCGCTCCTGCCTCGCCATCCGGTCCTGCCGATTCCCGAACCCCGCACGCTGACTACCTGCCATCCCGTCAGTCCGTACCATCTGTGATTCCTGTAGTGACCCGTCCTCTCGCTCCATCTGTTCCGGACTCTGCCTGACAACATCTTGGCCTCCGAACCTGAGCTCCGTCACCCGGACTACCATCTGTGACTCCGTGGTCCCAGGGACTTCTCCATTCTACTATTGTGCACGGACTATCCTGCTACCTGTAGTGCTCCGGCTACCGGACCCCTTGCCTTCAGTGAGGAGTTCGGCCCAGTGGATCCACCTCCTGGGTCTGCCCGTCCACCTGGCCCTAACAGTCCCCTTCATCCCAGTGCCAGTTCAGTAGTCTGATACCTTCTTCCCTTGCAGGGAAAGTGGAGAAAGTATTCAGCTCACCCATGTAAGGTCCTCCAGTCTGCGGTTGATGCACGTAGTCCTGCGGACAGGCAGGTCCAGCTTCAGAGTAAACAGTAATAGAAAATGAGTGGGACTCAGCACCAATATGGATGAATAAAAATCTTCATGCTTTATTTGAAAAGTTTAAAAATAAAGAAAGGGGTCACAAATCATCCAAAATCGCCATGCGACTTGCCGTGCAGCTTGACGCGTTTCGGACACAAAAGGGGAATTTAAAAACAGTCCTTAATCATAAGCCATGTAGGATGGAAGGCAAGAAATATATATAGCACCTTAAGAAGCAATGAAATACAAGAGCAAGATGGAAAACAGGAAGGGAGTCCACCCGAAAACATGCAAATTAGTAAGAGGGTTGGTATATCATTGGATTCTCTTAACCCCATATGCGTATGTATATCTTCTGGGGAATTCAATGAAAAACAATTCTTAGATTACAAAAAGACATCAAAATAAGGTCAATGCAAGCATACATGTGTATATGTGCACCATTCCACCCACCCATATATTTCGTATAGCAATTATTTCACTAAGGAAACAAGAAGATTATTTCATTGGTCTATGAAAAGATGTTCATGCAGATATTATAATAAGTGGATATATCTTATATAGATGGTATGTGTACACATGCATATAAATGCATGTGCTCTGTGGGTGCAGGGCAAAGAAAAAGATAGATAGAAATAGAAATACATGTATGTGGACTAGATATTATATCGTTTCCAGTATAGGATTTTATATATTATAGACATATGAAAAAAAAATAAAAAAAAAAATATATATTTTTATTTTAGTTTTTATTTTTATTTCTATATTTTGTATGTGTAGCTATATGAGCTCTATGTACACATGTGTGCAGTGTGTACACATGTGTACGATGGAAGAAACATATAAAACATAGGATATCCAGGAATTCAGTTATGAGAATTATATAAAAAAAAACCAAAAAAAAAAAACCCTTGATTGTATTTCATATATATATAATAATCATATGACATAGCGTAGATCGGAAGGATAATTGAGTCCCTTTGGATGCCGAGTATCGAGCCGTAATATCCATTTGGCCTCGGTGTAGAGAAGTTCACGAAACCAATCGCCTCCTCTTAGAGGTTTTTTGACTTGCTCGATGCCTACAATGTTCATAGTGGAAAAATCACCGTTGTGAAGGTCAAGAAAATGTCTGGTGAGACCTGGAAGTGCAGCCTATGTAGTCCTTCGAGCATATGGTACAAGAGGCTAGAACGCAAGAAAAACTAGCACCCATAGGGCATCCATTAACTTGTAAAAAGAACTGTTGGTTGGATCCAACAGGATCCGGAGTTAGCTCAAATATTATCCAATGGTGTCAATGTCGTGGCCAGGAAGGCCAAAACCATAGGCAATATGATATCTCCTAGTCTTTTCATTTTTCAAAATAAAACAGAGACCTGGCTTAGTACAAAAGGCTCCCACAAGTGCGCTTTGCCACGATGCGGACTTTGTAAATTTATGAGAAAAACGCTGTCTTTTCCAGTGGGTGACATTTCCTATAACATTTCCGCTTTCATAAATTGCTCTACTACATATGTTATATATAAGGCCTCTTGTACCATATGCTCGAAGGACTACATAGGCTGCACTTCCAGGCCTCTCAGAAAAAGGATATCCGAGCATACCCACATCCCACTCCCAACTCTTTCTTCGAATCCGCCGAAATATAAAAGATCTATTTCAGGTCTCACCAGACATTTTCTTGACCTTCACAACGGTGATTTTTCCACTATGAACATTGTAGGCATCGAGCAAGTCAAAAAACCTCTAAGAGGAGGCGATTGGTTTCGTGAACTTCTCTACACCGAGGCCAAATGGATATTACGGCTCGATACCCGGCATCCAAAGGGACTCAATTATCGTTCCGATCTACGCTATGTCATATGATTATTATATATATATATATGAAATACAATCAAGGGTTTTTCTTTTTTTGTTTTTTTTTATATAATTCTCATAACTGAATTCCTGGATATCCTATGTTTTATATGTTTCTTCCATCGTACACATGTGTACACACTGCACACATGTGTACATAGAGCTCATATAGCTACACATACAAAATATAGAAATAAAAATAAAAACTAAAATAAAAATATTTTTTTTTTTTTTTTCATATGTCTATAATATATAAAATCCTATACTGGAAACGATATAATATCTAGTCCACATACATGTATTTCTATTTCTATCTATCTTTTTCTTTGCCCTGCACCCACAGAGCACATGCATTTATACGCATGTGTACACATACCATCTATATAAGATATATGCACTTATTATAATATCTGCATGAACATCTTTTCATAGACCAATGAAATAATCTTCTTGTTTCCTTAGTGAAATAATTGCTATACGAAATATATGGGTGGGTGGAATGGTGCACATATACACATGTATGCTTGCATTGACCTTATTTTGATGTCTTTTTGTAATCTAAGAATTGTTTTTCATTGAATTCCCCAGTAGATATACATACGCATATGGGGTTAAGAGAATCCAATGATATACCAACCCTCTTACTAATTTGCATGTTTTCGGGTGGACTGCCTTCCTGTTTTCCTTCTTGCTCTTGTATTTCATTGCTTCTTAAGGTGCTATATATATCTCTTGCCTTCCATCCTACATGGCTTATGATTAAGGACTGTTTTTAAATTCCCCTTTTGTGTCCGAAACGCGTCAAGCTGCACGGCAAGTCGCATGGCGATTTTGGATGATTTGTGACCCCTTTCTTTATTTTTAAACTTTTCAAATAAAGCATGAAGATTTTTATTCATCCATATTGGTGCTGAGTCCCACTCATTTTCTATTACCTTCTTCCCTTGCACCTGTCTCTGGTAAATGGGTCCCCATGGCATAGAGCAACTGAGGTCCCCGTCTGGTGGTTTGTCCACTTCTGTCCGCCTGACGGTAGCGTGAACCCTGTGGGGTTGGAGTCTCTGGTCTTGTCCCCGGTTCTCCATTTGCTACTGAGTCTTTGGATTTTTAGGGTCAGCGAGGTCCTTGATGGTCCCCTCGCTGTGCAGGTGTTAACAGGTCGGCTTGAAGCTCTTTCCTGTCCTAGGGTCCTGTACCCCGTTGGTGCGTAGTTCTGGGAGTACTCCACTGGCAACTACTCTCCTGGGTACCAGGTTACCGTTAATCTTAGTCAGGACGTTGCTTCGCTTCCACCTTCCCTCCTCGCCTACTACTGTTCGACTATTCCCCACAGTCTGCCCCTCCCACCTTGTCAACTAGTGGACTGGTCTGGCTCCACCTCTAGGCGGCCATCCATTGGTTCAACCCTAGCTAAGTACGATTGTATGGGGATTGTTGAGGAAAAACTGGGATTACCTGGGTTTTTGGTATTACCGGCACTGTGTCTCTGGGTCCCCAGGGGAAAGGACCTGCATCCTTGTGGGGATGCAGAACCTTGTAGCACCCTGATGGCTTCAGGGGCGCTACATATACATATATATATATATATATATATATATATATATATATATATATATATATATATATAAATTTGCCAATATCTATGTGAATTCTCTGTATGATAGGTGTCACCTGGAAATCTTATTATACAATGTTGCCAGGAGGTGTTATCTTAGTATATATATGCAGAGATTTGCAGTATATATATATTTTCATGTTTCCTGTTGTGTTGATTGTATATTGTCTCTATAATGTCTAATGAAGGTCCAAACACAGGACATAAACGTTACACTCCATGCTGGATTGCCTTACAGTAAAACCTAAGATATAATCTGGAGAAATGTCATCTTCATTTTGGAGGTTCTGAGGTTATTTATTCCCTCCCAGACGCGTATCTAGGGGGGGACTGGCGGGGCAACTGCCCTGGGCACAACTGTCAGGGGGGCGCTGTCGGGCTGCCTGATGCTGCCCGGGGGCTGACAATTGATGCTGTAACCGCTGGCGCTGACTTCCAGGGCAGGGCGATGTCTGCAGTATGATCAGGTCAGATCAGGGCCGCAGCGCAGAGGCAGCAGACAACGCTGATGATAAGTGCTCCAGTCAGTGGAGCTGAAGACACGGGAGAGGAATAGTATGGGGTGAGGTGGGAGGTATTTATGAACATATAATGGGAGGACAGAATGTGTGGTGCGGTGGGGTGAGGTGGGGAGGGGCAGTATCTATAGACACAGAATGGTGGGAAGAGAGGATGGGGAAGGTGCAGTGTCTTTGGACACAGTATGGGGAGAGAGAGGATGAGGGATGATGTATGGGGAAAGACAGTATGAGGGGTGATTGATTTCTGGGGAGAGAGAGGATGAGAGGTGATGTATGGGAAAAGAGAGGATGAGAGGTGATGTATGGGGAGAGAGAGAGGATGAGAGGTGATTGATATATGGGGAGAGAGAGGATGAGGTGTGTGACGGGGTCCTTCTCCCATATCACACAATCAACTGAGCGAGAGATGGCTGTACAATCCAAAGAGCATTTATTTGAAGCTAATCAAATGGTACATAACATAATCCACCATACAGAGGGTAAAAATAGTAAAGAAACACCAATATAGTCTAGTAATGGATAAATGTCCAGGTCTCTCTGAGGAGCTGCACCTTCAGCCCCGAGGATCAATCTTCGTGCTTCTCTCTTCAAGTTCTCAAACAGACTGCCTCATCCTCCCAGCTAAGTAAAGAGGTTAGGTGGATTCTAGGCTCCCTCCCCCCAGACCTAAAGACAAACATTGCAGGGATGATTAGCCATCAGACAATACAATGTACACTCAAGGATTACAAATAATGGACAGTGAACCAAGCCTAAAATACAAACTTACACAACATGATACACATTACACCATATCCCACCATCACAACCTCTTCCTCCTTCTCAATAAGTTAGTATGCTATAAGGTCTACATAGACCTCTGGCCACCTAACTTAGGCTGCTTTCACACTTGCATTGTGAGGCATTCGTCACAGTGCGTTGTGTGACGCACATGACGGATGTGTTGCAAATAGTGTGCTAATAAAGGTAATGGATTCCTGTGAAAGAACGTTTTGCGGTTTTTTTTTCTTAATATTTCGCCGGGAAAGGAGATTTGTGGTTGGTAGGATAGAGAGAGAGAGGTGACTGCAAATCCCCTGAGTGACCACAGTGAGCCACGCGATCAGCGGTGCCGTTACTCAGGTGACCTGTGTCCACAGCTGAAGTCCTCCACCTGAGAGCGGTGGCCGCGGGTAACCTGAATGAGGGCACAGCTGATCGCGTGGCTCACTTCAGTTGCTGCGTGGAGCTGATAGAGAGTGGTAATGTTCTACGGCCGCTCCTGTCAGCTTCATGTAGCAGAGCTGGATGCGTCATGGGACATCGTGTGGATTACGCCGGACCTGGAGGATTATTTAGGGATTAATAAAGTGGTCAAAGAGGGTGTTTTTTTTGTCTTCCAAATAAAGGATTTTTTGGATGTGGGTGTTTATTTTCTTTAACTTACAGGTTACTCATGTATCTCAGGGAGACGCCTGCCATGATTAACCTAGGACTTAGTGGCAGCTATGGGCTCCTGCCATTAACTCCTTATTACCCCGATTGCCACCGCACCAGTGCAATTCGGGATGAGTCGGGTAGAGGCCCGAGACTGTCGCATCTAATGGATGCGGCAATTCCGAGGGGCTGCTGGCTGATATTTTTAGGCTGGGGGGCTCCCCATAACCTGGGGCTCCCCATCCTGAGAATACTAGCCTTCAGCCGTGTGGCTTTAATTTGGCTGGTATCAAAATTGGGGGGGACTGCATGCCATTTTTTTAAATTATTTATTTATTTATTGTACTTCACTACATAGACCCGCCCACCGGCGGCTGTGATTGGTTGCAGTGAGACAGCTGTCACTCAGCGTGGGGGCAGGTCTGACTGCAACCAATCATAGGCGCCGGTGGGCGGGGGAAGCAGGGAATACAAGATGGAATAATGAGCGGCCGGCATTTTCAAAAGAGGAGAAGCCGCCAAAGCAGTGTAACAGCCGTGCAGCGCCGCGCCCGTGATCGGTGAGTATGAGGGAGGGGGAGAGAGGGAGAGACCGATAGAGAGAGAGAGAGAGAGAGAGAGATAGAGAGACCAGAAGTGATTTTAAATGATTTAGATCGTTCTGATGAACATGCTGAGCATGCTCAGTAGAACGTGACAGAATCCGTCAGCGTATTCCGACGTTAGCACATTGCAGCGGAATCTGCCACCATAGACAATCATCAGACACCTTGGCGGATCCTAACGGAATCCGTCAAGGTGCGTTATTTTAATGACCCAAAAAACGCTATATGTAGCGTTCCCTCCGCCCGACACTGCGTCAAAATAACGACTCAGCGTCATCCAGCGGATGCAACGCAGACACTTGCGTTACAGTGCGTAGTCAATACAAGACTATGGAGAATAGCGCAGTGCGTTAACGGACTGCGCTATTCTCCATAGCGGCGGATTGCGCTGAACGCAATTGTGAAAGCAGCGTTAAGTCCATGTTGCTCAGCTGTGGATAGTCCCTTGTACAGCGGTAGGGTTAGAAGTACAAGCTTCCCTTTGTGTCCTTCTTCACTCAAACTGTGTTTCTTGTCCCCACAAATTGGCATTGTAGATCTCCCACATAATTATCTAGGAGAATATCTGCAGGCAGGCCGCTCATCACCTCAACCACACATTACTTGACCCCAAAGCCAAAGTCCAGATTTACACTCGCGTTTGGGATATTCCTCCTTTGTCCTCCAGCCAGTTCAATAACAATCCCTGGTCCATGATGTATTGCCTCTGACCGGACCACCTGGGGATCAACTATTGTGAGAAATGTCCCAGAGTCACAAAATCCAGTGACTCTCTGTCCATCCAGCACAACCTCCGGTAAGTGCTTACTTTGATGGTAAGAGAAACTCGGGGCTGTGGCTCGCACCCCATAAACCCCTTGTGGCTGACCTTGAGTGTCTGAATCATTAGGCAAGTCAACTTGAAGGGGTAAGAATGCTTTGCCAATTGTGTTTGGCTGTAGAGAATGAACAGGTCGATTTGGTGCAAGGTCATTCCTCAGTCGACCAGCAGGGCAAGTGCTTTGCAAATGCCCAGGCTGTCCACATCGATAACATCTCCTCTGGTTCGTACTCCTTCCAATGTGCATTCTGGAGAAGGAAATAGGAGAACCTCGTGACAAAGGCCGGAGGCCATACACTCCAACAGGTGCATCTATGGTGCAGGGGTCACCGGTACACTCCGGTGGAGGTGGTGGTAACTCTTCCTTAGGCGGGATGGAATGCACAAAATGCACTGGATGAGGTGGAGGTGCGTGGGGGGTCCCTCCGAGTACTTGCAGGACAACTGGATTGCAGGTGCCCAGGTTGCCCGTACCCATAACATCTCCTCTCTGTGATTCCCCCAGGGCGTGGTCGGAACTGTTGGGGCCCAGAATTGTGAGACAGGTAGGTCATCGGCCTGCAGCTGGGTGGAGGGGCAAATATAACTGGAGAGGGCCGAGGCACAGGAGGATCCGACTGTGGCTTATAATCTATAAACCTCCTCCATTGAGGTCAGATAGTAAGGGCCTCATCAGCCAGGACTGCATCTCTATCCAAGGTGCACGGCATGCACTCTCTGACCTATTCCCGTATTTCTGAGAGACAAGAAATTGTTCTATAAGAGATACCTGTATAACGTCTTCCACAGTGAAAGCATCTTCCACTTCCAGCCATCTCTGACATGCCTGGGACATCTTATGGGCATACATCCTAAATGTTCCACCTGTGGTGCATGGGAGGTCTCGGAACTGTGCTCTATGTGAGTCTGGGGTGATAGCATGGTATTCCAGGATAGTCCATTTTACAATGTTGTAATCCCGGTTGTGCTGTGAGTCAATGGTGCGATAAGCCTCTGCCAGGCTTCTGTTCAGGAGTCCCACTAACAAATGCATTCAGCCAGAGTTCGGCACCTACATCACAGCACACTGCTGCTCAAAGTCCTTGAAGAAGACTTCCACATCTCCGGAAGCCTTATCAAATGGCTTGAATTCTGCCCAGGTGATCCGTACAGGCAAACCGGATCGCTGGTTTTACACTCCAACTCACATTACTCCCTATGTCGGACTCCATTGCTTCTTGTCTCCACAGAGCTTGGTGAGCAGCCTCCTCCTTATACTCCTGAGATACACCTGGATCCAGAACTTCCATCTCTTCTTCGAACCACATCACCCACTGGCTTTTTGGGGCAGGGATCCTCATCTCCAGTGCTTGACGATCAGACATCTGGGAGGAGATGGACTGGCTTGCACCGAGCAGTAGGTCAATTAAGGCCTCTTTATCCAGTCCCTGGTAGCTCAGGTCCAGATCTCTGTCTTTCTCCTGTAGACTGGATACAGTCCAGTTTGTGTACTCACTCTGTGGGTGGATCACCATTGGGCTGCACTCTGTTGATCCCACCGCTGCCACCCTCTATGTGACTGCAGACTTCTGAATTATTACTGCGCACACACTGCACACTCTCAGAATCCTCTGGTGCCAGCGGTTAGAGTGGGAGGTTACGAAGCTGCAAGTGTGTGATTTACATAGATGTGGTCACGTGCTGAACAGCCATGCTCAATGAAAATGAATTGACTGAGGGCGGACACATCAAATAAGAATGTGGTCAGAAGTATACAGATCACATACTTGTGCTCACATGATCGTCACTGGCACTAGAGAATCCTAACAGTGTGGAGAGCATGCATTGTAAGAATTCAGAAGCCTGAAGTCATGAATAGTCACCGGAGATTTTCATCTCTAATATTGACAACCTCTTTAGTTATACAATTAAGCAGTTCTAACAGCGTGTAATATACTTACTGTTGCAATTCAGCTCTGCTTGCTGGTTGCAGCAGTCGCTGTACCACCCCCGGGCGGGCAGCCGGGCTGCTGCCGCCACTCGGGTCCGGATCCGCGGTGGCTCGAGGGGTCTCCGGACCCAGGGGTCGCACTGCCACTTGATTAAAAGAAGGGGGGGATATGTACAGGGGGATTTTGGAAAGTTTGTGACGCCACCCATGGTGCGTGGTAACGTGAGGGACCACTGCTGCCTTTGGGGAGCCTGGTGACGAGGATGCGGCAGCCTGATGTTTAACCCCTCCGTGGGTAGGGGGTTTGTGTCCCGGGGCACGTTGGTGATGGATGGTGTTTGGGTGCCGTTGGGGAATAGGTGCAGGGGGTTTCCAATGTACTCACTCAGTCCCAGAATAACCGCAACGACAGCTTGTAAACCAAAGTTCTGAGCACCACCGTAGTCTGCGGGGAGCACGCCTGGATCCGTGCCCCGGTGTTGTTGTTGATATGTTGCCCTATCCCTGGCACCTTAGTCTCGATTGGACCCGTCGGTATGAATCTCTCCAGGTCCCGCTCACCCGTATGGCTAACGGAGTCAGCTTGCTCTCAGGGTTCACGCATACGATTTCTTTGGACTGTAGTGGGAAAGTCCTATCCCATCGGTGGGCTAGTACCCCGATTTTGAAGCGGGTTGGGGATGACACTTGAAGTCTCCACCCCGTCAGGTAAATTACTGGAACTCGTGAAGCTACTTTCCAGCCTAAAGTCCACGTACCCAGTTGTGCCCTGGCCCCTGCCCTGTGACAGCTCAAGGCCGCCGGCTGCCCTCCTTGGCAGTCCGTGCTCCTTGACACTGTCCCCTGCGACCAGGTTCTATCTCCTACTAGTCTGCCATCCTAGTATACAGGAGCTCTCCTCCGTGGCCTTTCCTCACGAGAGCCACTTCACCACCACGCTCCTTCACTCTTGCCTCTCAACTCGACTGTCACTGTCCTCACTTTCTCCTCACCAACCCCCCATGTAGGCGGCCCTATTCCCTTCAGGCCCCACAATGGTGTGTTTGGTAGGTTCAAGTGGGAAGTGTTCCTAGGATTTTAATTAGACTAGCTGTTAACAACACCGGAGGACTGGGATCCGTTAACCAAGGAGGGTGGATACTGTGCTGGAGGGAAGATTGCACAATACCCTGTGACGACCTGATAGGCCAGGGCGTCACATTCCCCCTTGATTAAACGTAGCTCGTCCGCGAGCTACAGGATGACAGAGGTTTATTTTGTTTTGCTGGAACTGAAAAGAAGATAAATTAACATACTTTTATTTGAATGGGTCCATCTCACACAGGGGAGGTAATGCACTTAACGTTACTAAATTTCTTCTAAGCTAAGAGTTCGTCGCCCACCGGTGGGACGCTACTGGTAACGTAGGCTCAACCTACTCCGTTGCAGGCCCTTCCTGCGACAGTCCAGTCCCAACGTCCCAGAACCCAATAACCCGCCACCCAAACAACCTGCTCCCCCTGGAAACCTAAAGTGTCTGTGACCGGGTTAAGGTCCCGAGTGTTGTGATTTTGACGACTCTGGCTGGCACAGGAGGTTCAACTATTATACAAGACACAAGTTTGTGTTGGTCATGCAAGTCCTGTGACCATGGTCCATGTTTACTTAAAATATATAAAACCTTGTAACGGAGTCCATGTACCAGTGTACACACTTTGGCAATTTTTTTTAGAAAATCAGGTAACTTTCACTCTTTTCATTAAAAACTGGTTGATTCATTAACATTTTCTATATGAAAAACAACAAACTGTGGAAAATAATAAACGAAACACCGATACCTAACATTCTATGGCATTGCAACTGTTAGTACTAAAAGAGACAGTTTGCACTCTGATAATGCTAAAGTATGGAAACCATGAATGTGTGAACATGGACCTGCATTACTGCTAAGGAAAATCTAAGAAAAATTAGATATTTAGCATATATAAATGGCCATTTGTATATCTGCCCAGTTGCCCCTTCAAGGCATATCTCGTAACTGGGTCCCTATCGCTATGCTAAAGCCTCTCCCTGGGTTAAAAACCTCCTGTGTATGGGCACGTAGGAACCTGCTATATAGAATAAGATTACCTGTGGCAACTGTTAGTACAGTAGCATTTAACATTTATCCACGCTCACTGGGAGGCAGGTAATCAACAGCGGCGGCTGGTACTACTTGCTCGTCGCCAACGGCGAGCCGCTGCACATCTAGGGTGTACTAGCCCCGTTCACCCCAATGATGGGAGTAGCTGACTACTTCTCTGGCCTCCAAGTTACGACCTGGGTGACCACTAGGGAGATGCTGCTTGATATCTCAGTGGGTAACGAACACCTCCTCTGAGAGACCCGCCTCACACAGAAAACCCCATCCCTCTTCGGGGTCAAACCACCTGACGTACCCTCTGCGCTGCGGCCCACGGACACGGAAGGTGGCCTTCCTCAGGTACTCTTTTTCCCTGCAGGTTCGGGCAAGCATCTCCTGCCGTTGTCGCTCTTGCGTGGTCATCACTGGCATTACCTGTTGCTGGTGTGGTTGTCGTTCCCAGTAGGGGGCATCAGCATCCGGCCTCAGCTCCCTATCTGGCTCTGGCGGTCCCAACAGCCGTCAGGATGCCGCCCGGCAGCAGAACGGGCAGACGTCTTGGTTCCGCTCCCGCTGTTGTAGACAGATTAACCGACTGCTCCGCAGCCAGGGTTGCAGGGTACGGGTGCTCCGCCTCTGAGGACGGGCTGGGTGATGCGACCGGGTCTGGTCTGGCCGGTGTCTGGGGGACCGCTGTCGTGGCTGGAATGAGGGCCTTGCTCTGGATCTCTGCAGCTGGAGACTCTGGTAAACAAACTGAAGGTTCCGCTGCCGGGGTTCGTGGGGGCAGTTCGGCGTCCGCCAAGGACGGGGTAGTCAGCTGTGGAGCGCTCACCGCGAGCGGGGATAGTCCGGATCCCTCAGCCACTTTGGCTGGATTTGTGCACTCAGCAGGGACTGGATAACCGCTTACCCTCTCTTCACGTACCGCCACCGCCAGGCTCCTCATCTCTTACCTCCAGTGGTTCAGAATGAAGAGGAATTGCGTCCACATCCTCCGGCACAGCTCCTCTGTTTCCTCTTCTATCCATGCCGCGGTCCCGGGGACAGCATGCTCTGGAGACCAGTCTCGCTCCGTCATCTTGCCACTGCCTCTTCCACGAACTTTGTGACAGAATCCTGGCATCCTTGCTCCACTTCCGCTAGTTATACATTCTGGCCCGCCCCCTCGGTCTTTTCGCAGCACTCTCTCGCTGACTGTGGCCCTCTGGGAACTTCCGGTTCCGGCCTCTTCAGGAAGACGAGGGGTGGGGCTTAATCTTCGCGCGCTTTCTTGGAGAAGATGGGGTTTTGTCACGAAAAGATGGCGGAAAATGGCGGGAAATAGAATGTTGACTCGTGGCGTTCGGTTTTCAAGGGGCATGTCACCCAGATAAGTGGGTCCTGCTCATATCCTGTTTGTGACGCCAGATTTTCCGAGGTGTACCGCCCCTGGGCGGGCAGCCAGGCTGCTGCCGCCGTTCAGATCCATATCCGCGGTGGCTCGAGGGGTCTCTGGACCCGGGGGTCGTGCGGCCACTCTATTAAAAGAAGGGGGGGAGATATGTACAGGGGGATTTTGGAAAGTTTGTGATGCCACCCATGGTGCTGGGTAATGTGAGGGACCACCGCTGCCATTGGGGAGCCCGGTGATGAGGGGGCGGCAGCCTGATGTTTAAACCCTCCGTGGGTAGGGGGTTTGTGTCCCGGGGCACGTTGGTGATGGATGGTGTTTGAGTGCCGTTGGGGAATAGGTGCAGCTGGTTTCCAATGTACTCACTCAGTCCCAGAATAACCACACCGACAGCTTGTAAACCAAAGTTCTGAGCACCACCATAGTCTGCGGGGAGCACGCCTGGATCCGTGCCCCTGGTGTTGTTGTTGGTCTGTTGCCCTATCTCTGGCACCTTAGTCTCGATTGGACCCGTCGGTATGAAACTCTCCAGGTCCCGCTCACCCGTATGGCTAACGGAGTGAGCTTGCTCTCAGGGTTCACGATTTCTTTGGACTGTAGTGGGAAAGTCCTATCTCATCGGTGGGCTAGTACCCCGATTTTGGAGCGGGTTGTGGATGACACTTGAAGTCTCCACCCCGTCAGGTAAATTACTGGAACTCGTGAAGCTACTTTCCAGCCTAAAGTCCACGTACCCAGTTGTGCCCTGGCCCCTGCCCTGTGACAGCTCAAGGCCGCCGGCTGCCCTCCTCGGCAGTCCGTGCCCCTTGACACTGTCCCCTGCGACCAGGTTCTATCTCCTACTAGTCTGCCATCCTAGTATACAGGAGCTCTCCTCCATGGCCTCTCCTCACGAGAGCCACTTCACCACCACTCTCCTTCACTCTCGCCTCTCAACTCAACTGTCACTGTCCTCACTTTCTCCTCACCAACCCCCATGTGGGCGGTCCTATTCCCTTCAGGCCCCCCAATGGTGTGTCTGGTAGGTTCAAGTGGGAAGTGTTCCTAGGATTTTAATTGGACTAGCTGTTAACAACACCAGAGGACTGGGATCCGTTAATCAAGGAGGGTGGATACTGTGTGGGAGGGCAGGTTGCACAATACCCTGTGATGATATCACCACATGGCCATTCCACTCATATGTGATTTTCATACTTGCATGTGACATTCTTCCTTCGTTTCTCATTGAACATTTTGAGAATTATTAAGAGAAGCTTGTTATTATGTGACTGTAAAGGGGGCTTTACACGGTACGACGTGCAATTTCACAATCGATCGTACCCGCCCCCGTCCTTTTTGCGTCATGGGCAAATCGCTGCCCGTGTCGCACAAAGTCAGTAACCCCCGTCACACGTACTTACCTCTCGTGCGACCACGCTGTGGGCGGCGAACGTCCAGTTCTTGGAGTGGGAGGGATGTTCAGCGTCACAGCGACGTCACACGGCCACCGGCCAATGGAAGCGGAGGGGCGGAGATGAGCGAGACGTAAACATCCCGCCCACCTACTTCCTTCACATAGCCGGCGGCGGCCGCGTGACGCAGGTAAGCTGCTGTTCATCGTTCCCGGGGTGTCACACGGAGCAGCGTGTGCTACCCCGGAAACAATGAACAACTAAATTAAACGATATTATGGAACCTAGCGAACAGTACACGACTAATGATTTGTGAGCGATACTGCGTCGCTAGGAGGTGTCACACAGGCCGGCATCGCCAGCGATGCCGGATGTGCGTCACAAAAACCGTGACCCCGACGATCTATCGCACGATAGATTGTCTGGTGTAAAGCAGCCTTTAGTGTGCAAATCACCTATGAAGGATTATAGAAGGGGGGCACCAAACTGAATTCTTGCCCTGGGTGCTGGAAAGCCTAGATACACCTCTGCCCACAGTGAAATATGGTGAGGACAGCATTATGCTGTGGGGATGTTTCTCGACAGGAACAAGGAAAATACTCCAAGTCGAGGAGAGGATGGATGGTGTGAAATACAGGGATATTCTTCAGCAAAACTTGTTTCAGTCTGTCAGTGATTTGAGACTGCGATGGAGGTTCACCTTCAAACAGCCAATGACCCAAAGCATACTGCCAAAGCAACACACGAGTGGGTTAAGGGGAAGCGTGTAAATGTATTGGAGAGGCCTACTCAAAACCCAGACCTTAATCAAATTGGGAAAAGGAGCATTGCAAACCTGGAGAAGAGTTTACAGCTCACTTAGCATGCTTTGGCTAGGTAACAGTTAGAAGAAGAAATAGGGGGAGACATTTCAAAGTGTCTAGCCCTGATCTGGCACAACCTAGTAAATATGCCTGTTTTTGTTTGGCTGATACTAGAGATGCAAACCCACAACTAATATCACCACAGCAGGACATTGCTCATAGCGACCAAGAAACGACTGCTGTAGGGAAATAGGAGTGCAGCAAAGACCAAACAAATGTTGCTGGTATGGGACTTTGTAATTAGACAGACAGACAGGGTCATCTGTCGCTGAGACCATGAAGGCCGAACAGTGTGTTGTTTGCCAGGTGCTCAGGTTTTAACTATGAAACATATACAGCTGCACACTAAAATGCTAAGAATGAAAAAGTAAACTCTGGCATTGCATTACTGCTATAGGAATATTTGAAAACAGAGATGTTTAGCTTATGTATTGGCCAATGCATGTGAGCCCGATAACCAACGGCAAGGTAATCTCTGTATATCGGGAACCTACCTGAAATGCCACTTTCTGGGTAAAAAACCTCCATGTCTGGGCAAAATGCCGCTATCTCGTTTAAAACCTCCATGTCTGGGCAGCTAGACTCCTGCTACAAAGGGGAGGGAAAACAGCCTGGTTAGGCTACTTTCACACTTGCGTTGAACGGTATCCGTTGCATTGCGTTGTGTAACGGATGCAACGGATGTGTTGCATATAGTGACACAACGGATGCAACGGATGCTGCAAAACAACGCAATTCGTTTTGATTTTTTTTTTTTTTTTTTTTCCCGGTTTTACCAGCGGCAGACTATAGTGAACGATCAGCTGATCGTTCCCTGCAGCCGGCCGCTGGGTGATCAGCTGATTGCTCCCAGTAGCCGGCCGCCGGGTGATCAGCTGATCGCTCCCGCCCGCCGGGTGATCAGCTGATCGCTCCCGGCCGCCGGGTGATCAGCTGATCGCTCCCTGCAGCCGGCCGCCGGGTGATCAGCTGATCGCTCCCTGCAGCCGGCCGCCGGGTGATCAGCTGATCGCTCCCGGCCGCCGGGTGATCAGCTGATCGCTCCCTGCAGCCGGCCGCCGGGTGATCAGCTGATCGCTCCCTGCAGCCGGCCGCCGGGTGATCAGCTGATCGCTCCCTGCAGCCGGCCGCCGGGTGATCAGCTGATCGCTGTCACTTGCCGGCGCCCGGGCATGCCGGCGGGCGGGCGCTCAGCTGAGCGCTGTGACTTGCCGGCGGCCGGGCATGCTGGTGGCCGGTCATTCAGCTGAGCGCTGTCGCTTGCCGGCAGCCGGGCGCTCAGCTGAACGTTCGGCCACCGCGAGCCAAAATAAAGTTTGATTTAAAAAAAAAAAAAAAAAAAAAAAAAAAAAAAAAAAGAGCATGCGCAGTGAAATCCAGAGGATTCCGCTGCTCAAAATAACGTTACATGCTGCGTTGCTCCCGCTGGGCGGAAGCAACGGAGCGTCGCCCAGCGGAAGCAACGCAGCTCCTTTTGGTACAATCCGTCAACCATACAAGTCTATGGGAAACAGCGGAATCCGTTAACGGATTCCGCTGTTTCCCAAAAGGGCGGATTGTAACGGAAGGAAAATAACGCAAGTGTGAAAGTACCCTTAGAGGGCGGAGTGCTCAATCAGAAAGAGATGCACTACAATTATACAAAAAGACTGACCTGCACATCTAATAGGTGTGAACAGGTGCTCGCAGAAAGACAATTATAACTATGAAACATATACAGGTGCATATTACAGATGTAATATTCAATAACACATTTCAAAGGGGAAATGCAAAAAGATGAAACTTTAGGAAATCTGATTTCAACAAATTAAGGGAAGAGTTTAATTGTGTATAATGGGACCATTTCATGGTTACTGGGAATACCAAACATAAAAGGATATACTACTAGAATTCTTTTGAAAACTTTCTGGTTATAAAATGTCCAGGAATAAACTTCCCCCACTATTGATAAATAAGAAAGTACAAAGTATAAGACAAAAGCATTTAAAATCTTGAAGGCTGAGAATAGTGATATAGCATTTCAGGAGTATAAAGATCTCAATATGAAATGTAAAAAAGAAATCAAGCTAGGAAAATTAGATACATATACAAATCGCCAATGACATTAAAACAAATCTAAGGTTTTTTTGATAAATACATCAATGTCAAACAGAAAACAAAGGATGGTAACAGCCCCCTAAAAGATAATAATAGGATAATTATAGAAGACAAAGAAAAGAATGAGATATTAAACATGCCCATTTCATCTGTATTCACCAAGGAACTGACTTGACTGTTCCAGTGATCATTTAATAAGGCCAAAATTAAAGCTTGCCACTTGATATAACTAATTTGACACAAGGAGAAGTATGCCTCCATCTGAGCAAATTAAATATTGAAAAATCCCCCAGGCCAAATGGCACTCATCCATGAATATAGAGGGTAATAAGCTTAATAACTGACAGACAGGTGTATCTCATTTTCTTAGACTCTCTTGTAACATGGTTTGTGCCTCAGGATTGGAGGATGGCTGACATGGTACCGATATTTAAGAAAGGTAAGAAGGTGAGATGTGGGCATCGCACATGGCAGTAGTCCTGAGTGAGGGGCTTCTCAGCAGTCCTCCTTTGGTGGTCCATTATCTAGCCACCTCCACAGAGCAAGGGGCAAGGGATTGACCTCAGTGATCCTGGCTGGGTGTGTGGTCTTTGTGTTTGCAAGCCATACCTTTGATTAGGTCATGTTGAGGAGGTAAGTGCAAATCTGGATATTGGTAATGCGTCTGATGTGATTTAACAAGACTTTGAAAAGGCCTTCGATACTGTACCACATAACAGCCTTATAATGAAGCTCCAGAAGAAAGGACTAGGGGTAACTATAAGCACATGGGTAAAGAATTGGCTAAAAGATAGAAAACAAATAGTCATAAATAGTGCTTTCTTTAAACGTGCTATAGTTAGTAATGGGAACCTCAGGGATCTGTGTTAGGATGGATTATTTTTAAATTCCTTATTAATAACCTTCTGAATGAGATTGAGAGTAAAGTGTCAGTCTTACACCAAACTATGTAGTATGTTAAAAACTATCCTTGATAGTACAATATTAAAAAACAATCTGGATAAGATGTCCGAATGGGAACACATTTGGCAAATTAAATTTAATGCTTATAAATGTAGAGTAATGCACCGAAGATTGAGTAATCAAATATCTACAGAACAGTAGAAGGACTTGGGTATTCTGGTTACAAGTAAGTGGAGCAGCAGTTCTCAATGCCAAACAGCAGCTGCAAAAGCAAACAAGATTTTAGGGTGTATAAAAAGAGAGATTAGATGCCGGGATCCCAACAAATTGTTACCCCCTCTATAAGTCACTTGTAAGGCCACATCTGGAATATGGGATCCAGTTTTGGGCTCCACATTTTAAAAAAGATATTTAAAATTTAGAGTTAGTTCAAAGGCGGGTAACTAGACTACTGCAAGGAATGGTAGGCCTCACATATGATGAGAGGTTGAAAAAGTTGGGTTTGTTTAGCTTAGAAAAAAGATGTCTCAGAGGAGATCTCATTTATATGTATAAATACATGTGTGGTCAATACAAAGGACTGGCACGTGACTTATTCCTTTAGAAAACAATACTATGGACCAGGGGGCATTCACTGCGAGTGGAAGAAAAGCAGCTAAATAGGAAAGGGTTCTTTACAGTTAGAGCAGTCAGACTGTGGAATGCCCTACCACAAGAGGTAGTAATGGCAGAAAGTAACAACTTTTAAAAAAGGGCTGGATGATTTCCTCAGTACACACAGCATTGTTAGTTATAGATGATTTTGTGACGAAATCTACAATTAATAGAGGAAGGTTGAAATACATGGACCTAGGTCTTTTTTTCCAACCTATAAAACTATGTAATTCTTTTTTCAGGTGTATGAAAAGCATTGCTTTTTCATGTCATGTTAAAACATTACAAAAACATGTAACAGTTTAGTTTGAGAAAGAAATAAAAAGGTCTGTGAAAACTATTAAGATTCCTTTCCCACAAGTCAAATTCAATATAGCAGACTTCATGCTATCTCCTACTAATGTCCATAAAAACCTCTTTCTCATTCGTTTGTAAATACTAAGTTCACGTAATATGTTAATTTCCTGTAAAGATCTATTTTTAATGTAACATCCGTTCTCATGTTTCTTAAAAAAAATGAATGGCCACATTATGTCTTTAGGGATGAGAATGTTTTACAAAGAAAAACAATTTCTCAGTGGCATCGCCTGTGCGCAGACCACCACATTATTGAGTCTCCATCCAAAAATGGTAATCTAATTCAGCAATCTTTCACATTTTTACAAATCAGGCTTATAATACGGTAACTGAAGGGGCCCTACATGTTTTGATAATAAATATAACTCTTAGGTCATGTTATAAAGAGCAACATTATATGTAATAAAATCCATGGATAATTGTGTCCATGGTCTTACAGGTATAGCCAATGCTAGGAGAGACCCAGACGAATGAGTATGCGGGGTCTTAAAATGAGCACAAACATTACAGGAAGACACAAAATCAACCACATCTTGATAATTTCCATGAATTACAAGCACCTGACCCTTCAACACTTCACCCTCAAGATCTGAGCACACAGTGGAGGCAGTAGAAAGAAGAGTGTTCAGACAGTTATTTATACAGAAATCACTCCCCCTAATAATCTCCCTGTACTGCCAATACACCACCAGATTGTGCCTAACCAGCCAGGGGAGACCCAGTACTATAGGGGTAGGAAGGTTTTCAAGAACATGACAAAATAAATTCATTGTGAAGGACTCCTATGCAAAGTTTCACGTTATGCACAACCTGAATCAAACACCCTTGTCCTAGAGGCGCAGAGTTGATAGCAAATATGGGGATTTGCCAGAATACTAAAAGAGAGGCCATGCATCTGGGCAAACTGATTATTCACCATATTGGCATCCACCCCACTATGCAAAAGAATAGAAATTATTTTAGATTTTGTACCTATAACAACCTCTGCAAGTAGGACAAACTGAGATGCATATCTCAAGGGATATATATTCTCAGACTGTAATTCTCCACACAGCCTGGGGTCAGAAGCGTTTCAGACAGATTTTTCTTTTCTTCAATTATCAATGGACATGTACAAACAAATTTTCCTTTTTGACTGCAAAAGAAACAGATTTCCCTTTGTTGCAGTGAACTGCAGGAGGCTCACCACAGGAGAGATTTCACCACAGAGAGATCTATAGAAAAAGGGGTGAACACAGGTCTATCCCTGAGGCATCTATCAATCCAGATGGCTAAAGCCATAGTGGCCTTTAACGACTCTGGTGTTCGTACATAGCCAGGGCATTTTTAGCCTTTTAGACAGACCTTGACTAAAATGGCTTCTGAGGGCGGTTATTGCCAGTGGCCCATCTGCGGAATTCTGAACAAAATTCCTCTGCTGACCGACCCCTCTGCCGAAACCTACATATCTTGGACTTGTGACGCCCCTGGACTAGTCAGGTCGTCACAGGGTACTGCACGCTCTTTATCTCCCCGTGCAGGACTCAAGCCCCATGATTCTGGGTTTCCAACAAGCAGTACTGCCTCCACAAGCATCTAAAAATCCTAATCACACCTCGCACCAAACCCTGTCAGGCACACCAGTGGTCTGCTAAGCTGGAATAGAGCCGCCCACCTAGGGGTCAGGCAGGGAGGTGGGAGGTGACAAGCCAGTTGGCTCCAGGGGAGCGAAGTGTGTGGAAGCTGGGATTTGGAGCTCCCAAGGCATAAGCAGATTGGGTTGCAGATGGTGGTCTGGACCCGGAGAAGTCGGAGACCCGGTCACGGGAGATTGGGACTGGGTGCTGGCTTAGTCGAGGAGGACGGTAGGCCGCTGCAGTCCAATAGCCGGTCTGGGGCCAAAAGCACGTCGGGGTACTGGACCCTACGTCGGGGCAAAGCTTCAAGCAACCAGGCAATTAACCTGCGGAGGGCAGAACCTTTATGGACTGTTCCCATGAAGCTCAGAGATCGGGGGCACTAGCGCAATGAGGGGTTAGGGCTTTCCAAGCAAAGCAGCCTACTGAAATGCTCCTCTGCTACCCATAGTAGGGAGCGGGGCCTGGACAGCTCCAAGCTTACGGGCCACCTGAACACTTTCACATTATGTGCACGGAGGCAGGTTATAGACCACTAGGCAGTGCTGCAGGGGATGGAACATGGATGAGCTCCCCAAGAGGGCAGCGGCACCCAGAGACTTGGTTTACTACGTTGTCATTGTCTGCTTTCCTTCTGAGTGAGTACCTGATTAACCCCTGTTATCAGCGAGCCTGCGCCCCCCCAGCAATCCATCCCACCCTTCGGGGTCCCGGGGCCTTTCCCTACTGGTGGAGGGTAACGTCATCTGGCTGCCCCACTCCATCACCCGGGTACTGCCAACAGCAGCGGTGGTACTCCCTATTATCGCACACCACGGGTGGCGTCATGAACTGTCTAACTCCACTGTAAATAACCCCCATCACGTTTTGGAGTGACCCCGATCCCCCGAGTCCGGAGACCCTCGAGCCACGAGTAGCACCCCTGGATCCGAGCGGTTCGACCGCTGCTGGGACGGTACGTGTCCGAAACAGACTCACCAAGGGAGACTCTGTCTGTGTCATCACCCAGGACCACAAAAACTTGTCTATTAACTGAAAGGACTGAGAATCGTTGGAAGGGAGAAGGCCCAGGACTGTGGATCCCTTTGCAGGAGTTAGACAAGTATTCCCACCCACTGTTCCTTACTCCTTGAGGAGCAGGGGTTAAGCTTGAAATTCAAGTTTACAAGCTTCCCTGAAAACGACAAATTTATCACTCTCCTCAGAAAACATGTCCAGGAGGGCTACATTGGATTCTGGTTGAGTTTGGCTATGAGCTAAGACCAGCAGTCCAGCAATTCGTGCATAGGCCCTTCCTGGCCCTGAGCTCACCCTGGCCAGTGAAGGCCACTGCAATAAGATAGCATGAGGAAGGTAAGAAACTGGAGCGGAAAGACATGATAAATAACACTCCATGGCTTCTGCAGCAGGAAAATCTCAGCTGCAACAGAAGCGACACCTTAGCTTCTCCATGACTTGCTCTTTCAAAGTGGACATAAATAGGGAGGAGTGAGAAGTGGATACTTATAGCAGAAAGGAATGGCTGCAGCTGAGAATTTAACTGCCTGTTAGATTGCAGCAGGAAAGAAAAGAACCTTAACCCCTTCAGCACTGGATGGAATTAAATAAGCTCCAACTAAGGATAAACGCCAAGCTGGCACAAAAAGGGGTGTGCAATGAACTATACGCTGTGATCTCCTAACCCCAGATCCCACAACATCACATCAGGTTGTGAGACACTTGTGACAATGTGAAAGAGGTTTTGGTCATTCTTTCTGGGTCAGTCCACTTACGTGAGGCAGAACCTATGGAGGTAAGTGCATCCAAGGGCCGTTGAGAAGAGATGTATCACTTAAAAATCACAGTTTTCTCAATTTCAGATCTGAAAGGTTGAGCTCTGTATACACTCCCTGATAGTTCTGTCGCTTATCCATGTTATGTAGATAAAAGCTTATAACCTGACTTTAAATTCATCCATTGGTTGTATAAATTACTCTATTGAAGGCTGAAACCCTCCCAAATTTGGTTTAGGTTATGAAAATAAAGTTGCTGCGAAGCTGAAATATTGATCATTTAATGTACACAGAAAGGTCAGATTTTGGCAAGACAAACGTTTTGTCACCTTGTCATATAATGCACCCAAACCTAGTTTACATTCTCCCCTGTGCTCACTAAATGATCAGTTAATTAAATGGTGTGTATAAAAAGAAACCCAGCACCCCAGACCTTCACTTGAACTGCAACTTGACCTCTGAGAACATGCCAAAAATCCACCCTGCGACCAAAGCCTTGATTATCAAGAGGCTGAAGACCAGATCCACTGCAGAGGTGGATGGCACCTTTAATCTGTCTTAGTGTCAAGAACAAAGAATTAAAAAAAGATTTGAAGAGACTGGACATTTTTTTGACAAGCCCAGGTCCGGCAGACCCCGCAAGACAACTGCTCAGGAGGAACGTTCGTTGGTTAGAAAATCCAAATCCAGCCCCTCTTCCACTGCAGCAGAGCTCCAATAGGCCTGGTCACCTCAAGACCCTGTGTCAACTAGAACAGTTTGTAAGATTCTGTCTCAAAATAGCCTCCAAAGTCGAATCAGTGCCTAGAATCCAGCACTAAACAAAAGGCAATTAAAAAAACGTGTGGTATTTGTCAAGTCCCACAGCCTGCTAAATAGATGGAAAAGTGGCAGAAGGTGGATGTCTCTGATGCATCTTCAGTTGAATTACACCACAGCCGCCGCAAATACTGCAGGGGACCTACTGGAGCTCGTATGGATCCAAAATACACCCAGAAAACAGTTAAGTTTGATGGTGGAAAGATCATGGTCTGGGGTTACATTCAGTATGGGGATGTGCAAAACATTTGCAAGGTGGAAGGCAATATCAATAGCCTAAAATATCAAGAAGTATTAGCTATCTCTTACATTCCCAATCATAAAAGGGGTCAAATTCTGCAGCAGGATGGTGATCCATCTCATACATCCATCTCTACAACAAAGTTCCTCCTGGCAAAGAAGATCAAGGTGATCAAGGACTATCCAGCACAGTCACCAGACATGAACATCATTGAGCATGTTTGGGGTAGGATGAAAGAGGAAGCTTGGAAGACAAAACCACAGACTCTAGTTGAACTCTGGGAGACATGTAAGACCACATTCTTTGCTATTCCTGATGACTTCATCAATAAATTGTATGAATCATTGTTGAACTGCATGGATGCAGTCCTTCAAGCTTATGGAAGTCACACAAAATATTAAATATGGCTCTAATGGCACCACAACTTCATTCACCAAAGTTATGCAACATATCTTCGTGCCGCCCCCATGCCTGCAGCAGCTGGGCTGCTCGGATCCGGACCCGCTGTGTGGCTCAAGGGATCCTCCGGACCCGGGGGTCACGCGGACATGCCGAATGAAAAGGGGGACGTAGTTGTACGGCCTTGGCCATATTCGGTTCGTGACGCCACCCACGGTGTGTGGTGAAGTGGGACACCACCGCTGCTGTTGTGGGATACCCGGGGAAGATGTAGTGACAGCCGGATGTTAACCCCTCCGTGGGTAGGGATGGTTGCCCCGGGGCCCAGTGTCTCTGTGCAGGGTATGGCGATGGCAGAGGCTTGCGCGCCCAGATGGACCAGGGGATGTTTGGTTACTCACAATTAAATGAATCACATGAGTCTTTTGGTAAACCAAGGTGCTGGTGGCCGGCTGCCGTGGCTGGTTGTACTCTGGTCTCCCACCCGGGCTGGTGGTTGCCGTCTTTTCCTCTGCACTAGTTGTGGTTGTGTGTTTTGACTTCCCCGTATGGAACACGGGAGTCCGCTCCCAGCTTTCTGTGTGCCTGAGGAGCCGTGCCCGCTGACGCTAACCCGTGGGATCTATGGGCCCTGGCGGTTGCCCTATCCCTCTCTGTGGGTGGTTGTCTGCTTTTGGGACTTTGATTGGGACAGGACCTATAATCCTGCCCTCAATTGGTTGATTAGCTAAGCTGTTGGTACCGGTCCTGGCTTCAGGTTCCGAGTACCCCCTCTGTGCACGGTTTCCTGTCGGGTCCCCGGTGTTGGTACCGGCGGGCTCCAACCCTGTCCCGGTCCTCCTCGTTTCTGCCGAGGCGTCTTACCGTCTCCTGCTGACGGAGACCACTGTCTGCCACCTAGCCAAGGTACCAGGGCTCTGACTTGAACTTCTCCTCCGCTGGAGCTACACCTAGCTCCAGCCTCCACTCCTCTCAACTTGAACTCCAAACTTAATCTGCTTCAGACTCTGTTTTCCCACCCCGGGACCTCTAGGAGGGCGTTTCCTAACTGCTTGGTCCCGCCCACTGGTGTGCCTGTCTTGCCCTGAGGGGGGTGACTAGGGTTTCAGATCGGCTGTATGTAACCTAGGTGAGGGAAGGTGTTAAGCGGGGGCCTATTGTGTGACTACCTGGCTTTGCCAGCGCATCACAACTTTGTATTAGAAGTTAATTATTTGTTTGAATTTCAAATTACTTTCTGTGGGCGACAAAACTTTTGTCTTGCCAAAATCTGACCTTTCTGTGTTCATTAAATGATGAATATTTCAGCTTTGCAGCAACTTTATTTTCATATCCTAAACCAAATTTGGGAGGGTTTCAGCTTTCAAAAGAGTAATTTATAAAACCAATGGATGAATTTAAAGTCAGGTTATAAGCTTTTATTTACATAACATGGATAAGCGACAGAACTTCTGTCAGGGAGTGTAACTCCACTCACGCCACTAATTAGCAGCTTTCTGTGTACAATGTGCAGTGACAGAAAGCTACTAATCAGTGGTGGGGCTTGGACTACGAAGCATGAGGCAGCTTGTCCTCTTGTGATAATCTCCTGCTGATAAAACACTGAATGTATTGATACAGCAAAACACAGCTCAGAAAGTGACACAAACCTGTAACCAGGCTCTCTTCCCCAACATCATGCTACTCTCAGATTACATATTAAAAACCTTCTGACAGATTCCCTTTCATAAAAGTGTATTTTTGCTGATCAGTATTCTTTAAAATGGAAACATTTAAATTGATGAGACAAAAGGTAGTTATGGAAATTGTTTGTCAAAATTTGTTGATCCACATTCGGTAAAAAGGACATTCGGTAAAAAGGATTGAGGAGTTCATAATGAAGCTGTTATGCGCTGTCCGGGTCCGCACACGCGGATTTCTACTTCAGCATCGGACTCTGTTCATATTACAGAGTCCGACAGGCAACCTAGTCTCTTTTAAGTGCTCAGCTTTGCAGGGTGTCAGCTGAGTTGTGTTACTGCTTCCAGCCAGGTAGGAGTAAAATCCTTTTTGGGGCAGTGTGCAACTCTTCTGAGATCTAGGTAGCTAATTACCATCCACAGATGTACTCTGCCTATTTAAGGCTGGGGAGTGTAGTAGGAGATCGCTGAAGATAGCTTCAGCGATCCTGGTCTCAGGGGTTACTCCGTTCATGGTGAACTACAGTTGCTGTTCTGTATGGTGTGAACATTCGCCTGTTGTGAGTTTATTCCCTACCTGTTTCTTTATTCCCTTGTACACATATTGTCTCCCCTTTGTGTTTGAGTGCAATATGTACCAAGTTTCCTTATCCTTTGCCCGTGTGTTTTCTGTGGGGTTTTATTACTGGGTTTCCGGCCTACTCCCAGGGTGGGGGGAGTAAGATCAGGGCTCGGACAGAGTCAGGGTCACGCTGGGGGCTCAGACCTGGCTACCATAAAGTTTACTTATGAGATAAGGGACAGTACAGGGTCTCGAGTCTGAAGGAAAGCTTAGGAGCCCCTCTTCTGTCAGTACATACCTCGTGACAGCTGTATATTAGCTCAGCCGATAATGCTGAATACTGCTCTAACTAAAGTACAGTGATGAATCTCTAGTAAAGTAGATGAAGACAAAAACCCTGTTTTTAACTGATTAAGTCCTGCTATTGCTATGTATTATATAATGACAATAGTGTTATGGCAGTACCACGTGATCTGTAGGAATTCAGAACAGGGATGCTGTTTCTAGATTCAGACACAGCCAGGGCGGTCCAACACTGGCAAGGGTACTTCACATGTGCCAAAAAAATCCACAACAGTTTCTGTTATTGTTGTTATTGCTGCCAAATAAGCAGACAAATAAGCATATCCCTTTCCGCACAGACCGTCGACCCTTGTATTCCTACTCAAGCTCAAGTAAAATGTATTTTGAGAAAGAAATGTCCACTGTGTAAAATGATAGGGATAACATGCACAACATAATAATAACATGCAAGAGGCAGGCCTAGAGTCCAACTTCACCCTCTTACTATGCTTGTGTAACGGGGTGCCAGGGGTGCCTCCGGCCTGGTAGTCGTGGCCCTTGCTATCAGGCTTACCCCTGGTTCCACCGTCACTATGGGGACAGGAGATGACTTGGTGGGGCAGAGTGTGGTGGTGGTGCAGATGTTATCCGGCGCACAAACACTCTTCAGGCAGGGTTCAATGCAATGAACAAACATTCTTTTATTCTTCACAAAGTCCCAAACAAAGCAATAAAGGTGATGATACGCTTTCTTAGCTGGGGGAAGCCTGTCCTTGCGTCCCCTCCAGTGGGGATGTGCCTGACTACTCCACTTCGCCCGGCTCCCACTTCTGGCTACCCACAGCCCGGACCCACACCGGACTGCTTCACACTATGAGGTTCCGCCCGCTCCTTTTCTCACCGGCTTCCCTGATTTCCAGCTCCCACACTCTGCCCCGGCTCTGCTGCTCCGCTCCTGTCCCCGAGACGACTGCTCCCTTGATCTAATCTTTCCCTCACACCCTTGCTCTCTCCTCCCCTTGTCTCTGCCGGCTCCTCCTCCCCACTGTGGTGACAGCCGTCCCACCCGGCCACTAGGGGTACCCTAACACAATACACATGCACATACAAATAAAACATTTTTATTAATAACATTTCCGGGTTAACTATGCTCCCTTTTGCAGGGGGTCTGCTCACCCACTGCATACCTCCCCTCTTAAAACCCGAGCCTCCCGGCACGGCTCTTACTTAAAACACACAGAAGCACGTAAAGTCTGCAATACCGTCCACAATAGGCGCAGCACCCACACAGAGGGCACCAGTCCCGCGCCCGGCGGTTTCTGCAGCGCTCCCGGTCTTTCTTTCAACTAGCGCCCGGAGGCTCAACAGCGCTCCCGGTCTTAGATGGGCGCCCGGAGGCTG
This sequence comes from Anomaloglossus baeobatrachus, assembly GCF_048569485.1. NCBI lineage: Eukaryota > Metazoa > Chordata > Amphibia > Anura > Aromobatidae > Anomaloglossus > Anomaloglossus baeobatrachus. The sequence goes on along the minus strand of NC_134355.1, from coordinate 432,333,549 downwards.
GGCACCAGCGCTCCCGGTCTTAGATGGGGCGACTGCCCGTACAAGCCCACAGAATGGGGCAACGGCCCGTAAAGCTTTAAAAGAACTTCTGCCGGCTAAACGGCGCCGGACTTAAACAACAGATCAGCAGTGGTGACTTACTCTGGGGGCCAGGCCCTCTTCCATTCCTCCGCTTGGGCCTGGATGTATGCCCCCAGGGATTGTCCCGGCTGCCGACGGATCCTCTGGAAGGACACAGGGGCGTAGGGTGGCTCCACGGGCGCAGCTGCTGCAGCTCCTCTCGGTGGTGAAGGCGTCGCTGCCCCTGACAATCTTGCTGGTAACGGCGGCGGTGTCAATGCTGAGACTGGGTAGAGTGGAGGCGGGTCCTCGTTTCCCGCTCTTAAACAGACTCCACCCCCAGCCCCACGCATCATCTTGACTCCTCCGCTGAGGTACTTCTTTTTCTTCTTCTTCCACGCCCTGGAGCTGGCGCCTCCCCTCTTTGGGCGGAGTACTCCATGCTTTCTCTTCGGCACCGGCCAGCCCCAGGCTCTTCTTTCGGCGCCAATTTTCCGCGCCTTTTCTTCCTCACAGATAACGGCCTCCTTGCCGCCATCTTGTACCCGGTCCAACGCTACGGGTACTGGGTTCTCTTCCCACCACGGGACTGGAAATCTTGTATCATGGTCCGGATCCTGTGCTTCAGGCACGACCCGATCTCCAGCCTCCTGGGTCCCTGGCAGGGGACTCGGATCCTGCCGACTACGCCACATGTAACGGGGTGCCAGGGGTGCCTCCGGCCTGGTAGTCGTGGCCCTTGCTATCAGGCTTACCCCTGGTTCCACCGTCACTATGGGGACAGGAGATGACTTGGTGGGGCAGAGTGTGGTGGTGGTGCAGATGTTATCCGGCGCACAAACACTCTTCAGGCAGGGTTCAATGCAATGAACAAACATTCTTTTATTCTTCACAAAGTCCCAAACAAAGCAATAAAGGTGATGATACGCTTTCTTAGCTGGGGGAAGCCTGTCCTTGCGTCCCCTCCAGTGGGGATGTGCCTGACTACTCCACTTCGCCCGGCTCCCACTTCTGGCTACCCACAGCCCGGACCCACACCGGACTGCTTCACACTATGAGGTTCCGCCCGCTCCTTTTCTCACCGGCTTCCCTGATTTCCAGCTCCCACACTCTGCCCCGGCTCTGCTGCTCCGCTCCTGTCCCCGAGACGACTGCTCCCTTGATCTAATCTTTCCCTCACACCCTTGCTCTCTCCTCCCCTTGTCTCTGCCGGCTCCTCCTCCCCACTGTGGTGACAGCCGTCCCACCCGGCCACTAGGGGTACCCTAACACAATACACATGCACATACAAATAAAACATTTTTATTAATAACATTTCCGGGTTAACTATGCTCCCTTTTGCAGGGGGTCTGCTCACCCACTGCACTTGTACAAATAAAGGGTTAATCCTGTGTGTTTATGTAGCTGCCAAACTCTGGAATTTGTATGAAAAAGGACAGATAATGTGACAACACAAGAAACTGTACAGATTTACGGTAAAAAAATAAAGAATAAAACAGATGTTCCCATGGCAGCACACGTCTTCACTATTTACCATGAATGATTGAAAACTCACCGTCCTAATGAGGATCTTCAAGTCATCTAACGACGGAAGAAACGAGTAGGAAAAAAGATTTATAAGGACCTATATAACACACACACATCCACTTGTCTGAGAGAAAATGAAGGCAATAGTTATGTGTTTATGTTTGTTACAAAATTACAGTAATGATTATACCGAGGTGCAGCAGCTTAATGGTCCTGGAAGACATGTTAGCCATGGCGCAAAATAACTACAGGCAAGGGAGTAGCTTGTTTAGTTCATAATGAAAAATTAGTAGGGAACGGGTTGGAATTTTTGCAGCTCAGGGGCCCCATTGCAAAAAAATCAGCTACAGACTTATGGCCTGGTGGGATTCATTTTATGATACAGGGAGAACGGGTGATCTTCAAACAAAAAAAGGTCTAGCACTGGCGGCAAAACAAGATTATTTCGACATATTAGGGGTAAGGCTTCTCCATGTGGAGAGTGACATGCCAGTGTGAGTTGACTTAAATGCCTTGCATGCGCCTCCGGGAAATTAAATATGCAAATTGGAAGAGAACTTGAAAGTAGCAATCCTACAAGTCTATATTGACTGGAAATGACCAGACTTGCAGATAACAAGGTGGATCCCAGTGATCCGGTTTTTAAATTCTGGTTCTGGTCCGAATTCTGATTCCCATATAAGTCTATGGGGACTAGAATCCAGTGATTAAAAATGGTGGTAGAAGTGATAGGGGGACAAGAGCAGGCTTCTACTCATGTAGGCTCTGCCACGGCTGTACACTACTTCCAGGCGACGCATTTGTGCTGCTCCCATGTCAGCATCCGGGCTGCTCAGATCCGGATCCGCTGTGGCTCGAGGGGCGTCCGGACCCGGGGGTCGTGCGGCCACTCGAATGAAGGGGGTATTTACAGGGGATTATGTTTAGAGTTTGTGACGCCACCCATGGTGTGTGGTAATGTAGAGTACCACCGCTGCAGTTGGGAGTACCCGGGGGTGATGGAGTGGGGCAGCCGGATGTTAGAACCCTCCACGGGTAGGGGGGATGCCCCGGGACTCGGTGATGAGAGCTGGGGGGTGCCGTGGGTAGCGAAGAGGGACACTTTTATACTCACACAGTCCATGAAGCTGTACCGACAACTGGAGAAACCAAAGTTCTGGACACCGCTGCCGCTGAGGGGAGCTAGTTTGGGTCCCGTCCCCGATGGTGCTGCCTTGTGATCTGTGACCGTCCTCCTGGCACTTGGTTCACTTCTTTGTTGGTCATAAAAACTAGTCGGGTCCCGCTCCCCAGTGTGGCTAACTGAGGGGGCTTGGGATTTTCTGGACCGTATTTGTGGAAAGTCCTATCCCTCTCGTTGCGCTAGTACCCCGATTTTGGAGCAGGTGGAGAATGGATCTTGAAGGCTCCATTCTGGTCAGGTAAATTGTCAGGTTGCCTGAAGCTACTCCCTGACATAGGGTCCACGTATCCCGTCGTGCCCTGGTCCCAGCCCGGTGATGGTACAAGGCCGCCGGCTCTCCTTCTCGACAGATCCGTGCCCTAACTGACACACTGACTGACACTCCTGACCTCCCCAACCAACCCCCCAAGTGGGCGACCCTATTCTACTCAGGCTTCCACTGGTGTGTCTGGTGGGTGTGGTGCAGAGTGTACCTAGGATTTTAATTGGCTGATGTAGGCAACACCATGTAGTTGGGGACCCATAACCAAGGAGGAGGTGGATATTGCACAGAAGGGCAGATTGCACAATACCCTGTGACGACCTGATAGTCCAGGGCATCACACATTCACTTCCTGGGCTGCACATTACGTTCATTGCATATGCACTGCTTTCCCTGCCCACCAGCACCTGTGATTGGCTGCAGTCAGACGCATCCCCACACTGAGTGTCAGCTGACTGCTTCCAATCACAGACGCTGTCTGTGGATCTATCTTCGTATAAAAATAAATAAATAAAATTATTGGTGTAGGGTCACCCCATATTATGATACCCAGTACAGATAAAGCCTACGTTTACAGGCTGCAACGCCCAGCTGTGCACTTATCGTTGCTGTGTATCAAAGCGTGAGGTCCCCTCCAATTTTGATACCCAGCCAAAATAAAGCCCAAACAGCTGGGGGCTGGTATTCTAAGACTGGGGAGGCCCATGCTTATTGGGCCACCACCCAGCTTAAAAATAACAGCCTGCAGCTGGAGTGTTGCAACCATTAGATGCGACAAGCGAGGCGCTTTACCTGGCTCTTCCGATTGCCCTAGTGTGGTGGAAATTGGGGTAATAAAAGAGGTTAATGGCAGCCCACAGCTGCCACTACGCCCTAGATTACTAATGGCGGCGTCTATGAGACAATTACTAATCGGTAAGTGAAAGTAAATAAACACAAACACCAAAAAAATCCCTAATATGGAATAAGATATAAAAAACTCCCTTTCCCCACTTTATTAACCCCCAAAACACCCCTGAAAGTCTGACGTAATCCACACAAGGCCCCGTGATCATTCAGTTCTGCTACATCTGAACATGACTGCCCACTGTGGGCTCCAGGCAGAGAATGACTGGGCCGCGCGATCATCCGTGACATCACTCAGGTTATTTGCAGTCGCAGCTGGAGTCCTCCACCTGTGACCGCAGGTAACCTGACCTCAGAGGACCTCAGGTGACCTCATTAAACTCAGTGAACTCACCTGCATCTCTTGGCAGAAAACCAAAGGGTTTTCTGCACCACTAATGCATCATAACTCATGCGGTTTTGATGCATTTTTTTGCCAGGAGGTTGAAATTAGGTGCATTAATATGTTGTAAACATTTCATCACCAAATTTGTATCTCTTGGTTAAAAACTGCAAAAAAACCCACGTTTGTTTTTCTGCCAGGAGGTGCAAATTTGGTGCTGAAATCTGGTGCAGATTTTTAAGCACAAATTTGTACCTCCTGGTAGAAAACTACGCCGAAATCGGATCAAATTTTTTTTTTCGATTTTTTGGTCAAGAGATGCCACTTTAATGATGAAATTTTTACATCATTTTCATGCACCCAATCTAAACATCCTGGCATAAAAAGCATAAAAATCGCATGAGGTACAATGCAGTAGTGATGCGATTTTTTTGCCAGGAGGTGTACAATGGGTGCAGGAATATGATGTAAAAATTTCAGCACCAAATCTGCATCTTTTGGCAAAAAAACACGGTTTTCTGCCAGGAGATACAGGTGTGTGAAACTGAATTTACTGAGATCATTTGAGGTCCCCTTGAAGTCAGGTTACCTTGGGAACCTCCCATTGTGACCACAAATAACCTAAGTGACGTCACCACTGTGGCTCATTCACTCTCTGCCTGAATCTCACAGAGTCCAATCTTGTACCATGAAGGCGCGCACTGACTTCAGATATGTAGCAGAGCTGGAATCATTGTGGGACCTAGTGAAGATTACGTCCGACCTACAGGAGTGTTTTGGAGGTTAATTAATTGGTGAAAGAGAGTTTTTTTTGTATTTTATTTGAAATAAAGGCTTTTTTGTTGTTTGTGTGTATTTAATTTCACTAACAGATTAGTAATAGGGGGTCTCATAGATGCCTGCCATTACTAATCTAGGACTTAGTGGCAGCTGTGGGCTGTTATTAACACCTTATCAACCCGACTGCTACCGCACCAGGGCAATCGGGAAGAGCCGGTTAAAGTGCTGGGCTTGTCGCATCTAATCATGCGAAAATCCTGGGCAGCTGCAGGCTACTATTTTTAGGCTGGGGTTGCCCAATAAGCATGGGCCTCCCCAGCCTGAAAATACCAGCCCCCAGCTCTTGGGCTTTACCATGGCTGGGTATCAAAATTAAGGGGACTGCACATCGTTTTTTAACTTATTTATTTAAATTATAATAATAATAATAATAATAATAATAATAATAATAATAAAAAGCTGCATGCGGTTCCTCTTATTTTGACACACAGCTAAAATAAGCTGGGGGCTGCAACCTGTAGCCGTATACTTTATCTGTGCTGGATATCATAATACGGGGAGACCCTACTCCAAATATGTTATTTATTTATTTTTATACCACGATAATGACCTGCAGACAGCACCTGTGATTGGTTTCAGTCAGACGTTGTCACACAGGCTGGGGGGCACATGTGACTGCAACCAATCACAGATGTCAGGACGGCCGGTGGGCGGGGAAAGCAGTGCATATGCAGGAGCAATAATTAGCGACCCAGGAAGTGAAGGAGAGGCTGCAGGAGCAGTGTACAGCTGGGTCGGAGCCTTGGTAAGTATAAAGCCCTTGCTTCATTCTTATTTTCTTTACTTTCCTAATTTCCCTAGTGCCAGATCAGGTCAACACCCAGAATCCTGGGCCTAGGTACTTATGAAACCACATGGATCCGGACTTTTACAGTCCGCCCATCACTAATATTGAACCTGTGACGGGGTCCTTCTCCCATATCACACAATCAACAGAGCGAGAGATGGCTGTACAATCCAAAGAGCATTTATTCCAAGCAAATCAAATGGTCCATAACATAATCAACAAAACAGAGGATAAATGTCCAGGTCTCTCTGAGAAGTCGCATCTTCTCCCAGAGGATCAATCCTTCTCTCTTCAAGTTCTCAAACAGACTCCCTCTCTCTTTTCCTGCTCAGCCAGACTGACTAATTCTTCAGGTAAGCAGAGTTTAGGTGGATCTCACGCCCCCTCTTCCGACTTAGGAACAAATGCCTGGCAGGGGAGAGATTAAACCTGCAAACAGGACAATGTACACACAAGGAATGCAGAATGGACAGTGAACCACGCCTAAAATAGAAACCTACACAACATGCTACATAACCCACAATATCCCACCATCACAGACCATTTAACGAGACTTGCCCTATGGCTTAGGATATGTCAAACCAGAATCTCAGTTTGCAGACACGGTGATTCGGGGTATTTCCCCACATAAGTGCAAAATATCAAATCTGATTTGGTTAGGTGAGAGGCTAAGAATGGGATCTAAGTGGTAAGGTTTCTCCTCATGGCGAGTCAATATTGACATGTAGGATTGCTACTACCACTGAGACATATATACCAGGTGGGGCTCAGGAAGTGGACGTCCACCAGAAGGAAGACATATATAGCAGGCGGGGACAAAAATCAGGATGGGGACATGTATACCAGATACCAGGATAGGCCCAGGAGGTGGACATATATACCAGTGATGGTGTATGGGGTGTATTCAGTATATACAGCCAGCCGCCTTTATAATATATTTATATGTGCCGCCCCCGTGCTAGCGGCCGGCGCTTCTCGGATCCGGGCCTTCTGGGGTGGTGGCTCGAGGGTCTCGCGGACACGCCGAATAAATGGAGAGACGTTGATGTACGGGCTAGGCCGTAACACGTTCGTGACGCCACCCACGGTGTGTGGTGAGTTGGGACACCACTGCTGCTGTTATGGGGCACCCGGGGGAGGTGTAGTGGCAGCTGGATGTTAATCCCTCCGGGGGTAGGGATGGTTGCACGGGGCCCAGTGTCTGGTGCAGGGTATAGCGACGGCAAGGGGATGCTTGATTACTCAGAGTCAATAAATCACATGAGTCTCTGGTAAACGAAGGTGCTGGTGGCCGGTGCCGCGGCCGGTTGCATTCGACTCCCCCATCCGAGCTAGTGGTCTCTATTCTTTTCCTCTGCACTGACTTTGTTTAAGGTTGACTTCCTAGTCTGGAACTCAGGAGTCCACTCCCAGCTGGATGTGGCCTAAGGAGCCGTGACCGCAGACGCTGGTCCGTGGGATCTATTGGCCCTGACGGTGACGTCTTATTCCTATCGGTGGGTTGTTGTCTTCTATGAGGGACTTTGGGGGGGACAGGACCTATAATCCTGGCCTCAATTGGTTAATTAACCAGGCCGCTGGTTTCCGGTCCTGGCTTCAGGGTCTGAGTACCCACCTTTGTGCTCCGGTTTCCGGGTCGGTTCCCCGTGTCGGTATCGGCGGGCTACATCCCTGTCCCGGTCCACCTCGGTTCTGCCGAGCTGTCTTCCTGTCTCCTGCTGACGGAGACCACCGTCTGCCATCTAGCCAAAGGCACCAGGGCTTCTACCCTTGTACCGTTCAACTTGAACCTCCTCTGCTGGAGCTACACTTAGCTCCAGCCCACACTCCTCTCAACTTGACCTCCAAACTAGACTCTCTACTGTTTTCCCTCCCCGGGCTATCTAGACCCCTGGGTTGGCGTGTCCAACCACCTGATCACGCCCACTGGTGTGTCTATCTTTCCCCAAGGGGGGGCGACTAGGGTTTCAGGTTGGCTGTGTGTTTCCTAAGTGAGGGAAGGTGTTATGCAGGGGCCTATCTGTGACTACCTGGTTTTGCCAAGGCGTCACATTCCCCCTTGGTTTAATACAGACCGTCCGCGGGCTGTCCGACCACCAACATTTATTGAACTGGAAAAGATGAAAAAGGGGTAAAACACAATACAAGTATACTAACATATTTACATTCAAGCATAATTGGTTTCTTCCCTTACGGGAGGCATTTTTCTTTAACGTTGCCCATATAAACCGGGACGGGACGGACCGGGTCCTTCTCAATTCACCCACCCAAAACAACCTAGCCCTGATGCCACCTCTAAAACACAGGTTGGCACCCCTTGCCCAAGTCCAGGGTAGGTTCGGGTGTTGCTCAATCGGGCCGGGTAAAAAGTTCCTTACCCGGCAGTCCTTTTTCAAGGGCCCCACGTCCAGGACACCCCTGACCCGGAGGGTAGTCACTAGTTTTGCTGGTGACAGGGCTTTGGCCGACTCTACTGCAGGCCCATCCTCCAATCAGCCTCTCCAGAGACTGCGGCTGGGAGAGAAGGTTGGTCAGGGAGTATTTGCAAGACTCAATAGTTTATGGGTTGCCCTGAAAGTTCACGGACATTGTCTTTTTAACTGAAAAACCGGGAACAACAGATGGTCCCAACGGGGACTTTGCAGGGGAGGCAGCCGGGAACCACTACCTAAACATCATAATCTGGTGAAGATGGCGGAGAGGGGCGGGTGCGCAGCTGGGCGCCCATACCCACCAGTCTTTTCACATCGAGGGCAAACCACCCCCGCTCTTCGCAATGCTGGGTGTACGTCCCCAGCTCTCCGGGCTCCAGGTCCCGGTCCGGATGGCCAACAGGCAGATGTGGGGGCCACATCCCTCTGGGATACAAGGATTTCAGCCTCCAGGCCCGGCTTGTATATAAATCCCTACCCCTTTTGGGGGTTAAAGTGCCGGACCTGGCCTTGGTACGTCGGGCCCCGCATCCGGAAAGTGGCGTTCCTCAGATGGTCCTTCTCACTGTAGGTCCGGGACAGGACCTCCGCCTTCCTTTTCTCCCGAGCGGCAATCTCTTTGCCGAGCTGGCGCCGCTGCCGCTCCCAGTACGAAGCATCTGCTGCCTGCTCCGGTTCAACCTTCGCGGGGGCTGGGCCCAGCCGGAGTCCCTCTATGCCGGCTAAGACTGGCACCTTTGGCAATGGAGGGCCCCGCTGTGACATGGCCCGCTCTGCTACCCCGCAGGCGCATCCCTCCTGTGCCTCAGCCGAGGTCAGGAGCTTGGGGGCGGTCAGCGTCCTGGGCGGTGCTGGCTTCCAGTCGGAGACTGTCTCCGCTGCGGCCGGGCGGATTGCCGGGGCCGTCATCGCAGGCGCTGCTTCCTCTGTTACCAGATGGGACATCTTTCTGGCTGTACACTGGCATGGAGCTGGTACGGGTGCCGGGGCGGTGACGGGCTCGCTGCCGGCGACTACCGCTGGCGAGTCCTCGCGGGCAGACAGAAAGGGTACCGCTGCTGTTGCTGGTGGCAGCGGACCGAGTGGGGTGTCGGCAACAGGTGCGGGCGGCGAGGGAGGCAGCGTGGCGGGCAGGGGCAGACCGGGTCCCTCAGCCTGGTCGGCCAGTCCCTGGGGGACATAGGGGCGTGGGTCGCTTACCCGCTCTTCCGAGGCTGCCTCCACCTCATGGGCCCGAACGGCTGCAGCTAACTCCGCCATCTCGGCCGTCCATCGTTTGAGCAGAAAGCTTGCCTGTGCCTGGATCCGGCGGCACATACGCTCGGTCTGGACTTCCACCCAGTCGGCTGTTCCGGATGCGGGCTCCTTCACTGCGGGCTTGCCAGATGGGTCGGCCATGCTGCACTGCTGGCATCCAGGAACAAGAAGGGTGGCAGGGTCCTGGAGTCCCTGCCCTTTATCTGCTCGGTCACATGTCGCAGAATCTTCACCCGTCCCCCCTTGGTATTTTGCCGGCACTTCTTTTCGCGGCTTGTTAGTTTCATTTTACGACCTCAGGGTTCACCTTCCGGCTGTGTTCCCAGGGGGCGGGGCTTCAGCTTTTGTGCCCTTTTCTCGGAGATGAAGACGCTGGCCTCAGTTTTCGCGCCTAAAAATGGCGACTTCTGAAAATTTCTCAACGGATCACCGCTGACTGTCCAATACAAGGCGCACTTCCACAAGGAAAGTGGATGGGTAAGTATCCTGTTCGTAACGCCAAGTTTCGGGGTGTGCAGCACCCATGCCAGGAGCCGGCGCTGCTCGAATCCGGGCCTTCTGGGGTGGTGGCTCGAGGGTCTCCGGACCCGGGAGTCTCGCGGACATACCGAATAAATGGGGGGACGTAGATGTACGGGCTAGGCCGTATTAAGTTCGTGACGCCACCCACGGTGTGTGGTGAGTTGGGACACCACCGCTGCTGTTATGGGGCACCCGGGGGAGGTGTAGTGGCAGCTGGATGTTAACCCCTTCGTGGGTAGGGATGGTTGCCCAGGGCCCAGTGTCTGGTGCAGGGTATAGCGATGGCAAGGTGATGCTTGATTACTCACAGTCAATAAATCACACGAGTCTCTAGTGAACCTAGGTGCTGGTGGCCGGTGCCGCGGCCGGTTGCATTTGGCTCCCCCACCCGGGCTGGTGGTCTCTATCCTTTTCCTCTGCACTGACTTTGTATAAGGTTGACTGCCTAGTCTGGAACTCAGGAGTCCGCTCCTGGCTGGATGTGGCCTAATGAGCCAAGCCCACAGATGATGGCCCGTGGGATCTATGGGCCCTGGCGTGACCTCTTATCACTATCGGTGGGTTGTTGTCTTCTATGAGGGACTTTGGGTGGGACAGGACCTATAATCCTGGCCTCAATCGGTTAATTAACCAGGCCGCTGGTTTCCGGTCCTGGCTTCATGGTCTGAGTACCCTCCTTTGTGCTCCGGTTTCCGGGTCGGTTCCCTGTGTCGGTACCGGCGGGCTACAACCCTGTCCCGGTCCACCTTAGTTCTGCCGAGCAATCTTCCCGTCTCCTGCTGACGGAGACCACCGTCTGCAACATAGCCAAAGGCACCAGGGGTCCTACCCTGGTACCGTTCAACTTGAACCTCCTCTGCTGGAGCTACACTTAGCTTCAGCCCACACTCCTCTCAACTTGACCTCCAAACTAGACTCTCTACTGTTTTCCCTCCCCGGGCTGTCTAGACCCCTGGGTGGGCATGTACAACCGCCTGGTCATGCCCACTGGTGTGTCTATCTTTCCCCAAGGGGGGGCGACTAGGGTTTCAGGTCGGCTGTGTGTTTCCTAAGTGAGGGAAGGTGTTATGCAGGGGCCTATCTGTGACTACCTGGTTTTGCCAGGGTGTCACATATGTATGTATATATATATATATATATATATATATATATATATACAGTGTGTCCACCCATTAACTTGAGGACAGCGGCAGCTATAGGCATAGAAGTGGTGAAATTGTATGAAAAATACCCTGAATAATAATTAATAAAATGCAAGTGCTTAATACCAGGGTACTTAGTATATACATTTTTGCAAAAAGGTAAGAAGCCATCCCACCTCGTCACGGTGTACCCATCTGGGATGGTTCCTAACCAACTAAAGTTAAAACCATTACATATACCTGACTTGTGTCTATTAAAACTCCAGTGTGTTCAGCCAGGGTGCGGGCAATGACGGAAAGCAGAGAGGTTGGGGAGGACATTGCCACTGCTGTTGTGGAACAGAGCACAAACAACCCTGCCAGGAACAGCAGTGCACGCAGTGTTTCCAGGCAATTGGAGCTCCCGTACAACAAAGTGTGGAAAGTTCTCTGAAAGGTCTTGCGGGCCTATCTGTACAAAATTAGCCATCATCAACAACTTCTTCCTCATGACAATGATACCTGCATCACATTTGCATTCATGTTTCTGGCGAGAGTGGAAGTGGATGGCAATTGGCCTTTTAATGTTCTGTGGTGCGACAAAGTGCATTTTTACCTGAATGGAACGGTGAACATACAAAACTGTTGCATATGGGCTACCGAATATCCACATGCGGTCTAGGGGGTTTTGTTGCATTCGCCAAAGGTAATCATTTGGTGTGGCTTTACCTCATCATTCATTCTTGGAACATTCTTTTATGAAGAAATGAGGCCAAGTGGGTTCCGTGACAGCAGCGAGATGCAAGACAATGCTGGAAGCAGTGGTCTTTCTGCAACTCCAGCAGTGGCAGTGTCTTCAGGTGACCACCTTCATGCATGATGGAGCACTTCCTCACAACGCAAATCGTGTGAAGAACGTTCTGTGTGCACATTTTCCCAATGACAAGATTTTGAGCCTCTCCTTCCCTAACGCATGGCCACCACGTTGGCCCGATCTCAATCCTTGTGATTTCTGGTTGTGGGGACACTTGAAAGAGCGTGTTTATCGGGAAAATGTCGACATCGTGGCTGACCTCAAAGACCGCATCATTTTGAAAGTGCGCAACATCCCACCAGACATGTTCTGCATAGGATGAACATGATTACCATGCATGATGGTGGCCATATTGAACAGTTATGCTAGTCTGTGGAACAATTGTGACATCTCCAATTATCGGCACATGGTTTTTGGTACAGCGCCACTTTTTCACCTGGTGGGGAGTTTTGGATTAAAAATTTTCTTAAGATGCCTTCCATTTCCCCATGCCTTGAATAGCATACATACCAATTTTCAGCCTATTCTGTCCTCTGGGTCAGTCTGCATACGGCTCCAAACACCTTAGTGTATTTTATGGCCACCTTGAACATGCTGGGAAGTAAGGAAAAGGAAGTTCCAGTGTCGCGGGCGGGGAGGAGGGTGTCAGCACTGCGCCCACCCCTCTGCTCGGGTCCGGCTGCGGCTGCTCAGTGGTGGCTCGAGCGGTGGGCCGGATCCCGGGGGTTCTCGAGCGGCGCTCCTCGCCCGTGAGTGAAAGGGGATTTTGGGTGTAGGGATTGGTTATTGTCCGTGACGCCACCCACGGTTGTGGTGAGTTGTTGACACCACCGCTGCTCTGTGTGGGGATCCTGGGAGTGATGGTGTGAAGCAGCAAGTTGTTGTGTTGCCCCTCCGTGGGTAGGGGTTGGTGATCCCGGGGCCCAGTGACAATGTGGGAGATGCAGGGCTTGGTGGGCGCAGGGACGCGGGGGCAGCGCTGTGCCTTGCGGCACTGTGGTACTCACTCAGCCTGAGACGTTGACACAGTTCTCGGTAAGACACACGGCTGGAAAGACGGTTCCCACGGACGGCTGCACTTGCTTTCCCCAGTAGGTGACGGTGATGTCCCTTTTCCTGCACCTAATGTTGTTGATGGTCTCGATAGGTTCCCACCGGTAACCCGCTCCCCGGCTTCAAGCTGGATCGAAGGAGCTCTACTCTTTGCCCGCAGGCGCTGGCCCTTAGAAACTGGTGCCCTGGCGGTGGCGGTGTCTCTACTGTAATGGTTGGGCTGTTGCCTTCAATCGGGACTTAGTTGTTGGGGGATCGACGTCCCCTTCACTGACGGATTTGGCAAATTATGGCGACTCCTAGCCTTGCCGGGGTCCGAGAGGCCCCTGCCCTGGTGCTGACAGTCCTTTGTACACTGCTCCAGACCGCCGGGCGTCCCGTCCGCGGTCCTTCCAGGAACTTCCAAACGGTCACCCCTCCGGACAATCACCGCCGTTGCTGACCTTGCTGACTCTGTCCTGCACGCAGCTGGACCAACTTCAGGCTTTTCTACTTTCACTTTTACTCCTTTTCTCCAGTTTTCTCCTTTGCTCCTCTACCACTTCACTTCCTTCTACTTCCACTTCCCTAACTCATCTTAGCTGTTTACTCCTTCACTTCCCTAGCTTCACTCTTTACTCAAGCTCTCCCTGAGCTAATCTGCCTGGTACTTCCTGCCTCCAGGGCTGTGAACTCCTCGGTGGGCGGAGCCAACTGCCTGGCCCACCCCCTGGTGTGAACATCAGCCTCTGGAGGAAGGCAACAAGGATTTTGGGTTAGCTTTGATGTTCCTAACTGGGGTGTAGGGTGTGGTGGTGCAATGACCTGTGACCCCTGGCTTGCCCAGGGCGTCACATTCCCCCTTAGCAAAATGCAGACCGTCCGCGGGCTGCCCGTCCAACACCGGTTTATTTTTCTGTAAAAGCATAAAAGGTAAACGGTAACATATTTACATTTTTAATACTTCTTCCCGTAACGGGAGGCACATTACTTAAACGTTGCAAACGGTTTACGGCTATGGTTTCCGCTCTCTCCCACCCAAGCAACCTGGCCCTGATGCTGCCCCTAAAACCCAGGCAGCACCCCTTGACCCACAGTCCAGCACAAGTTACCCGAGCGGGATCTGTCCTTCCCCTCCAGAGGGTAGCCACCGGTCCCTGTGGTGGCTGGGCCCCAGCCGGCTCTACTGCGGGCCCTCCCTCCAACCTGCCTCTCCGGAGGCGGCATTGCGGAAACGGTAACGGTAAACAACTTATTTACAAGCCACTAACGTTTGTGGTTGCCCTGCAAGTTCACAGGCTTGTCCATGAGCAGTTCCTCATGCAAAACAACTTTCAAACGGTCCCCACGGGGACAACGGTGCAGGCTCCGGCCGGTTCAATCACTGTTAGACAATCAGATGACTTCTTCGGTAATCATTTTCATCATTTTTCAAAACTTTCCAAACTTTCAAACAGAAACTCAGTGGTGGTCCCAACGGGAACTGCTGCAGCGGGCATCCGCTGCCCTACTCCGGACTTTCAGCTTCTTCCGGGGGAGGGGGTGCGGGACTCACTCTGCTCTCCTGGCTGCCCCGCAGTTTTACATCCAGGGCAAACCACCCTCTCTCTCCACAGTGCCGGGTATACTAGACGATGTCACCCGGCATTAGGTTGCGGCCGGGATGCTCTTCAGGCAGGTGGGCATTCACATCCCGCCGGGCTACAAACACTTCGGCCTCCAGGCCCGGTTCATAGATAAACCCGTAGCCCCGGCGGACATCAAACCGCCTCACCTGCCCCTCGTACAGCGGTCCCCGGACACGGAATGTTGCTTGTCGGAGGTTCTCCTTTTCTCTAATGGCTCGGGCCACCAGCTCGGCCTTCTTTCTCTCCCGTTCACCGATCTCCAGGCCCAACGGTACCGGCTACCTATCCCAATATGGCGCTGCTGCGAGCTCCGGCGCACGGGTCGGGCCCCGCGGGACATTCTGGACGTTGCCCATTGTCAGGAATCTGGGCGGCGTGTCCCGCGGTGTCTTGGCCTTGGGCGCTGCCTTACAGCAACAACCCGGCGCTACCTCAGCCGAGGTGTGGGGGATGGGCATAGGGGCTTTCCGCTGCTGGGCCTTCGGCTCGGAGCGGGTCATCAGCTCCGGCTCGGGGGACTTTTCATGGGATGCCTCCGGTTCAGTTTTTGGGACCTTCCAGGGCAACACCTCCGGTCGACTACGGGCTCCGGCTACAGGTCGGCCCGCCTGGGCGGGGACGCTGGGTATTGCTACCGGTTGCGGTGGTAGCAGGCCTAGTGGCGGGGTCACAACCTCCGAGACGGGTGGCGAGGGAGGCAACGGGGGGAGAGGGCTTGGACCGGGTCCCGCAGCCACGATGACCGGCCCTTCCAGGGCATCGGGGCGTGGGTCACTCACCCTCCCTTCCTCCGCCTCCTCCTCGCGTCTCCGCACGGCTGCTATAACGTCCGCCATGTCGGCCTCCCACTCCTCCATGAGGAGCTGCATCTTGACCTGCAGCCGTTGGTAGAGCTGCGCGGTCCGGATCTCCACCCACGCCGCGGTTCCAGGCGCGGGGGCTACAGTGTCACGGGACAGCATCCACATGTTGCTGGCGGCTTTTCTCAGGAACAAGATGTCTGCAGAGTCCCGGCGTCCCTGCTTTTATAGCTGCTCTCACATGCAGCCAGCCGCCATCGCGTCCCCCTTAGCTCTTTCCGGCCCCTCCTCTCTCGGGGCGGGGTTTTGGCCTTCGCGCCTCTGGTACTCGAGAAGACGCTCGAGCGGGAACTTTTCGCGCCAAAAATGGCGGCTTCTGAAATTTTTCTGCCGGACGCCTCCGGCGGTAACAAGGCGCACCTCTACCAGACGGCAGAGCGGTAAGATCCTGTTCGTGACGCCAAGTTGTCGCGGGCGGGGAGGAGGGTGTCAGCCCTCCCACCCGCTCCCCAGCTTCAAGCTGGACCGAAGGAGCTCTACTCTTTGCCCGCAGGCGCTGGCCCTTAGAAACTGGTGCCCTGGCGGTGGCGGTGTCTCTACTGTAATGGTTGGGCTGTTGCCTTCAATCGGGACTTAGTTGTTGGGGGATCGACGTCCCCTTCACTGACGGATTTGGCAAATTATGGCGACTCCTAGCCTTGCCGGGGTCCGATAGGCCCCTGCCCTGGTGCTGACTGTCCTTTGTACACTGCTCCAGACCGCCGGGCCACCACCCATCCGCGGTCCTTCCAGGAACTTCCAAACGGTCACCCCTCCGGACAATCACCGCCGTTGCTGACCTTGCTGACTCTGTCCTGCTCACAGCTGGACCAACTTCAGGCTTTTCTACTTTCACTTTTCCTCCTTTTCTCCAGTTTTCTCCTTTGCTCCTCTACCACTTCACTTCCTTCTACTTCCACTTCCCTAACTCATCTTAGCTGTTTACTCCTTCACTTCCCTAGCTTCACTCTTTACTCAAGCTCTCCCTGAGCTAATCTGCCTGGTACTTCCTGCCTCCAGGGCTGTGAACTCCTCGGTGGGCGGAGCCAACCGCCTGGCCCACCCCCTGGTGTGAACATCAGCCTCTGGAGGAAGGCAACAAGGATTTTGGGTTAGCTTTGATGTTCCTGACTGGGGTGTAGGGTGTGGTGGTGCAATGACCTGTGACCCCTGGCTTGCCCAGGGCGTCACACCAGCACCTATAATGCTGATAGGTACCACCCACTTAAAAATAGTGGAAGGCACATTACAGAGCATGAGAACTGTTCATTAGATATAAGACAGGTATATGTGCCATAAGCGGCTTTAAATTGTGCTGGCTGAGGGGAAAAAGATAATGCATTTACTGGAAACTTGTGAATGCCAGTGAAAGATCTTCAATAGCCCCAACATATTAATGTACCATTGTTAAAATGTTTGTCTGGGACTTTATAGTGATGGCCTATACTTTGGTTAGCTCATCAATATCTTAATAATCGGTTAATGAGCTGTTCCTGATGTTGGCCAGAAGTGCTCAGTTGCAGAGCACATCTTCATCAATGGTAGAGTGGCCGTTGCATGGTACTGAACATCTACCCACTATTCGAATCAATAGGGGGCGGTTGTGCAGTACCCAGCCACAGCCACTAGACTGTTGCTAGAGCTGTGCTGTGCAGCTTCATAAGTGAAAATGTCTGGCCAGCATTGGGAACAAGCTGATTGGCGTGGTAATAGGTGTCACACCTCCATCATGACCTATCCTTGATCTGATATTGATGACCTACATGTCATCAATGTAACAACATCAGACAACCCCTTTAATATTGTTTTCTTCTTTAAAGGGAACCTGTAAGGTCCCATAAGCCCTCTGGGTGTGATACCATGGATTTACATGAGCAACGTCACCGTCAGCTCTTTGAGATCCTGCACATGCGCGCTTCTCATTCCCGCAGCATTGTTTTCCGGGTGCTTGCTTGTCAGCTTCAGACGCGCACTGCGCATAGTCGGAACAGCATGAGTTTTTTGGGCATGTGCAGTGCGCGTCTGAAGTCGACAAGCAAGTACCCAGATAACAAGGCTGCGGAAATGACAAGTGTGCACACGTGGGATCTCAAGGAGCTGACAGCGACATCACTCATGTAAATCCATGGTATCACACCCACAGGGAAGTGATACCACGGAAAGCATGCAAATGCCCACGGGGCGATGCGATGCCCAGGGGACTAGAGCCTCTGGTCATTTACTTAGGGAACATGTAAGTAATAAAACTTTTTTTATATATTCATATTACACAATATTACAACACAGGGATGGGTAGGGAGGGATTACTAGGCCACACATCACCCTGCTTGTAGGTTAGAATGCATATGGGACCTGACAGGTTCCCTTTAATGGCAGACAGAACTTTTAGCCCACTCAGGCATCATTTACCGGTACATTATTTGACGGTTACTTTGCAAACTCTATTCTTGTGCTCAATTTTAAATGTTCTCTAAACTGAAGATTGCTCTTGCTGTATAACAGTAAATTTTCTACAGTCACAAATCTTTTTAACAATCCTTTCTTGTACCACATTCCTTTGACTCTATGAGCACTTTTACCCAGCACCACCCTGTGATTTGTTTTACTATGTAGAAGGGCTGACTATCACACATATCTGCTATCTTGTATATTAATCACTGTGAGTTAATACTTAAATAAGTGAGATAAAATTTCTGGTTTTCAAACTTTCCATTTGCAATAATTTGGTTGTGAGTTGTTGAAAATTCTGTTAAGCCAAGATAATAAACATTTCTCAGATGACTGCAGATACAAAAGAAAGCACAAACACATGTTAATTCTACAGATATAAAATGAAACAATTAGATAGAAAACTCCAGTTTCAGGCCTTCGCTAGTCTGAGGGACTGAGTACCAGTCTTCTGAATACATGGGCCTCATAGCTATGAGACTACTGAATTCTTTGATAACTAACACCGTGTTTACTGGAAAATAAGACTTCCTTGATAATAAGCCCTAGCATTATATCTTGGTCCTCTTGGAGTATGCTTATAATATAAGGCCTACACCAAAAATAAGCCCTAGTTCAGTGATGGAGAACCTATGGCACGCGTGCCAGAGAGGGCACGCAGAGCCCTTTGTACTGGCACGCGCGCTGTCGCCACAATCAGCCACTTTGAACTGTCGGTGTGATCGCGCCAGCAGTTCAAAGTGGTGTTTAGCAGAGGAGACATTTCTCCTCGCTCTGACACGCCTCCTCTCCTGAGCTGCAGGCCTGTTGCCTAGGAGATGGAGGAGCATCAGTAGGTGGCGCCGGTGTCTTGTGGCCGCGCGGGAACTGAAGTGACTGAGGACCCAGCGGCGTGCAGCGGAGGAGCGAGTGCTAGAAGGTGAGTTGTTTTTTTTTATTTTTAAGCTGTGTGCGCGGCTGTGCCAAGGTGTGGGGTGACAGAGCCAGCACGGGGCAAACATGGGAGCACGGGGCAAACATGGGAGCAAGGGGCAAACATGGGAGCACGGGGCATATACAAACAGAGTACGGGGCAAACAGAGCACGGGGCAAACAGAGCACGGGGCAAACAGAGCACGGGGCAAACAGAGCACGAGGAAAACATGGAGAGCACGGAGCATACAGAGCATGGGGAAAACATGGAGAGCACGGGGCATACAGAGCACGGGGCATACAGAGCACGGGGAAAACATGGAGAGCACGGGGCATACAGAGCACCGGGGAAAACATGGAGAGCACGAGGCATACAGAGCACGGGGCAAACATGGCTGCAAGGATGGGGGAAATGTGCAAAGATGGAGAGAAACGTGCAAAGATGGGAGAAACGTGCAAAGAGGCAGAGAAACATGCAAAGATAGGGGAAAACATGACTGCAAGCATGGGTGGAAACATGCAAGGATGGGGGAAACATGGCTGCAAGGATGGGGGAAACATGCAAGGATGGGGGAAAACATGCCAGGATGGGGTACATTTAGCAGGAAGGGAAACATGCCAGGAAGGGGTACATTTACCAGTATGGGGGATACATTTACCAGGATGGGAGATACATTTACCAGGATGGGGGGATACATTTACCAGAATGGGGGGAAACATAAAAGGATGGGGGAAAATGCCAGGATTGGGGTACATGAACATTCCAGGATGAGGAAAAATGCCAGGATGGGGAACATTTAGCAGGAAGGGTGACATTTATCAGGATGGGGTACATTTACCAGGATGGGGTACATTTACCAGGAAAAGGGACATTTACCAGGATAAGGGAACATGTCTGGATGAGGTACATTTACCAGGATGGGGTCATTTAACACCATGGGGGAACATGCCAGGATGGGATACATTTACCAGGATGGGGTACATTTACCAGGATGGGGTACATTTACCAGGAATGGGATACATTTACAAGGAATGGGGTACATTTACCAGGATGGAGAATATGCTGGGATGGGGTACATTTACCAGGATGGGGTACATATACCAGGAATGGGGTACATTTACCAGGATGGAGAATATGCTGGGATGGGGTACATTTACCAGGATGGAGCCATGATGTGGACAAATATACCATAATGTAGGAAACATATATCAGGATAGGTGACATGTTTACCAGGAAGTGGCCAGGAAGGGGGACAGAACTACACAATGAAGGGGGAGGGGAGCAACTCGTACGTCTTTATGGGATTTCAAGATGTTCACACTTTGAAATGTAGATGTGGATTACAGGGTGACATCTGATTGCATTCTATGCTAACATCTCTGTCTAATATGCTGCAATTTTTCCAGAAAGATCAATCCTACTACTGTGTCTGGAAAGGGTAGGGGCTCAGGTTCAATGTGTGGTAAGCATGCATGAGCGTGATGCCCCCTGCTGAAGAGAAGAGAAGACGGCGAAGGTAAGGTTAAAATCAACTATTTATGTAATAGGATTGGTTGGCACTTCGGAAAAAAAAATGGGTTTAGGGCTACAGTTTGGGCACTCGGCCTGTAAAAGGTTCGCCATGACTGCCCTAGTTGCTTATCATACTATAATAGTGTCCTTAAATAAGGCTTGAACAGCCCTTTCAGGATATGTAACTTGTATTGGTATACATTGCCCCACTGTGTTGCTGTAGGTTTACTGTCACATGCCATTAATGTAAAATGAATATTCACCCCTTCCCACGCCCACCTCTCTGTGCCAGTGATTGGAATGTGTGTTAATTACAAATGAATATTCCCCACCTTCCCTCGCTCATAATCCCGCCCACCGCTCTGCCAGCAAAAGTGATTCAGTCAGACTGCTGTATTACTCTACAGGGATCACATCCCAATGCTTGGACTGGCCGTCGGTTCTCCTCACCTGAGTGTGACAGCTGCATAGAAATACATGCTGTCACACTCCGGTCAGAAGAGCCACTGGCCAGTCAGAGCATTGGGATGGGATCCTTGGGCACTAATACGACAGTCTGACTGAATCATTGATGCCGCTTAGAGATGTGGATGCGAATACGTGTGAGGGAAGGTGGTGAATATAAATTTGCAATTAACACACGTTTCAATCATTGATGCTGGCGCAGAGGGGTGGGTGGCAGAAGGGAGTGAATATTCATTTTCCATTAATAGGTGACCCAATCACTGAGACCAATACAAAATATAAGACATACCCTGAAAATAAGCCAAAAAAAAAATAAGACCTTGTCTTATTTTCGGGAAACCAGTATATTAGTCCCACATATACAGTAGCTGCCAACAGACTCCTGTTGGCCGCAATGCTTCTAAATTTCTGTAAGCAATCACAGCAGTTTGGCATTTCCAGGCCCTTGAAGGGGGAGAGTTTACATAAGTTTGTCCCCATATGATGCTGTCTCTAAAAGTAACCTGTAAGGTTAGGAATCCCTATTTAGTTAAAGGCAGAGCAAGATAGAGGGTATAATTAGCATCCAGAACATATCCATATCTTAGGTAGCCCTCAGCGGTGAAAGGAACAAACATTCTAACCGCTCTGTGCCCCAATACATTCTAATTAATCAGGGAGGTGTGCTGCACAGAGAAGTCATAGCTGTTCTCCAATCATACCCCCTGTTCATACACTGCACAGCCTTTGAATGTACTGAATGGGACATATATTCTATTTATCATTGCATATTTTTAAAATAAATAACATGGCTTTTATCAATAGCATTTTAATGGCCGATGCTACGCATATTGCCATTCACTAAAGGGTTAATATGTCAGAACACTGTGATGACTTTATGCATGCATTAGTCATAAATCCCTATTTCCAACAAATGTGCTAATGTAAAAAATACATGTTTGTATCATAACATATGTGCAATACAGGGTAATATTGTGGTACCGTATTAGCCAGAAATCATAACATATTAAAGACATGTAATTAAAGAAGGACATATTTCCAAGCCCAGAGCCATATTTATTGTGCTTGATGTCCTTGAGCTTAAAGGGAATCTGTCACTAGGTTTTTGCTACCCCATTGGAGAGCAGCATCATGTAGAGACAGAGACCCTGATTCCAGTGATGTGTCACTTGCTGATCTGTTTGCTGTTATTTTGATAAAATCAATGTATTCTCTGCTGCAGATCTAGCAGTTATACAGAGCTCATGAATATCCTGTACTACCTGGCAGCAGGCCAAGTAGTCCTCTAATGATAACATACTGCTGATTAAACAAAAAAATTGTTTAAAAGAACTGAGAACAATTTTTTTATCTCTACTGGCTAACACGGTACAAAGATATATTTTGCTGATTAAACAGTGATTTTTATGCTAGGGCACATACATCACAGGAGGGGATGGGGCATTTACATCACATGAGACGCTGGAGACTATACATCACAGAAGGGACTGGGGCATATACATCACAGGAGAGGCTGAGGCCCTATACATCACAGGAAAGCCTGAGGGCATATACATCACAGGTGATTCTGAGAGCAAATACATCCCAAGAGACGCTGGGGCATATATATCACAGGAGGGGATGTGGGCATAAACATCACAGGAGATGCTGGAGCATATACATCCCAGGAGGGGCTGGGGGCATAAAAGTCACAGAAAGCTATGAGTGCATATACATCACAGGAGGGCATAAGTGCATATACATCACAGAAGGAGATGGGGCATATACATCACAGGAGGGGATAGGGGCATATACATCACATGAGACACTGGGGAATATACATCACAGCAGGGGCTGAGGCATATACATCAGAGAAGACACTAGGGCATATACATCACAGGAGGGGTTGGGGCATATACATCACATAAGATGCTGTTGTATGTACATCATAGCAGGGGTTGGGGCATATACAGTACATCACAGTAAAGGCTAATTGGAATATATGTCACTGGGGATGCTGGGGGACATAGACATTACTGGTGAGGCTGGGGGGCATAGATGTCACAGGAGACATTGAGGGCATATACATCACGGGGGATGGCTGGGAGGAATATACATCACTAGGAAAGCTTTGGGCACAGACATCACTCGAGGACACAGACATAACTGGGGGCACAGACATCACCGGGGGGCACAGACATTTCCAGGAGGTACAGACATTACCAGGAGCACAGACATCACCAGGGGGCACATACATCTCTAGGGATGCTGGAGGGCAGGGCACATACATTACTGGGGATGCTGGGGGGCACAGAGAGCTCTGGGGACGCTAATGGGCACATACAGCCCTGGGGATGATGGGGGCAAACACAGCTCTGCGGACACTGGGGGCCACAGACAGACCTGGGAATGCTGAGGGGCACAGAAAACCCTAGGGATGTTGGGAGGCACAGACAGCCTAGGGGACTACAGACAGCCCTAGAGATGCTTGGTTGCACAGACAGCCCTTGGGACCACAGACAGACCTGGGTACATTGGGGGCACAGACAGTACTGGTGGCACTGGGTCAGCTGCTTCTCTTCTGTGGGACGAGAGCACATCATGCACCTACCCCACTCACAAAGAATGTCCTCACGCTGGCACTGGCATCGCAGCATTCAGCATTGAATGCTGCCTGCAGAGTTTAAAGGGCTGGCAGCGAGCATGACGTGGCTGCCAACCAAGCACTGCGGTCCCTGTGAATCTGCTCGGGGGCCACAGAAATAGTAATCACAAGCCACATGAGGGCCGTGGGCCAGAGGTTCCCCACCACTGCCTTACTGGATGTTTGCTGTCAGTGTGCCGCTCCCGTGCCAGCAGCCGCCGCTGCTCGGATCCGGACCTTCTGTGGGTGGCTTGAGGGTCTCTGGACCCGGGGTTCTCGCAGACACGCCGAATAAATGGGGGGACATAGATGTACGGGCTAGGCCGTATTAAGTTCGTGACGCCACCCACGGTGTGTGGTGAGGTGGGACACCACCGCTGCTGTTGTGGGGCACCCGGGGGAGATGTAGTGGCAGCTGGATGTTAACCCCTCCGTGGGTAGGGAAGGTTGTCCCAGGACCCAGTGTCTTTGTGCAGGGTATAGCGATGGCAATTGCCGGCGTGCCCGGACGTGCGGGGGGGATGTTTGGTTACTCACAGTAAATGAATCACATGAGTCTTTTGGTAAACCAAGGTGCTGGTGACCGTCCGCCACGGTCGGTTGCATTCAGGTCCCCCACCCGGGATGGTGGTTGCTGTCTTTTCCCTCTGCACTTGCTTTGTGTATGGTGGACTGCCTGGTCTGGAACTCAGGAGTCCGCTCCCGGCTGGATGTGGCCTAAAGAGCCTACCCGCAGACGCTAGCCTGTGGGATCTATGGGCCCTGGCGGTGGCCTTATCCCTATTGGTGGGCTGTTGTCTTCTTTTAAGGACTTTGGGTGGGACAGGACCTATAATCCTGCCCTCAATTGGTTAATTAGCTAGGCCGCTGGTTTTGGTCCTGGCTTCAGGGACCGAGTACCCCCTCTGTGCTACAGTTTCCGGGTCAGTTCTCCGTGTCGGTATCGGCGGGCTACAACCCTGTCCCGGTCCACCTCGGATCTGCTGAGCCGTCTTCCCGTCTCCTGCTGACGGAAACCACCGTCTGCCACCTAGCCAAAGGCACCAGGGTTCCAACCCTGGCACCGTTCAACTTGAGCTTCTCCTCCTGCTGGGACTACACCTAGCCCCAGCTCCACTCCTCTCAACTTGAACTACAAAACTTATCTGCTTGTTTTCCTGCCCCGGGCTGTCTAGACCCCTAGGTTGGCGTTCCCAACCGCCTGGTCCCGCCCACTGGTGTGTCCATCTTTCCCTAAGAGAGGGTGACTAGGGTTTCAGGTCGGCTGTGTGTTACCTAGGTGAGGGATGGTGTTATGTGGGGGCATTTCTGTGACTACCTGGTTTTGCCAGGGTGTCACATTAGCTTGATAAAATTCCTGTTTTATCTGCTGCAGATCTACCAGTTTCTGAATGTTGAGCCCTATATAACCCTGACCACACAACTGCTTGGCAACTTTCTTTCCATGTGCAGTGTATACAGAAAGCTACCAATCAGTGGTGGAGATGGGGTTACAAGAGATAATGAATATGCTAGACTAACTGGCAATAGCTTCACTTGTCCTCTATTGATAATCTTCCCGTGATAAAACATTGATTTTATCAAAACTTCACTAAGTAGCCCAGTAAGTGATATATCACTGGAATCAGAGACTTTTTCTCTCAGGTTAGGTGGCAAAAGCCTGGTGACTAGTGTAACGCACTGGAAAACCATGTAGATGTACACATAGGCCCCCGCACAACACCTACCCCACAAAGAGTTAAGTCAGCCGACCTGAAACCCTAGTCACCCCCCTCAGGGAAGGACAGACACACCAGTGGGTGGGACCAGGCAGTTAGGACATGCCCACTTAGGGGTCTGGAGAGCCCGGGGCGGGAAAACAGTCAGATTAGATTAAGTTTAAGTTTAAGTTGGAGTGGAGGTGAAAACTGACAGGTGCCAGGGTCGGAGCCCTGACACCTTGGCTAGGTGCCAGACGGTAGCCAGAGTCTGCAGGAGACGGGAAGATGGCTGCCGGAGATCCGAGGTGCATCAGGACAGGGTTGTAGCCCACCGGTACCGACACCGGAGAACCGACCCAGAAACCGTGTGCACAGAGGGGGTACTTGGACCCTGAAGCCAGGACTGGTACCGACGGGCTAGCAAATTAACCAATTGAGGGCAGGATTTTAGGCCCTGTCCCAACCTAAGTCCCGAAAAGTAGACAACCACCCACCGAGGGGGATAGGGCAACCACCAGGGCCCATAGATCCCAAGGGTCAGCGTCAGACGGGCACGGCTCCCAACCAAAGGACTGGGAGCAGACTCCCGTGTTTCAAACCAGGAAGTCCTACCTACAACACACTGAGTGCAGAGGAGAGAAACTTTGACTACCAACCCGGGTGTGGAATCAGATACACCCGTCTGCGGCAGCCGGCCACCATCACCTTGGTTTACCACAGGACTTGTGTGCTTTATTTGACCGTGAGTAACATCCCCGACCTGGCCATGTGCGCCAGCCCCTGCAATCACCATCCTCAGCTTAGAGACACTGGGCCCCGGGACATCCATCCCTACCCACGGAGGGGTTAACATCCAGCTGCTAGCCCAACGTGCCCGGGAGCCCCGCAACTGCAGCAGTGGTGCTACATCTCACCACACACCGTGTGTGGCGTCACAGACATTTTACAACCAATCCCGTATAAATACGTCCCCTTTTATTCGGAGTGTCCGCGCGACCCCCTGGTCCGGAGAACCCCTCGAGCCGTACCGTAGATCTGGATCCGAGCAGCACTGGCTGCTGGCGTGGGGGCGGCACACTAGTGATGTGCGAACTGGAACTTTAAAGTTCGAGATCCATACCAGACATCTAGTGTCCATGCACAGATCCCGAACACGGACTTCAACGAAGTCCATGTTACTCTTTGGGTAAAAATGGATAACAATAAAAAAAAATGAAAAAAGTTAATAGCAAGCAAAATGGAGGTTAGAGCAGGACAGTTATACTTACCGTGTCTCCCACACGGCTGTCACACTGCTTCCGGGTCCGATAATTAACTCTCATGTATATTCACTGCTTACCCCACCTATCCTCTGTGACAGCATATGTGATTGATTGCAGTTAGACTGCCGACATCTGTGATTGGTTGTGGAGTGTAAAAATAAATAATTGGCTTCAACCAATCACAGATGCAGAGTTAATTATCGGACACGGAAGCAGTATGACAGCTGAGTGGAGACTGAGTAACTATAAGGCTATGTGCGCACGTTGTGTAATTACATGCAGTTACGCTGCGCTTTGTAGCGCAGCATAACTGTGTCGCGGGCGGAGGAGGGGACGCCGCGCTCTCCCACTGCTCGGGTCCGGCTGCCGCTGCTGCCACGGCCTGCTGCTGCTCGGTGGCTCGAGCGATGGGCCGGATCCCGGGGACTCTAGCGGCGCTCCTCGCCCGTGAGTGAAAGGGGGGTTTGGGTGTGGGGATTGTTTATTGTCCGTGACGCCACCCACGGTTGTGGTGATTGAGTGTACACCACCGCTGCTCTGGCTGGGGAACCCGGGAGTGATGGTATGGAGCAGCCAGTTGTTGTTTTGCCCCTCCGTGGGTAGGGGTTGGTGATCCCGGGGCCCAGTGATGTGGTGTTGGATGGTGGACAGGCGAGCTATGGGGCCTGTGGAGGTGCAGGGGCGCAGGGGCAGCGCTGTGCCGCACGGCACGGAGGTTATCACTCAGCCAGTAAACACGACACAGTTCTCGGTAAACAAACGGCTGGTTGGACGGGTCCCTCAGACGGTTGCGTTGCTGATATCCCCTGCAGTGGACGGTGACGGTCTCTTCCCTGCACCTATGTGTTGTTGTTTGGTAGCGATGGATTCCCACCGGTAACCCGCTCCCCGACCTGGATATGGGCCGGAGGAGCTCCACTCTTGCCCGCAGGCGCTGGCCCTGGGAAACTGGTGCCTTGGTGGTGGCGGTGTCTCCCCTTAACGGTTGGACTGTTGCCTTCAAATGGGACTTGGTTGTTGGGAGACAGTCGTCCCCTTCACTGACGGATTTGGCAAATTATGGTGACTCCTAGCCTTGCCGGGATCCGAAAGGCCCCTGCCCTGGTGCTGACTAATCTTCGTATACCGCTCCGGTACCGCCGGGTCACCACCCGTCCACGGTCCTTTCGGCAACCTCCAATCAGTCTCGCCTGCAGACGGTCACCGCCGTCTGCCAACCTTGCTGTCTCAGTCCGGGGCACACACCCGGACTAACTTCAGGCTTCTTTCTGTCACTTTCTCTGTTGCTCCACTTTAGCTCCTCTACCACTTCCTCTCACTTTGAACTTCCACTTCTATCTGCCTGGTTTTCCCGCCTCCAGAGCTGTGAACTCCTCGGTGGGTGGAGCCAACTGCCTGGCCCACCCTCTGGTGTGGACACCAGCTCATGGAGGAAGGCAACAAGGATTTCAGTTTTGACTAAGTGTGTACCTGCAGGGAATGTGGGGTGCGTGTGGTGTTGTGACCTGTGACCCCTGGCTTGCCCAGGGCGTCACAACTGCATGTGTCCTGCGTCCCCTGCATAATCTATGAAGATTATGCAGGTGCCGTGCGCACGTGGCGTCTTAGAGCGCAGCGCTTCGGCTGCTGCCCGAAGCGCGCGTTCTAAGAAGTGACATGTCACTTCTTCCGTGCGCTTTGCCGGCAGCCCCTGCTCTGTCTATGGCAGGAGCTGCAGGCAGAGCGCATGGAATCGGCTTTTTTTTTCACTACGGACATTTTCTGCAGCGATTTGAAGCGCACGTGTGCTCCTCAGATCGCTGCAGAAATTTCTGCAGTGACTGTACGCAACGTGCGCACATAGCCTAACTGTCCTGCTCTAATCACCATATTTCTTCCTTTTGCAGCCACCTAGCCCTTACTAACACCATTTTACAGCACACAAGCTCGGGTGCCCATAGACCCATAGACATATTTGGTTCGGTGTCCGGGCTCAAGTTCGGGTGTAAGTCCGGTCTTTTAAGTCTGGCCAGACCCCCAAACCTGAACATCTGCAGGTTCACCCATATCCACTGGGGATAGATTCCGTTTAATCACCCCTTAGGGGGTATTCACACAGATGGCAATGCTTGTACTGAACACATCTGCCCAATGCCTCAGGTCTCTTGGTCAGCAGCACTTTAAATAAATTATATTGCCACTACCACTCTTCATCGTCTAGGCCGCAGCTGCAGTAGACCAGTTGTTTTAGCCCTTTATCTCAGGTGTAGGGTGGCATTTGGTGTAGCAACTGATTTCTATAGAAAGGCATGGGTTTGTTTAGGCATTAGTTTCCCTCTGTGATTTTTGTACAATGTTGAAAGAGACAAAACTGGTCATATCTCTCTAAAACCTAACCAACTTCAAGAGACCCATTAGATTCTCATCACAACCTGGTTAGTAGGTTCACATTTATAATGTTTTCCCTGATTGATGCAAACCCTAAAGTTTATATCCTGATGTCACCCCATGTGCTTCAGCTCCTCAAGTTTATGAAACTTGGAAGTAAAAGAAACAAATGTAATAAGTGTTGAGACCTTTCTGTTGCATTGTGATTGTTCCACTGTTACTTGTAAACTATGTGCTAGCAGCACAGATATCTCACAGCTCATTTCTATTTTCACACAAAGTCCCCTTGACTGTTCGCCTTGCAGGACTGAAGATGGAGGAGAAATAGGTTATTACCGCTGGCAGTTCAAATGTTGACAATAGAAAGCTATCAGCAAAGAAACGACCATAAGCACTTTATAGACGCAATAATAGCTAAAATAAATGTGCCATATTCTTTCTCATATACAAAACTAGTAATATATCAATGGGAAGATATTGTCACTGTGTGCTTAGTTCGCAGATTGTTTTTTACATGCCTTGTTTGTTTCTTGAACCGTTCTTAAAACCCAAATAATAGATGATGACTGTTTAGACCACAGTATGGAAATCAAATGCTAAGAAACACTTTGAATTTTATAAAAAATTGTTTAAAAGAACTGAAGTCCTCAGTGGTTGATACCTTTTAATGGCTAACTGAAAAGATGGTAATAATAGCAAGCTTTCGAGTCTACTCAGGTCTCTTCTTCAGGCTCAATATAACACAAAATCTAAATTTGTGTTATATTGAGCCTGAAGAAGAGACCTGAGTAGTCTCGAAAGCTTGTTATTATTACCATCTTTTCAGTTAGCCATTAAAAGGTATCAACTACTGAGGACTTCAGTTCTTTTAAACAATTTTTTTTATCTCTACTGGCTAACACGGTACCAAGATATATTTTACCTGTATGAATTTGATCAAATTTGTATCCACCTTATGTAGCTGCTGTGTGCATATAAAGTCTAAAGGTAGAGTAAAAAAAAACACCAATATCTTATATTTGTTCTCTTTCTGCACCTTTCAGATTTAGACAACTTAGGACCATATGCTACCGTGGATGTGTAAGGGGGTGGTGGTGAACAGAAGATGGATGTCGTCAACACCTCACAATATCTGCAAATAAACATTGCCATCTACTGGATGGATAGAGCAGGCGGGAACTGAAGAATAGAGATTGTGTTTCCTCGAGTGAAAAATTTGAAGGCGATGCCGAAGGTGACAGCTGTGGTTCAGTTACAAAATATAAAAGCCCTGGATGACAAAAAAAGGGAAAGATTTGGCAGCAAGACTGGAAGGAGACCGGATTTGTGTAAAGCAGGCTCGTGGTCACCAACGCAGTAGAAGTACTTGGCAGTAAACTGATCCTAAGGAACCCAAAACCGAACACTAAATATCGACTTCAGGAGGAGCCAGAAGACCGAACACTGAATATTGATTTCATGAGGAACCCGAAGACTGATCACCAAATATCAACTTCAGGAGGAAGCCAAAGACCAAACAATGAAGACTGAAAACAGATCATAGACTCCAAAGCAGTATCTGAGTGCTCCCTCCTGTCTAGACTTATGTTAAAGAGAAACCAAGGGAAAAATTGTGAAAACATACCCTGCTGTAACTAAATAAAAGCATAGTGCATATAAACATAGGGTACTTAGTAAACACTGTTTTTGATCAAAAAAAGCATAAAGCTATCCCACCAACGCCAAGGTGTACCCAGTTGGGATAGTACCTACACTCTCTAATATTAAAACCTTACCATGGGTCTAAAATAGGCCTCAATGTGGCTAAGGGCTGAGAGCGACCGGGTCCCAACAGGACACACACAGTCAGGGGGATTCACATAATGAAATGTCCAGCTCACCAAGAGGGAGGGCCACACCCCATTTGTACTGAATACAAAAAAACTACATAAAAACAAAAAAGTGAGCCGGAGTATGAGATGGTATACATGGAGCTTGTGAGCTCATGTTCACACTGGCCATTAGACAAAGAGAAACCAAGGGAAAAATTGTGAAAACATACCCTGCTGTAACTAAATAAAAGCATAGTGCATATAAACATAGGGTATTTAGTAAACACTGTTTTTGATCAAAAAAAGCATAAAGCTATCCCACCAAAACCAAGGTGTACCCAGTTGGGATAGTACCTACACTCTCTAATATTAAAACCTTACCATGGGTCTAAAATAGGCCTCAATGTGGCTAAGGGCTGAGAGCGACCGGGTCCCAACAGGACACACACAGTCAGGGGGATTCACAGAATGAAATGTCCAGGGACCCGGTCGCTCTCAGGCCTTAGCCACATTGAGGCCTATTTTAGACCCATGGTAAGGTTTTAATTTTAGAGAGTGTAGGTACTATTCCAACTGGGTACACCTTGGCGTTGGTGGGATAGCTTTATGCTTTTTTTGATCAAAAACAGTGTTTACTAAGTACCCTATGTTTATATGCACTATGCTTTTATTTAGTTACAGCAGGGTAACAATTTTTCCCTTGGTTTCTCTTTGTCTAATGGCCAGTGTGAACATGAGCTCACAAGCTCCATGTATACCATCTCATACTCCGGCTCACTTTTTTGTTTTTTTGTTTTTATCTAGACTTATGTTAGTAAAGTAGAGGAGTTGCTTAGTAAGATTGAACTTAAAACGCAATGGGTTGTGTCAGTCTCGTTAGGCCTGTACGCTGACATATTGAAGTATATACATATATAGAGGTGTTAGTAGTGAAACTGATACTTTCCTGACAAAGACTGGGATTAAATTAACGTTGGTAATATCTGTCATTTAGTGTCTAAGTAGCTAAAGGAAGCAATATTGTGTACATTACTGTGTTTTGATCTGTTTTCCTAATAGCCACTTGTATTGTCACTTGCTTATATTTTATTTCGCAATCTACTTGTTACTGTAAAACAAACACCCTTTAATGAATCCCCACTGGGTTGCCTTTACTGCTTTGTTGCATCCTCATACCCTGTTCACAGATGCAAAAAGACAAAGTTGGGAAATTGTGTAGGAGCAAACTCTGAAGACCCAGAAATAAAGAAAAGTGCTTTGTGTTCTGAAAAGTAAGCCTCAAGTCAAAATACAAGGATAGATTATAGGAAAATCTCATGGAATAGATATGCTGCACATATCATTAAGCGTAGGTGTATTGTGGAAGCCATTCATGGTACTGAATATCTATCACTGGGTGGGAGGAAATGCATACGATTCCTCCCAAAATAAATGCTTTATTGCATGCATTTTTTATGTTATCATGGCTGTGGTATGTAGTATTTAAAGTCTATTCAACAGAAAAAGGCTTTAACTACTGAGATGTGCTTTCTTATAATCTCATAATAATATGAACTATAATTAAGAATGAATGTTCCTTGAAGATCAATGATCACACCATTACAACATGCATTCAACCATCAGAAAAAAAATTGCATTGTTGCCTTATATAAGAGAAAGAATTAAACAAAATAGTTAAAGATAAGAAACTATTAGAGATGAGCAAATGTTTTGAAATTCAAATTCAACAAATCTGACAAATTTTCCCCCAAAATTTGATTTGACTAGAAAGCTTGTAATTGCCGCTAAGCATATGAGTTTCTGTGGCGCCCCAGCGAACTGGTTGCCACAGTACTGTTGTCCCACAAAGGTCAATACTAAGCCTGGAAGCAAGAGGGGGGAGTCCCTTGGCCAGTAATTATTAACAAACAATACAGTTCCTACTCAGGTCAGCAGGGGGAGCTCTGACCTGGGAGAGGAGTTAGTGAGGTAGTGCGGAGAACCAATTAGAACCAGTCAGTTCTAGTCATTGGGAGTTTTCAGTCACAGAGAGAAAAGCGACAGTTGAAAGCAGACCGTTGAAGAGAGAGGAGCTTGAGTGAGGAGCTGGAGTAGTACGGACATGCGAGCTGGGGTCTGGGGCTAAGATAGCTCAGAAAAGCAAGGTCTGCAGAGAGGCACAGGAGAAAGATTCTGGGGAGAGTAGAACTGAACCGGCTTGCCTCAGAAGAAAACGCCAAAAACCGGACATCGGAGTCCGTGGTTGCTAGGGTGTTTGGGGCCCGGTAACCGAATCCGAAGGGCAGGAGGACTGCAGGTCTCCTGGCCCCAAAACAACCCGAAGGTACAGCCGCACATCAGGAACTCTGAGTCGTTGCCAGCAGAGTGGCACCAGTGAAGGCCCGCGCAGCCTACCATACGGATAATGGGTAGTACCACAAGTCCCAGCAGAGAGGGCCTCCG
This sequence comes from Anomaloglossus baeobatrachus, assembly GCF_048569485.1. NCBI lineage: Eukaryota > Metazoa > Chordata > Amphibia > Anura > Aromobatidae > Anomaloglossus > Anomaloglossus baeobatrachus. The sequence goes on along the minus strand of NC_134355.1, from coordinate 432,300,474 downwards.
TTGAACTAACACAGCAGGTTCTTGTAGAAGAGAAGAAAGGCGTAGGGAGAAGGCCTCAATACTCACCTGACCAGGGAGATACCCCCCAACTGCTTCCAGGCCAACCGGATCGCTACCACCATCTGTACCGGTCTCCCAGGACTTCACCAGTTGTTGCAGAGTAAAAGGAAGGAGGTAAAGAAACTGCTGTGTTGGTCCGTTATTATCCGTATCCCGACTCTGCACCCTGAAGTTCACCGGGTTCCCAAAATAGACTTTGCAACTGTGCCCTGGGGTCTCGCTCCACCTGTGGGAAGCACGATCACCTCAGCTGCGCCATCACCAACTGCCCCGGGGAACCCGCAGCGCAGCGGTGGCCCACATAGCCGCAAAAACCACAGGTGGTATCATGAATTTTACCTAATATTAACTATAACTCCCATCATCATCATCTTCCCTTATTATTAAAAGACACCGCCAGGGTCACGGAGCCGGACCCTCACCACCGCTGACATCCCCGGACTAGTCCGGCCCGGTTCCGAGTGCCCCCGGCCCTGGGGCGGGTGTGTCATTTCCACTATACAGGAGAGAGAGAGAGGATTACACTGTCCATACAGTGGATAATAGAGTAATATAATAGTAGTAATAGAGTAATAGAGTATATGCTCTTCAGGAGAGAAATAGAGGACCTTGCTGCCTATAGGAGTTTACACTTTCACAGGCGAGAGATAGCAATAAAGCAAGAAAGCGAGTGAGAGAGCACGCAAGAGAGTGACAGAGAGCAAGTGAGAGATTATTTTTCATTATCTCACAGTAAAAATTTGTATTAAAAAAATGTGATATAAAAAGGTGCCTCACTGAAGAAAACCACACATCGCCTGGTTATAAAATACATATAAAGCACAAGTTGGTATAGCAATGAAAGACTATAGTGGCTATGAAGTCCTTGCAGTAACTATGCATAGACCAGTGCTTGCTAGGCTACAAATATATTGCAATAGTCCTAAATACAACTATACTAATAATATGTTGCAGACCAAAGTAATAAGTGGCAGTTATTGAATAGATTGTGGCCTGTATAGCTTCTAAACCTATAATAGTATAATGAAAACCATTGTTACAAAATATAAGTACACACTATAGTGTCCATATGCAATAACTCAGCGATGAGGGGAGTGTCCCAAATGCCGTGGTCCACTACCCCAACGCGCGTTTTGCTTGTCATGATGTGATTGTAGCATAATGAGGGACAGGGGCTCCTATGTTGTCTTTCACACTAGAGGACCCTAGGCTATCCCTAACCTCAGGGTTACTCCTGATGGTGGAGATGCCTGAGTCCTGTGCCTGGCTATGCTCCTGACCAGATCTGATTTGATTCTCCCCTCCCACCAGGGAAGGAAGGGGCAGAAGTGATAATGAAACACATACAAAAACAGACAAGAGAAAACCAAACCTCTGACACACTGCACACACACAGAGGAATAGATAATAAGAGACTCAGGCCCAAAGCAAGAGCAGGAAGGTAGCAACAAACGGCAATATGGGTTAACTCCACAACCGCACTCAGCAATAAGTACCACAATCACCAGATGGCTGGCTATCAACATGTCACCAGACCAGCTAATATAAACTATAGCTGGCATAAAAGGAAGGATCTAGTAGGCAGCATATATAGGAGGGGGGAAGATGTAATTGGGTCCCTCACAACATGTGATCAAAGGAGACTAAAGCGGGCTTTACACGCTACAACATATCTAACGATGTGTCGGCGGGGTCACGATGTAAATGACGCACATCCGGCATCGTTAGTGTTGTAGTTGCGTGTGACACCTACGTGCAATTCCGATTGTATGCAAAAACGTTGATCGCATACACGTCGTTCAGTTTCTAAAAATTGAACGTCTGGTTGTTCAATGTTCCCGAGGCAGCACACATCGCTGTGTGTGACACCCCGGGAGCGATAAACACCGCTTACCTGCGGCTGCTGGCAATGCTGATGGAAGGAGGTGGGCGGGATTTTTATGTCCCGCTCATCTCCGCCCCTCCGCTTCTATTGGCCGGCTGCTGTGTGATGTCGCTGTGACGCCGAACGTCCCTCCCCCTTCAGGAAGTGGACGTTCGCCACCCACAGTGAGGTCGTATGGAAGGTAAGTACGTGTGACGGGGGTTACAGCATTGTGTGACACGGGCAACAAATTGCCCGTGCCACACAAATGATGGGGGCGGGTGCGATCGCACATTTAATTGAAACGTGTAAAGCAGCCTTAACAAACAGACTTGTAGAGATTAACTCTTGCCAGCCTGCTTATGAACTACGATTCTGCAGGTTGACACCCTGCGTTTGTCACAGACCCAAAAGAAGTTATCGGGTAGAGTGTCAGAATCAGTAGTCTCAACAGATCCCAATGCCAGCATGACAGTTGTCAGCGTTTGTAAAAATCTCCATACGACAGTGGTTTTTCAGTGGGCGTCAATATACTTCACTACATTTACATTCACTATATTTGACTTAATAGATCTTTTTTTTTACTTCAAACTATATTTTTAATACACCTTAATAATAATAATAATAATAATAATAATAATAATAATAATAATCTTGTATTTATTGTCAATATTAAACTGCAACACTCTTGAAGTGAACACACACACATTTTCAGTACAGTGCCTGGATACATTCCTAAGGCCAGAGTCACACTAGCATACAACTCGCATGAGTGCAATGCGAGAAAATCTCGCATTGCACTTGGCCCAATATTATGTAATAAGACAAATCGAACTGAGGAAAAAAATCACAGCATGATGCAATTGTCAGCAAGTGTCGCATCACTGGCACCCATACAAGTCCATGGCTGTGTGTGAAACATTGGACTGCACTCGGATGACATCCAAGTGTAGTCCAATATACGCAGAAGCAGGCAATGGAGAAAATGGAGAGATTAATCTCTCCCTCTTCTCCGCACCTGTGGTCTGATCACTGGATTGAATTACAGCAGACTAACCTCACACCTGCAGGTTAGTAACATAATCCAATCTGACAGAATCCTGTTAATTAAGACAGGTTTCGTTCATAGTCCATATTTGAACGCAAAGTCTGGACTGATTGCGGGTCTCCGGAATTGAACTTACAGCTTCGTAGACACATATGGCCCTTGTTGTGAACTCAGTTTTCACTATATAAAGCATCTCCTAAAAATTCACAGCATTGGGTTATTATTTATCAATGTCAAACTATTAAGATTGTATTATAGGCTGGGTACTCATCAAGAGAAAACCCTTTAGGCCCTGTGCGCACTTACCGGATTTTGCCGCGGATTTTCTGCGGATTTGCTGCATGTTTCGCTGCAGAAAATGTTCATAACATCTCTGCAGTGAATCACCAGCAAAATCTATAGGAAAAAAAAATGCTGTGCGCACTAGGCGGATTTTGACAGCTGCATGTTTTGCTGCGGGATTCCCGCAGCAAAAACAATTGCATGTCAATTATTTTCCACACATCGCTGCGTGATTTCCCTCCATTGACTCCAATATAATCGTGAAATCCTGCAGGGAATAACGCAGGCAGCAAATTCTGTGCGGTTCACTGCGTTTTCCTGCGTTATTCCCTGCGGTATTTCGCGGTTTACCTCCGGTAATATACATCGCTTGCCTGCGGTTTGCAGGGAAGTGATGTCATTACAGGAAGAGGAAGCAGAGCAGAGAGTAAACACACACACAAATCACAGACACACACAGACATCACAGACATAGAACACAGACACAGACACATAGAATACACATAGAAATCAAACGGAAATATAGAAAACAAAGCACGTGGGCTCCGCTGTATATTTACCGTCCAGCCGAGGTAAGCACACAGCGGCGGCCCGGTATTCTCAGGCTGGGGAGGGAGAGGGGCAGGGTTAATGTCCCCCGCCTCACTCCCCCTCCCGCAGCCGAGAATATCAGTCATTATGCGGCAGTACCGGAGAGTCCCTGCCTCTTCCAGCTGCCGTGTAGCAGTGGCAGTCAAGGTAATACAAGGAGTTAATGGTGGCGGATCACCGCCATTAACTCCAGGCTTGCTCATGGCAGCGTCTATGAGACAGCTGACATGATCAACCCGTAAGTAAAGTGAAAAAACACACAGAAAAATCCTTTATTTTAAATAAAACACAAATAAGCCTCGTTCACCCTTTTATTAACCCCTCCCAAAACAAAGCTCCGACGTAATCCACAGCTCCGGCATCCTGCGATGCTTGCATCCAGCCGCGACTGACACAGACACTGCTGAATGCAGCCTCGCAGCGAGACAGCAGAGGTAACCACAGGACATTTCCCACGGCCGGTAATGTGAACTCACTGCCGACCGTGAGAAATGCAGAGTGTGCTCACAGGGACTCTGTCTATCTATCCCTCCCTCTGTCTGTCTGTCTATCTATCTATTCTATCTATTCTTCTGTCTATTTCTCTATCTCAGAATGAAATGACTTTTTTTTCAATGTGCTTTATTGCATTGAATGCAATAAAGCACATACCAACCCGCACGCGGCAAAACCGCGGCAATACCTCGAACAATACCGGGTGCGGTTTGCCGCGTTTTTTTACCGCGGGTGCGGTAATCTTTGAATACCTGCGGAATTTTCTTGAGAAAATTCCATTTTCCAGTGCGCACAAGGCCTTAATGTTTAAAATCGTAGTACGCTCTAGCTATTCAAATGGATGAACAACTAACAACTGGCCAAGAGAGTGTTATTTCAAATTTGGAACACTATCTATTGCAAAAACAGAATAGGGCCTTTGGGAAAAATGGATTGTCTTTCTGAGATGGCCCTTTTTAAGGAAGATGATAAAATATTGATATTTCATGGAAATATTCCAGAGAAGAAACTTTTGAAATTGGTCCCACTATCCCACACAGAACAATATTTCTTCATAGCCCTACACACAAAACAGTTTGCTTACCATTGTTTCCAAGTATGGAAATTCATAGTTAAAATGATTTTTCTTAAGAAATGTTTGGTTTGTTCTTCAAGAGATTATTCACTGAAGCATTAGAACATGCTGCTTATGATAAGGCATACAAACAGTCTGACGTGTAGCATTATCTTTTCTCTCTGCCCAGATTCTCCCATTATTTATAAGGCAATCTTCTGCTCTCAAGCCTTGAGAGACATGTAAAATGGTGAATAACCCATGAAGCATGGTAAATTTATAAAATTAACAATCAAATGTAAATATAAAGTCTAAGCAAAAGAGAGAAAAAATAGTAAAAGTGAAAACTAAAAAAATGATGTTAGTTTGTATGTAAAATTACTTCAAAGAGTTTTTTTCAATTTTTTAAAGTGAATTTCCACAGCTGGGATGTAACATCATTTTATAGTCAATGTGGTCAAACCGTTAGGACTCCTACTGATACATATGTAGGAGAGTGGACTGTGACCTGCAACCCCCAGAAAACATCATTGTTGATATGAGTGTATTTATATGTATGATGGTGTTAAGATGTTTGAATTCCCTATAAGTGTCTGTGGGTGCAGTGCTGGCAGACACCACTAGATATCACCAGTTCTGAGTTCTCTAGCTGGAAAGGGAAGCTTAGGTCTCAGGGATAGTGGCAGGGCTGAGAGAATTAACTTGAAGAAGCCAGCACACAGTGACAGGATATAGTGTTGAGTATTTTCTGATTTTAGGCAGAGTAGAATGTAGGGACACAGAGTTAGAGTTCAAAGGGGGAGCGGAAGGAAAGGCATAAGTAATATGCAAGAGGAAGTAAAGGTGACTGAAGACGGATTACAGCCCTAAAGCTCCATTGAGGTGAATTGAGAGACTAGAGAGTGCTCACTCATTAAGCAGGTGAGTGAGAACAGTGCAGACAGTGGTGGAGTCAGTGCTGACTGATGACCACTGATACGGGGGATTAGACTTGAAGAGTGACCCTGAAGTTGTAGCATAGCCTTGCAGGGTAGTTTAGCCAGAGCGATAGACATGGACCCGAGTTGTTGGATATCTAGGGGACATTGAAGCGCCCCACCGACATCCTCCTTGATAGCCGGTGAGAACCTATCTGCAGCTGTAACAGAAGAGATGGTCTGCGTTAAGATATTAATGCCTCGTGAGAAGCCCAGTGTTAAATCAGTTGCAAGCAAAGTGCAACGGGGTTTGAAACATGTTACAAGTAAACTATGTGCAGTTTTTACTCATTTTGGACTCTACTTTAATAACCCTGAACACGGAACCACACAGTGTGAATGAGACGAAGAGAAACCGGCCTGTGACAAAGGACCACTGCAACCAGGTAACACCTCCACACCCACTCCACCACACTTGTCTGTAGTTTGCCAAGGTGAGCATAGCAGTGAAACCCTCCCCCATGACAACCGCTCAGTGCCACGTTAAATTTGCCGTAGACGGCAGGATGTGTGTGTCTCGCATAAAGACTGGGAGAATGTGACCCCTGGCGCAGAAGATAAAGACTCCGAAGTTGAGCAGCCTGGAAATGGACAGTGCAATAGTAAACAGGGATGCCAAGAAAATGGCGACTAATATAGTGGACTGCAGCGTGCACCCTAAGATGTTGGCTACATGTGGCCTGAGGAGCAGAGAACCTGCATGACCGGAAATACATGGCGCCTGTGCACACATAAATGTATCTGGCCTGAAGGAATGTTGGCCATGAAGAGAGGAGGTGCTGAAGTTAAAGTCTGGCCTGAGATAGGAGGACTGCAACAGGGAGGAGTCTGATGGAAGATGAAGGTTCATCCTAGAATAGAAGGCTCCTGCAAGACGAGGGTGTGATATCCAGTGAGATGTGGACTGGAGAGTGCATCCCAGTGTGTGACAGGCATGGCTGTAGGCGTGGCTATGAAAAGGACAGGTAATGTGATTGGACCCTTGCACCAGAAGAGGCGAGGCTGAGCACACTGGAAGATTGTGTCACATGACTGGCCAGCGACATTTTGGAATCGGACGGAGGAAATGCAGGAGAGTGTTGCCACATTGAAGTTGATGCTGGCCAGGAGCCCAGCTTGCAGTTCGTCCACTAGCTTTAGTATTGGTGCCATTTGTCCGTTTCCATCCCTTAGCTCTCTTGTCTGAAGATCTATTCTTTCAGAGGAATTCATGCTACCTCACAGTCATTCTGCCACTTCAGAGTAAACAAGATCACTCACTAACTACAGCTTTGGTAATCAATGACCTACATGTCCGAACTAAACTGTAGTGAAACCCTATCTAACTCCAAGATGAAGTCGGTCCTTTTCTCCAAGGGCCTGGCTCCTCCCCCTGAAGGCTAATCCCATACCTTAACTACTTCCTTGCCCTGCAGTCACCTATCACAGGGCAAGTCCTATCTTAATACATCCTATTATTTACAGTGGGGAAAAAAAGTATTTAGTCAGCCACCAATTGTGCAAATTCTCCTACTTAATGCTTGCTTTACACACTTCAATAAATCTTTCAATCCGTCGTCGGGGTCAAGTTGTAAGTGACGCACATCCGGCATCGTTCATGACGTATTTGCGTGTGACACCTACGTGCGATCAAGATTGAACGCAAATATGGTGATCGCATACATGTCGTTTATTCCTCATACATTGGACGTTTTGTTGCACGAACCTAGTCAATTGAAACGTGTGACATCCCTCATACGATTTTGATGTCTGAGGCTATGTGCGCAGGTCTGCGCTCTGCACCGCAGCTTAAAAAAGGTCCGTTTCAGAGCGCAGCTGAAAAGCTGCGTTCTGAAGCGCCTCACAATGTCTGTCATGCACTAATCTCTGTCAGTCGGTCACTATCTCTGTCCCTCTCTCTCTGTCCATGTCAGTCTATCCCTCTTACCCCCTCTCTCATACTCACCGATCCCCGATCACCGGCGCGGCTCTGCACGGCGTTCACACTGCTCCGGCGGCTCTTACTGTTTTGAAAAAGCCGGCCGCCCATTAAACAATCTCGTATTCCCTGCTTACCCCGCCCACCGGCGCCTATGATTGGTTACAGTGAGACACGCCCCCCACGCTGAGTGACAGGTGTCACACTGCACCCAATCACAGCAGCCGGTGGGCGTGTCTATACTGTGTAGTGAAATAAATAATTAAATAATTAAAAAAAACGGTGTGCGGTTCCCCCCTAATTTTAAAACCAGCCAGATAAAGCCATACGACTGAAGGCTGGTATTCTCAGGATGGGGAGTTCCACGTTATGGGGAGCCCCCCAGCCTAACAATATCAGCCAACAGCCGCCCAGAATTGCCGCATACATTATATGCGACAGTTCTGGGACTGTACCCGGCTCTTCCCGATTTGCCCTGGTGCGTTGGCAAATCGGGGTAATAAGGAGTTATTGGCAGCCCATAGATGCCAATAAGTCCTAGATTAATCATGTTAAGCGTCTATGAGACACCCTCCATGATTAATCTGTAAATTACAGTAAATAAACACACACACCCGAAAAAAATCATTTATTTGAAATAAAAAACACAAACATATACCCTGGTTAACCACTTTAATCAGCCCCAAAAAGCCCTCCATGTCCGGCGTAATCCAGGATGCTCCAGCGTTGCTTCCAGCGCTGCTGCATGGAGGTGACCGGAGCTGCAGAATACACCGCCGCTCCTGTCATCTCCACACAGCAACTGAAGACAGCTGCGCGATCAGCTGAGCTGTCACTGAGGTTACCCGCTGTCACTGGATGCAGCGGTGGCCGCGGGTAACCTCAGTGACAGCTCAGCTGATTGCGCTACTCACCTCAGTTGCTGTGTGGAGGTGACTGGAGCGGCGGTGAGTAGCGCGATCAGCTGAGCTGTCACTGAGGTTACCCGCGGCCACCGCTGCATCCACCGCTGGATCCAGTGACAGCGGGTAACCTCAGTGACAGATCAGCTGATCGCGCGGCTGTCTTCAGTTGCTGTGTGGAGGTGACCGGAGCGGCTGTGTCTGCTGCAGCTCCGGTCACCTCCATGCAGCAGCGCTGGATGCGACGCTGGAGCATCCTGGCTTCCGCCGGACATGGAGGGCTTTTTGGGGCTGATTAAAGGGTTAACCAGGGTATATGTTTGTGTTTTTTAATCCTAATAAATGATTTTTTCGGGTGTGTGTGTTTATTTACTGTAATTTACAGATTAATCATGGAAGGTATCTCGGGGAGACGCCTGACATGATTAATCTAGGATTTAGTGGCAGCTATGGGCTGCCATTAACTCCTTATTACCCCGATTTGCCAACGCACCAGGGCAAATCGTGAAGAGCCGGGTACAGTCCCAGAACTGTCGCATCTAATGCATGCGGCAATTCTGGGCGGCTGTTGGCTGATATTGTTAGGCTGGGGGGCTCCCCATAACGTGGAGCTCCCCATCCTGAGAATACCAGCCTTCAGCCGTATGGCTTTATCTGGCTGGTTTTAAAATTAGGGGGGACCGCACGCCTTTTTTTAATTATTTAATTATTTATTTCACTACACAGTATAGACATGCCCACCGGCTGCTGTGATTGGGTGCAGTGTGACACCTGTCACTCAGCGTGGGGGGCGTGTCTCACTGTAACCAATCATAGGCGCCGGTGGGCGGGGTAAGCAGGGAATACAAGATTGTTTAATGGGCGGCCGGCTTTTTCAAAACAGTAAAAGCCGCCGGAGCAGTGTGAATGCCGTGTAGCGCCGGAGATCGGGGATCGGTGAGTATATGAGAGAGGGCTGCTCAATTCAGTTACTCAGGAATTTAGCGGTCACCGGTGAGCCCTTCACAGGTGACCGCTAATCAGGACGCGACACAGACAGAGCCGCAGCATGAAAATTTCACCCGAGTTCATTCTGATCGTGCGGCTCTGTCTGTGTCTGCTGTCAACTACCATTCACCGCTGCTACATGGCTGTCTATGTCTGCTGTCAGCGGCCATGTAGCAGAGCTGAATGGCAGATGACATAGTAAAAACGCATCCCTACACATTACACACGCTTGTCAAGTCAATAAATAAAAAAAAAAAAAAGGTGCCCAATGCATACGTCACAGAACACATGATCTAAAGCAGTGTTTCTCAACTCCAGTCCTCAAGACCCACCAACAGATCATGTTTTCAGGTTTTCCTCAATCAGGTTTTCAGGATTTCCTTAATGTTGCACAGGTGATGGAATTTTTCCCTGTCTAACATTGAGGAAAACCTGAAAACATGATCTGTTGGTGGGTCTTGAGGACTGGAGTTGAGAAACACTGATCTAAAGGATCGCACACAAAATTGATCAATTTAACATAGACTACTAACGCTCGTGTGACAGCAAATGAACGACCTACGTGCAATCTCATTCAATCGCATATGCAACCTGGGCGTGTCACATCGCATACGAGATCGCACACCTAATTGTAAGGTGTAAAGCTGGCTTAATAAGATGAGCGAGGCTTGTAATTGACATCATAGGTAGACCACAACTATGAGAGACAAAATGAGAAAACAAATCCAGAAAATCACCTTCTCTGATTTGGCAAGATTTGGTTTGCAAATTATGGTGGAAAATAAGTATTTGGTCAATAACAAAAATTAATCTCAATATTTTGTGATATATTCTTTGTTGGCAATGACAGATGTCAAACATTTTCTGTAAGTCTTTATAAGGTTTGCACACACTGTTGGTGGTATGTTGGCCAATTCCTCCATGCAGATCTCCTCTAGAGCAGTGATGTTTTTCCCAAATAGCTCTAACTTAGTTATACAATTAATATTCTCTATTTTTACACTGTCATTTTCAAAATTAATAATATTTTAATGGAAATCATAAGGTGTTTAAGTGATGTACAATGTAATGTACTTCTTCCTAAAACAGACATTTTGTCTGGCAATATTAGTTCTCTTTAGCTAAGAATAGTGACAAGTAGATCAAGATGTCTCATATTAGAGATAGGAGTGACTATGCCTCAGGTCAGAAAAGTCAGGTGTTTGCCCATTTCCGCAGACATTATTATGTGACAAGTTGATGTTTGTAGTGTTCACATCTTCCATTGCATCTCAGCATCTCAGCAACTCAATGGGGTCTATGTATTTGAAATTCAAGGTGATTTAGCACATGATTAGCATCATGGTCTTAGGGGTGCTTCACACACAGCGAGCTCGCTGCCGAGATCGCTGCTGAGTCACGCTTTTTGTGACGCAGCAGTGACCTCATTAGCGATCTCGCTGTGTGTGACAATGAGCAGCGATCTGGCCCCTGCTGCGAGATCGCTGCTCGTTACACACAGCCCTGGTTCGTTTTCTTCAAAGCCGCTCTCCTGCTGTGACACACAGATCGCTGTGTGTGACAGCAAGAGAGCGACAAATGAAGCGAGCAGGGAGCAGGAGCCGGCGTCTGACAGCTGAGGTAAGCTGTATCCAAGATAAACATCGGGTAACCAAGGTGGTTACCCGATATTTACCTTAGTTACCAGCCTCCGCAGCTCTCACGCTGCCTGTGCTGCCGGCTCCGGCTCTCTGCACATGTAGCTGCTGTACACATCGGGTTAATTAACCCGATGTGTATAGCAGCTAGGAGAGCAAGGAGCCAGCGCTAAGCAGTGTGCGTGGCTCCTTGCTCTCTGCACATGTAGCTGCATTACACATCGGGTTAATTAACCCGATGTGTACAGCAGCTAGGAGAGCAAGGAGCCAGCGCTCAGTGTGCGCGGCTCCCTGCTCTCTGCACACAGCGCTGGTAACTAATGTAAACATCGGGTAACCATACCCGATGTTTACCTTAGTTACCAGTCTCCGCAGCTTCCAGTCGGCGGCTCCGTGCAAGCGCAGCGTCGCTTGCACATCGCTGCTGGCTGGGGGCTGTTCAGTGGTCGCTGGTGAGATCTGCCTGTTTGACAGCTCACCAGCGACCATGTAGCGATGCAGCAGCGATCCTGACCAGGTCAGATCGCTGGTCGGATCGCTGCTGCATCGCTAAGTGTGAAGGTACCCTTAAGGAGACACATAGAGACACCATGTCAAAGCAATTAAGCCTTTAGGATATAATCTTATAATCTGTACAAGATAAGGACAGTATAATTCTAAAATAATTTCTAAATATCTTGATACCTACATATTACCAGCACGTGAAAGATGTACAACTGTGCTATCTGTATTTGAATAGCGGGCTGAGCCTACTTATTAGCAGCAGATGAGAGATGGGTCATCCGAACCATCATCTATGAGTCAGCAATGCTGTGATCTGCAGAACATCATGACCATAATTTAACCATAACAGTGCTACAATTACAATGAACATGTCTGTAAATTGTGGGTAGTGAACTTTGCTGTGTCTTGTAGAAATTATTTCAAATATTCAGGTCAATAATGTTACCCACACACTTCATTCAGAAGATCCACTTTGGTGTAAAAGGTATGTTTTTGCATCAAAAGAAAGAAAAATGTTTCAAGATGGGAACATGAAGTAGAGACTGGCAAGGATTGGGAAGAGTCGCAATAAAGCCTATGGGTATCAATTAGTGATGAGCGAGTACTAAAAAGCTCGGGTGCTCGAAGCTCGGGCCGAGCCTCCCAAGATACTCGTGTACTCGGCCCGAGCAACGAGCCCAATGTTATCCTATGGGAGACCCGAGTATTTTTGTGAAATGACCCCCCGGCAGCATGGAGAAACCCTAAAAATGTCACAAAAGTCTCAGAAGAGTGCTCAAATGACATGGCAACAGCATGGGGAAGACCCCTTGAAGCATTTATCACTCAAAAGTCACAGCTGTGAACAATTTTGTCCGCGTTTCACGCCATTTTTACGGACTCACCAGAAAACCTTCCAAAATGACCCCAAAATGATTTTTCATGGCAGAAATGTTAAGGGCACATACCCAATAGTGAGATAGAGCTGCTGTATGTTACTTTTTGAGATTAATACATGAAAGATTTTACGTGAAAACATTGTGTGGCACTCCGATGTCCCTGAGAAGAGACGTACATGAAGGCCTCTTGAGTCTAATGTGCCCATTTTGAGGAAGTGAGTCTTTGTAGTATTTTCCTTTGCCAGGGCAGTCCAAAATTGTGAGGTTCACCAATGCCCCTGCATACAGACGTGCATGAGGGCCTGTAAACCTGAAGTGCCCATTGTAAGGAAGTGGGTCTATTGTAGTATAGCCCTTAGGCAGGGCAGCCAAAAATTGGGAGGCTCCACGTTGTCCCTGGATAGAGACGTGCATGAGGGCCTCAAAACATTAAGTGTCCATTGTCAGGAAGTGGGTGTATTATATAGTATAGCCCTTAGGCAGGGCAGCCAAAAATTGGGAGGCTCCACATTGTCCCTGGATAGAGACGTGCATGATGGCCTGTAAACCTGAAGTGCCCATTGTAAGGAAGTGGGTCTATTTCAGTATAGCCCTTTGCCAGGGCAGCCAAAAATTGGGAGGCTCCACATTGTCCCTGGATAGAGACGTGCATGATGGCCTGTAAACCTGAAGTGCCCATTGTAAGGAAGTGGGTCTATTTCAGTATAGCCCTTTGCCAGGGCAGCCAAAAATTGGGAGGCTCCACATTGTCCCTGGATAGAGACGTGCATGATGGCCTGTAAACCTGAAGTGCCCATTGTAAGGAAGTAGGTCTATTTCAGTATAGCCCTTTGCCAGGGCAGCCAAAAATTGGGATGCTCCACATTGTCCCTGGATAGAGACGTGCATGATGGCCTGTAAACCTGAAGTGCCCATTGTAAGGAAGTGGGTCTATTTCAGTATAGCCCTTTGCCAGGGCAGCCAAAAATTGGGAGGCTCCACATTGTCCCTGGATAGAGACGTGCATGATGGCCTGTAAACCTGAAGTGCCCATTGTAAGGAAGTGGGTCTATTTCAGTATAGCCCTTTGCCAGGGCAGCCAAAAATTGGGAGGCTCCACATTGTCCCTGGGTAGAGACGTGCATGAGGGCCTCAAAACATTAAGTGTCCATTGTCAGGAAGTGGGTGTATTATATAGTATAGCCCTTAGGCAGGGCAGCCAAAAATTGGGAGGCTCCACATTGTCCCTGGATAGAGACGTGCATGATGGCCTGTAAACCTGAAGTGCCCATTGTAAGGAAGTGGGTCTATTTCAGTATAGCCCTTTGCCAGGGCAGCCAAAAATTGGGAGGCTCCACATTGTCCCTGGATAGAGACGTGCATGATGGCCTGTAAACCTGAAGTGCCCATTGTAAGGAAGTGGGTCTATTTCAGTATAGCCCTTTGCCAGGGCAGCCAAAAATTGGGAGGCTCCACATTGTCCCTGGATAGAGACGTGCATGATGGCCTGTAAACCAGAAGTGCCCATTGTAAGGAAGTGGGTCTATTTCAGTATAGCCCTTTGCCAGGACAGCCAAAAATTGGGAGGCTCCACATTGTCCCTGGATAGAGACGTGCATGATGGCCTGTAAACCTGAAGTGCCCATTGTAAGGAAGTGGGTCTATTTCAGTATAGCCCTTTGCCAGGGCAGCCAAAAATTGGGAGGCTCCACATTGTCCCTGGGTAGAGACGTGCATGAGGGTCTCAAAACATTAAGTGTCCATTTTAAGGAAGTGGGTGTATTATAGTATAGCCCTTAGGCAGGGCAGCCAAAAATTGGGAGGCTCCACGTTGTCCCTGGGTAGAGACGTGCATGAGGGCCTCAAAACATTAAGTGTCCATTTTAAGGAAGTGGGTGTATTATAGTATAGCCCTTAGGCAGGGCAGCCAAAAATTGGGAGGCTCCATGTTGTCCCTGGGTAGAGACGTGCATGAGGGCCTCAAAACATTAAGTGTCCATTTTAAGGAAGTGGGTGTATTATAGTATAGCCCTTAGGCAGGGCAGCCAAAAATTGGGAGGCTCCACGTTGTCCCTGGGTAGAGACGTGCATGAGGGCCTCAAAACATTAAGTGTCCATTTTAAGGAAGTGGGTGTATTATAGTATAGCCCTTAGGCAGGGCAGCCAAAAATTGGGAGGCTCCACGTTGTCCCTGGGTAGAGACGTGCATGAGGACCTCAAAACATTAAGTGTCCATTTTAAGGAAGTGGGTGTATTATAGTATAGCCCTTAGGCAGGGCAGCCAAAAATTGGGAAGCTCCATGTTGTCCCTGGGTAGAGACGTGCATGAGGGCCTCAAAACATTGTTCCCATTGCAAAGGAGCGGGTCTCCTGTCGTTGTAATGTCCATTCTGCAAAGAATGGGCGAAAAAATTTACCACTGGGGGTATACCTGAAACAAAGGCCTAAGTATTGCAATTTGTAACGGTCATCATCATGGTGGCGCATGAGGAGAAGGAGGAGCAGTCCAGCGATTATCCAAAGTCCAGAAGTGTGTACCCATGGGTGAGTGGAGGTACATGGCAAACTTTAAATTCCGCTCTCATTTGCTGGTGGTGTGGTGAAGTCTGGCCCAATCAAACCCTTGTTCATCTTGATCAGAGTCAGCCTGTCAGCATTTTCAGTTGACAGGCGGGTGCGTTTATCTGTAATGATTCCACCTGCGGCACTAAAAACACGCTCTGACAAAACGCTAGCAGCAGGGCAGGCCAGGACTTCCAAGGCGTAGAGAGCCAATTCATGCCACGTGTCCAGCTTGGATACCCAATAATTGTAAGGCACAGAGGAATGTCGGAGTACAGTTGTTCGATCTGCAAGGTACTCCTTCAGCATCTGGGCAAACTTAGGATTTCTTGTGGCACTACCCCGCACCTCAGGGGCTGTGGTACGTGAGGGGCTGAGAAAACTGTCCCACATCTTAAAGACTGTTCCCCTACCTCTGGCGGATTGGACTTGTGCCTCTCTCGGCTGTACGCCTCGGTTGTCCACTGATTCCTGACCTATGCCGCTAGCGTTTTGTGAGGGGAATGCTTTGCCTACTTCCGTGAGTATGGCCTTCCGGAACTGCTGCATTTTGGTTGACCTCTCCTCCACGGGAATAAGAGACAAAAAGTTCTCCTTGTAGCGTGGGTCTAACAGTGTTACCAACCAGTAATGATTGTCGGCCAAGATGTTCTTAACGCGAGGGTCACGAGACAGGCAGCTTTCCATAAAGTCAGCCATGTGCGCCAGACTCTTAACAGCCAGGACTTCAGTAGCCTGACCAACAAGATGACTGAACATGCTGTCCTCCTCCTCCTCCTCCTCCTCCTCCTCATCTACCCTGTCCTCTGGCCAGCCACGCTGAACCGAGGATATGACTGGTGTGCATGTCATATCCTCAATTTGGCCGGAGAGTTGCTCCATGTCTTCATCCTCCTCCTCGTCATAGTCCTCCACTGCACGTTGTGATGAGACGAGGCTGGGCTGTGTGTTATCACCCACACCCACTACTGTTTCTTGCTGCAACTCATCGCGCTCCGCCTGCAATGCATCATGTTTGTTTTTCAGCAGAGACCGTTTTAGAAGGCAGAGTAGCGGTATGGTGACGCTAATAATGGCGTCATCACCACTCACCATCTTGGTGGAGTCCTCAAAGTTTTGGAGGATGGTACATAGGTCTGACATCCATCTCCACTCCTCAGGTGTTATGTGTGGAGTTTGACCCATTTCCCGACGGCTTAGGTGATGCAGGTACTCAACAACTGCCCTCTTCTGCTCACATATCCTGACCAACATGTGCAGAGTTGAATTCCAACGCGTGGGGACATCACACACCAGTCTGTGAGCCGGAAGATGCAAACGGCGCTGAAAGCCGGCAAGGCCGGCTGAAGCAGTAGGTGACTTTCGAAAATGTGCAGACAGGCGGCGAACTTTTACCAGCAGATCAGACAGCTCTGGGTATGACTTTATAAACCCCTGAACCACGAGGTTGAGCACATGGGCCACGCATGGAACATGTGTCAGCTGGCCTCGCCTCAAAGCCGCCACCAGGTTCCGGCCATTGTCACACACGACCTTTCCTGGCTTTAGGTTCAGAGGTGTGAGCCAGTGATCTGCCTGCTGTTTCAGAGCTGTCCACAGCTCTTCTGCATTGTGGGGTTTGTCATCTTTGCAGATTAGCTTCAGCACAGCCTGTTGCCGCTTCGCCGAGGCAGTGCTGCAGTGCTTCCAGCTTGTGACTGGTGTGGAGGGCACAGTGGATGAGGATGCGCAGGAGGAGGAGGAGGCTGAAGAGCATGACATTCCGGAGCTGTAGAGTGTGGGTGAAACACTGACTGAGGTAGGGCCTGCAAACCTTGGTGTGGGAAGGACGTGTTCCGTCCCTCGCTCAGACTGGGTCCCAGCTTCCACAATATTAACCCAGTGTGCCGTCAACGAGATGTAGCGGCCTTGCCCACAAGCACTTGTCCACGTGTCTGTGGTTAGGTGGACCTTGGGTGAAACAGCGTTGTTCAGGGCACGTGTGATGTTTTGTGACACGTGGTTATGCAACGCGGGGACGGCACACCGGGAGAAATAGTGGCGGCTGGGGACCGAGTAACGTGGGACAGCTGCCGCCATCAGGTCACGGAATGCTTCTGTCTCCACCAGCCTAAAAGGCAACATTTCCAGCGCAAGCAGTCGCGAAATGTTAGCATTTAGAACTGTGGCATGTGGGGTGTTGGCAGTGTATTTGCGCCTGCGTTCAAAGGTTTGCTGAATGGATAACTGAACGCTGCGCTGGGACAAGAACGTGCTTGATGATGGTGTTCTTTCTGCGTAGGCAACTGCAGGTGCAGGAGTGGAGGAGGCTTGTTCGCAGGCAGCATGGACAGAGGATTGGCTCGCATGCACAACCAGCGAAGACGTAGCAGTGACATCAGCAAGCACTGCTCCTCGACTCTGTTGTACTTCCCACAAAGTCGGGTGCTTGGCTGACATGTGCCTGATCATGCTGGTGGTGGTCAGGCTGCTAGTTTTGGTACCCCTGCTGATGCTGGCACGGCAGGTGTTGCAAATGGCCTTTTTTGAATCATCTGGATCCAACTTAAAAAACTGCCAGACTCGGGAAGACCTAACATTTGTACAGGCACCTTGTGTCGTCGTGTTGTTCCGGGGAACGGTTGCCTGACTTCTGCCTGGGGCCACCACCCTGCTTCTTACTGCCTGTTGTGATGCTACGCCTCCCTCCCCCTGTGCACTGCTGTCCTCGCTCTGCATATCCTCCTGCCAGGTTGGGTCAGTTACTGGATCATCCACCACGTCGTCTTCCTCTTCCGCACCCTGCTCCTCCTCCTGACTTGCTGACAATTGTGTCTCATCATCGTCCACCACTTGTTGAGACACGTTGCCAACTTCGTGAGAACGTGGCTGCTCAAATATTTGGCCATCTGTACAGACGATCTCCTCATGACCCACTTCAATATGAGCTGGCGAGAGGCCAGAATGTGTGAATGGAAACGTGAACAGCTCTTCCGAGTGTCCAAGTGTGGGATCATTAATGTCCGAGGAGGACGTGTACTCAGCCTGGTGGTAGGAAGGAGGATCAGGTTCAGAAATGTGCGGTGCAGTATCACGGCTACTGACACTTGACCGTGTGGAAGACAGAGTGTTTGTGGTGGTGCCAATCTGACTGGAAGCATTATCTGCTATCCAACTAACAACCTGTTCACACTGGTCTTGGTTCAAGAGCGGTGTACTGCTGCGGTCCCCAAGAATTTGGGACAGGACGTGCGAGCGACTAGATGTGGCCCTTTGTTGTGGCGAAATTAGAGCTTGCCCACGACCTCGGCCTCTGCCTGCACCACCATCACGTCCACTTCCTTCTTCCTTGCCAATGCCCTTGCGCATTTTGCAATGCTGTGCACTGCTGACGTGTATATTCACTACTTGTGCGTTATATAAAAGTTTCTGGAAATTGCACACAAGTGCACCTGTACGCTGCCACCAACAGGCACACACGTGCGGTTTTAAAAACCAAGCACGGACGCAATAAGAACCTAACAGGTTTTTTTGGGGAGCGACAATTACAGACAAGTCAGACACTATCTGGACTGTTTTACACTGTGTACACCAGCCCCAGATATGATGAAGGCTGGTATACGGTCACCACTACCCTGCCTGCCTGCCTGCCTGTATACTGGTACAATAGTCCTGACAAGGACTCTTTTGGTCACTAGCCTGTATTCAGACCTGGCTATACCCTGCCTGTATATAGCAACAATAGTCCTGAGAAGGACTCTGCTACTGTACTCCGACCTGGCTATACCCTGCCTGCCTGTATACAACTAGAATAGTCCTGAGAAGGACTTTTGGTCACACTGTTTGCAGCCCTGCAACTGAAAAAAGCTATAAAGGGCCGCAAAGCTTTCCCTGAATCAGCGACACTCTCCCTGCACTCACTGTCTGGATAGCTGTGAGCAGATCACAGCGCGCCGGCCGATATAAAGGCTCGGTCACGCTGTGCAGGCCGGCCAATCACTGCAATTCCACAACTAACAGGGCTGTGGCATTGCAGTGGTCTGCCAGCCAATCCCTGCATGAGGGCTGGCTCTCAAAAGAGCGCCAACATGCAGAAATGAAGACCACGAGTACAGCACGAGTATCGCGAGATTACTCGGTCCCCGCCGAGCAGCCCGAGTACAGCGATACTCGTGCGAGTACCGAGTAGTGACAAGCATGCTCGCTCATCACTAGTATCAATATCAAAATGTATTCCTTATTTTCTTTTAGTATTTAATATTTAATTTACTCTGTTATGTCACAAAAAACACTGAGCCACATAAGAACATAACATTATTACATATAACATATATTATTTTTGCTTCTTTAATGGAGCCATGAAAATACATTCCAATCAGCAGGCATTATTAGAGAGCAGAGGGAGCGGACTAGATTGATATATAGTTTTATGAGAAAAGATTCAGTACAACTTGTGGTTTAATCATTGAAACCTCTGCTCTTTCTGGGATTTTTGGTCCAGTAGGCGGTCCTGGAGGAGGTGGTCAGCTTACCCTCACTCATACAGCATTTACATAATGTCTAATGAATTTTCTACTGAAGGCTCTATAATATAGTCATATTTTAAAGTGAATGTCTAAGTGCTGGAGAATATAGGCTAGCCATGTAGCAGCACTGGAGCAGTGCAGCGGTAATCGCCACCTGGCGACCGAGGTTATAATGTGTTTTATTATATACTGTATTTTACTGCCTAATGTATATTAACTTATTTTCGTTGTGCCGGTTGTTTCCTGGGTACTGAGTACAAAGGTGGGAGGAATTACAGATGTCTAGGGGGTGTTGGCTGTAGAGTAGAGACAGGCGAGAGGAGAGTGAGTTCTGCAGTAGCGTTCCTAGTGTGTGGATGGTGCTTTGTAACTTTTGCCCATTGAGGAACCCGGTGGTATCATCCAAGTGTCTGGAGCATACGGCTTACCTCGGTACAGACTTAAGGCTACTTTACACACTGCGATATCGGTCCCGATATCGCTAGTGTGGGTACCCGCCCCCATCTGTTGCGCGACATGGGCAAATCGCTGCCCGTGCCGCACAACATCGCCCAGACCCATCACACGAACTTACCTGCCCGGCGACGTCCCTGTGACCGGCGATCCGCCTCCTTTCTAAGGGGGCGGTCCGTGCGGCATCACAGCGACGTCACTGAGCCCAATAGAAGCGGAGGGGCGGAGATGAGCGGGACGTAACATCCCGCCAACCTCCTTCCTTCCGCATAGCGGCCGGGAGGCAGGTAAGGAGAGCTTCTTCGTTCCTGCGGCGTCACACATAGCGACGAACTACATCGTTACTGCTGCAGTAACGATAATCGAGAATGGACCCCCATGTCACCGATGAGCGATTTTGCACGTTTTTGAAACGATGCAAAATCGCTCATCGGTGTCACACGCAGCAACATCGCTAATGCGGCCGGATGTGCGTCACAAATTCCGTGACCCCAACGACTCCGCATTAGCGATGTCTCAGCGTGTAAAGCCCCCTTTAGAAGAATCCAGGGACTAGATGGATGTGTCTGGGAGAGAGAGTTCCTTGGATCATGCCTAGGGAAGACAAGAGACTAGAAGCCGTCCAAGGCAGCTATTGCACATGGGTAGCTGCTGAGAGAAGAACAGGGGGGAAATGGAGGCTTAAGGCTGCTTTACACGGTACGACCGATTGTGCAATTTCACAATCGATCGTACCCGCCCCCGTCCTTTTTGCGTCACGGGCAAATCGCTGCCCGTGGCGCACAAAGTCGGTAACCCCCCGTCACACATACTTACCTCCCGTCCGACCTCGCTGTGGGCGGCGAACGTCCACTTCCTGGAGTGGGAGGGACGTTCGGCGTCACAGCGACGTCACATGGCAGCCGGCCAATAGAAGCGGAGGGGCGCAGATGAGCGGGACGTAAACATCCCGCCCACCTCCTTCCTTCCACATAGCCGGCGAGAGCTATGTAAGCAGGGTGTTCCCGGGAACAATTAAATTTAACGATATTATGAAACCTAACGAGCAGTACACGACTCACGATTTGTGAGCGATACTGCGTCGCTAGGAGGTGTCACACAGGCCACACAGACAGATGTGCGTCACAAAAACCGTGACCCCGACGATCTATCGCACGATAGATCTTCCGGTGTAAAGCAGCCTCTAGGCTCGGCAGCTGAAAGACTAGGTTCAGGCAGCGGGCTAGGCAAGACAAAGTATCCCAGGAAACAGCAGCAGCGGAACCAGATGTTATTGGCCATGTCTGTCGTAAAGGTGAAAGAGATAAAAGTTAAAAGTTGTTTAGCTCAGAGCTTTTATCCTGTGTTTAACTGAACCATCTGAGATGGTGACTGGCAGCGGGATGATGGACGCTACCCTGAAAAATACAGTGTGACGCCCTGACAAAATCAGGGTGTCACAGATGACTGTACCCCTCCAGGGTGCAGGAATCACCTTCTCCTTGGAATTCTACCAACATCCCACACACAGGTACAAACACCAGCCACAAAATCCTAGTCACCCCCCCGGGACAATAGGGACACACCAGTGGGCAGGGCCAGGCAAATGGTGACGCCCACCTAGGGGTTCTGAGGTGTCAGGGGAGGGAACAAGTCAGTCTGAGTCAGAAAGAGAAACAGTCAAGTCTGGAGAGAGGAAGTGAGAGGAGTGTAGTGGTGGTCGGGGGTTGGAGCTCCCGGACTACCTGAGCTGACTAGGTGGCAGATGGCAGAGCAGGGTTACAGGCGATGGATATCCGGTCGTGGGAGACCTTAAGTGGACCAGGGCAGGGTTGTAGCCCACCGGTGCCGACAGCGGGAATCCGGTCTTGAGGCCGTGCACAGTCGGGGTACCTGGACCCCAGAGCAAGGACAGCTTTAAGCACCTTCCTAATTCACCAGCAGGGGACAAGATTCCAGATCTTGTCCCAGTAGCAGCCTGGACAGAGCAAGACGGCAGCCCAACACGGGGCAGAGGGCGTCTGCATGTGCCTACAGAGATCCCAAGGGTTAGTTCTCGCGGGCCACAGCTCCCACAGCAAAGACACAGGGAGTGGACTTACCCCGTTTCATGCGGACTAGTCACCACACAAAGAAACAACACAAAAGTGCAGGAGGAAGGACACCCCTTCAGAGGCAACCAACATCCAGCCTTGATTTAGAATAGGACTCTGTGTGTTTACTGACCCTCCAAAGCAGCACAGCCTCATCCAGCACCACGACTACCAACTGTAAGTTCCCTGTTTCCTGCCTCCTAAAGACTGCTCCCTACAACCTTTCACAATACTCTGGGCCCTGGGACTACACCTCCCCTACCCACCTTGCTGCCCTGCTCCATCAGCCCCGGGCACCCCCACGTGGCGTCACTAACAAAGACTCTATCCCCTGTAAACAACCCCTTTTCACTCATGGGCGTCGGACGGCTGCGCGAGCCCCGGATCCGACTGCCACTCGAGCCACAGCAACGCCCGGATCCGAGCGCCTTGAGCGGCCCCCCCCTGTTGTGGTCTGTCCCCCGCCTGCGACAACCTTGGCGTCACAAACAGGATTCTTACCCCATCCGTGACCTGGATGAAGTGCGCCTTGTTCCTGAACTGTTCATACATGAACTTTGGAATTTTTGGACTGCCGTCATCTTGCCCGCCATTTTGGCGCTAAAAAGGACAACCTCGCCATCTTCTTCCCCAAAAAGAGCGAAAGTTCTAAGCCCCGCCCCCCTGAGAACGCGGGCGGAACCCAGAAGTCGAAAAGGATTGTGGGTCCCGCGAGACTGCTATTGAAAAACCAAGGGGGAAAAGACCGGAAGGATGTCAGCGCCTGTTGGTGAACGCAGAGCCGGGCTCCCCCGGCGGTGCAGGATGACTGAGAAGCATCGGGTCCCGCTCCGGTTGCAAGAGCAGCGGACCCTGCGGTCCCGGCGGTCACACAGGTTATGCCGATCACCCTACCTTACGTGCCCGGTGAAGCCTGGCTGCCCCAGTATGATGGCTGACCTGATGCCCTGCAGGTATTTAAGAAAAAGATATATACTGTGCTCGATATGTATGCAATGACTGGCCGGCAGCGCGCATCCGTGGTGCTTGGACAGCTGACAGGCGCAGCGGAGCAGGAGGTAGAGACATGGACTGATGAGGATCGGGCCTCGGTACCCGACATATTTGAAAAACTAGCAAGTAGCTTTTGAAACCCACACGGAGGCGGAGCTAAGGATGCAATTTTACAACTGCAGGCAGCATCCTCAGGACAGCATTAGAGACTATGCCCTGAGACTACAAACCGCACTGCGCACCCTGAAACTAGTAGACTCTATCAATGAACAAGAGAGCAATAAAATGTTGGTGGAGCAGTTCTTGCAGGGGCTGGGTTCAGCAGAGGATCGCAAGCAGCTGCGGCTGTGGGCCCTGGAACACCCGGACTTAAACTTTGCAGTCCTAAAGGACCGGGCCATAAAGGCTCTACAGTCCTCCGAGGCTAATCTATATATATAATTGCCTTAGTCTGTCTGTCTGTCTGTCTGTCTGTCTGTCATGCTTCAAAATTGTGTCCTTCCGGTGACATTGTGTCCTTACGGTGACACAAAGCTGATTGGCCGCTGGGCTCGCCATGGCCCTGCCCCCCCCCACAGATTGGCCTCTCTCCCCGGCTCTCTGCAGGCCCCGCCCCCTCACGCAATGCACGCTCGCTCTGGCCCAACTGACACGGAGCTCCGATTCCCAGGTGAGTACACACACACACATCAGATCACACTCACTTTCACACACACCTCACACATCACATCCACACACTCACAACATCCTGGCATATCGCTTGCTTCTACACCGGCTCCGTCAGGATCCCAGCAGCGCCAGACATAACCTTGCGATTCCGGGGGTCTTGACGGAGGCCGTGAACGCTGGTAACCATTATACACATCGGGTAACTAAGGTCCCTTGGTTACCCGATGTGTATCATAGTTACCAGTGTACACCGGCTGACACTCACTCTCACACACACCTCACACACACATCACATCGCATCCACACATCAAGGTCCTGCAGCGGCGGAACATGCACACACACACACACACACATACACACACAAATCAGATCACACTCACTCTCACACACACCTCACACACACATCACATCGCATCCACATACTCACAACATCCTGGGATATCGCTTGCTTCTCGGCGGCGATACTGTGCTGTTGTGAGCTTCCAGGACCTGCGGGAGGATCACATGGCCAGAAGCATGTGATATCTCCGGATGTTGTGAGTATAAGCGCGTATGTGCGATATCGTCAATGTGTATGTGTGTGAGTGTATGCGATCGGGGGTGTGTGAGTGTATGCGATCGGGTGTGTGTGAGTGTATGCGATCGGGTGTGTGTGAGTGTATGCGATCGGGTGTGTGTGAGTGTATGCGATTGGGTGGGTGTGGGTGAGTGTATTCGATCGGGTGGGTGTGGGTGAGTGTATGCGATCGGATCTGTGAGTGTCGGCAGAGGAGCACGGCGTGCTGGAGGAGGCAGGGAGGAGAGAGGCTGATCCTGTTGAAGGCTGGGATGGGGAGGCTGATGCTGGAGACGGAGAGGCTGATGCTAGAGACGGAGAGGCTGATGCTGGAGACAGAGAGGCTGATGCTGGGGACAGAGAGGCTGATGCTGGAGACGGAGAGGCTGATGCTGGAGACGGAGAGGCTGATGCTGGGGACAGAGAGGCTGATGGTGGGAGGAGAGAGGCTGATGCTGGAGACGGAGAGGCTGATGCTGGAGACGGAGAGGCTGAAGCTGGGGACGGAGAGGCTGATGCTGGGGACGGAGAGGCTGATGCTGGAGACGGAGAGGCTGATGCTGGAGACAGAGAGGCTGATGCTGGGGACAGAGAGGCTGATGCTAGAGACGGAGAGGCTGATGCTGGAGACAGAGAGGCTGATGCTGGGGACAGAGAGCCTGATGCTGGAGACGGAGAGGCTGATGCTGGAGACGGAGAGGCTGATGCTGGGGACAGAGAGGCTGATGCTGGGAGGAGAGAGGCTGATGCTGGAGACAGAGAGGCTGATGCTGGGGACAGAGAGGCTGATGCTGGGGACAGAGAGGCTGATGCTGGGAGAAGAGAGGCTGATGTTGGGGACAGAGAGGCTGATGCTGGAGACAGAGAGGCTGATGCTGGGGACAGAGAGGCTGATGATGGGGACAGAGAGGCTGATGCTGGGGACAGAGAGGCTGATGCTGGGGACAGAGAGGCTGATGCTGGGGACAGAGAGGCTGATGCTGGGAGGAGAGAGGCTGATGCTGGAGACAGAGAGGCTGATGCTGGGGACAGAGAGGCTGATGCTGGGGACAGAGAGGCTGATGCTGCGGCTAGAGAGGCTGATGCTGGTGCAGCATGGCGGATGGAGCACGTTTGGGAGTGCGCAGCATGGCGGATGGAGCATGTTTGGGAGTGCGCAGCATGGCGGATGGAGCACGTTTGGGAGTGCGCAGCATGCTGGATGGAGCACGTTTGGGAGTGCGCAGCATGGCGGATGGAGCACGTTTGGGAGTGTGCAGCATAGCGGATGGAGCACGTTTGGGAGTGCGCAGCATGGCGGATGGAGCACGTTTGGGAATGCGCAGCATGGCGGATGGAGCACGTTTGGGAGTGCGCAGCATGGGGGATGCAGCACGATGGGGAGTGCGGAGTATGGCGGATGGAGCACGTTTGGGAGTGCGCAGCATGGCGGATGGAGCACGTTTGGGAGTGCGCAGCATGGCGGATGGAGCACGTTTGGGAGTGCGCAGCATGCTGGATGGAGCACGTTTGGGAGTGCGCAGCATGGCGGATGGAGCACGTTTGGGAGTGCGCAGCATAGCGGATGGAGCACGTTTGGGAGTGCGCAGCATGGCGGATGGAGCACATTTGGGAGTGCGCAGCATGGCGGATGAAGCACGTTTGGGAGTGCGCAGCATGGCGGATTGAGCACGTTTGGGAGTGCGCAGCATGGGGGATGCAGCACGATGGGGAGTGCGGAGTATGGCGGATGGAGCACGTTTGGGAGTGCGCAGCATGGCGGATGGACCACGTTTGGGAGTGCGCAGCATGGCGGATGGAGCACGTTTGGGAGTGCGCAGCATGGGAGATGGAGCACGATGGGGAGTGCGCAGCATGGCGGATGGAGCACGTTTGGGAGTGCGCAGCATGGGGGATGGAGCACGATGGGGAGTGCGCAGCATGGCGGATGGAGCACGTTTGGGAGTGCGCAGCATGGCGAATAGAGCACGTTTGGGAGTGCGCAGCATGGCGAATGGAGCACGTTTGGGAGTGCGCAGGATGGGAGATGGAGCACGATGGGGGGTGCGCAGCATAGGGGATGGAGCACGTTTGGGAGTGCGCAGCATGGCGGATGGAGCACGTTTGGGAGTGCGGAGTATGGCGGATGGAGCACGTTTGGGAGTGCGCAGCATGGCGGATGGACCACGTTTGGGAGTGCGCAGCATGGCGGATGGAGCACGTTTCGGAGTGCGCAGCATGGGAGATGGAGCACGATGGGGGGTGCGCAGCATAGGGGATGGAGCACGATGGGGAGTGCGCTGCATGGGGGATGGAGCACGATGGGGAGTGCGGAGTATGGCGGATGGAGCACGTTTTTGAGTGCGCAGCATGGCGGATGGAGCACGTTTGGGAGTGCGCAGCATGGCGGATGGAGCACGTTTGGGAGTGCGCAGCATGGGAGATGGAGCACGATGGGGAGTGCGCAGCATGGCGGATGGAGCACGTTTGGGAGTGCGCAGCATGGGGGATGGAGCACGATAGGGAGTGCGCAGCATGGCGGATGGAGCACGTTTGGGAGTGCGCAGCATGGCGGATGGAGCACGTTTGGGAGTGCTCAGCATGGCGGATGGAGCACGTTTGGGAGTGCGCAGAATGGGAGATGGAGCACGATGGGGGGTGCGCAGCATAGGGGATGGAGCACGTTTGGGAGTGCGCAGCATGGCGGATGGAGCACGTTTGGGAGTGCGCTGCATGGGGGATGGAGCACAATGGGGAGTGCGGAGTATGGCGGATGGAGCACGTTTGGGAGTGCGCAGCATGGCGGATGGAGCACGTTTGGGAGTGCGCAGCATGGCGGATGGAGCACGTTTGGGAGTGCGCAGCATGGGAGATGGAGCACGATGGGGAGTGCGCAGCATGGCGGATGGAGCACGTTTGGGAGTGCGCAGCATGGGGGATGGAGCACGATAGGGAGTGCGCAGCATGGCGGATGGAGCACGTTTGGGAGTGCGCAGCATGGCGGATGGAGCACGTTTTGGAGTGCGCAGCATGGCGGATGGAGCACGTTTGGGAGTGCGCAGCATGGCGGATGGAGCACGTTTGGGAGTGCGCAGGATGGGAGATGGAGTACGATGGGCGGTGCGCAGCATAGGGGATGGAGCACGATGGGGAGTGCGCTGCATGGGGGATGGAGCACGATGGGGAGTGCGCTGCATGGGGGATGGAGCACGTTTTGGAGTGCGCAGCATGGCGGATGGAGCACGTTTGGGAGTGCGCAGCATGGCGGATGGAGCACGTTTGGGAGTGCGCAGCATGGCGGATGGAGCACGTTTGGGAGTGCGCAGGATGGGAGATGGAGCACGATGGGGGGTGCGCAGCATAGGGGATGGAGCACGTTTGGGAGTGCGCAGCATGGCGGATGGAGCACGTTTGGGAGTGCGCTGCATGGGGGATGGAGCACGATGGGGAGTGCGGAGTATGGCGGATGGAGCACGTTTGGGAGTGCGCAGCATGGCGGATGGAGCACGTTTGGGAGTGCGCAGCATGGCGGATGGAGCACGTTTGGGAGTGCGCAGCATGGGAGATGGAGCACGATGGGGAGTGCGCAGCATGGCGGATGGAGCACGTTTGGGAGTGCGCAGCATGGGGGATGGAGCACGATAGGGAGTGCGCAGCATGGCGGATGGAGCACGTTTGGGAGTGCGCAGCATGGCGGATGGAGCACGTTTTGGAGTGCGCAGCATGGCGGATGGAGCACGTTTGGGAGTGCGCAGCATGGCGGATGGAGCACGTTTGGGAGTGCGCAGGATGGGAGATGGAGTACGATGGGCGGTGCGCAGCATAGGGGATGGAGCACGATGGGGAGTGCGCTGCATGGGGGATGGAGCACGATGGGGAGTGCGCTGCATGGGGGATGGAGCACGATGGGAAGTGCACACCTCCCCCCAACACACACACACGCGTGCGCGCGCACTGCACAACACACCACACACACACACTGGGAACCACAAACAACTGCCCTACACAGACACCCACACACACAGACAACGCTGCACACACAAATATACGCACATACCGCACAACACACACATTGCACAAAACATACCTCCCCCAAAACACACCACACACACACAAACCGCGCAACACACACACAGCGCTCCACAAACAACGCAACACACAAACAACACCGCTCTCACCCCCCATCACACCCAGACAACATCCAGAACATGTACAGCGCCCTACACAAACACTTGGTAACTACACACAACAACATCTATATATATATATATATATACATATATATATATATATATACTAGAAGGTGGCCCGATTCTACGCATCGGGTATTTTAGAATTTACGTATTGTGTAGTTCATGTATGATTTTTGCTATATATATATATATATATATATATATATATATATATATATAGATGTTGTTGTGTGTAGTTACCAAGTGTTTGTGTAGGGCGCTGTACATGTTCTGAGTGTCGCGGGGGGTGAGAGCGGTGTTGTATGTGTGTTGCGTGTGTTGCGTTGTTTGTGGAGCGCTGTGTGTCTGTAGCGTTGTGTGTGTGTGTGTGTTGTGCGGTTTGTGTGTGTGTGGTGTGTTTTGGGGGGAGGTATGTTTTGAGCAATGTGTGTGTTGTGCAGTATGTGCGTATATTTGTGTGTGCAGCGTTGTCTGTGTGTGTGGGTGTCTGTGTAGGGCGTTGTTTGTGATTCCTAGTGTGTGTGTGTTGTGCAGTGCGCGTGTGTGTGTGTGTTGGGGGGAGGTGTGCACCTCCCATCGTGCTCCATCCCCCATGCTGCGCACCCCCCATCGTGCTGCATCCCCCATGCTGCGCACTCCCAAACGTGCTCCATCCGCCATGCTGCGCACTCCCAAACGTGGTCCATCCGCCATGCTGCGCACTCCCAAACGTGCTCCATCCGCCATACTGCGCACTCCCCATCGTGCTGCATCCCCCATGCTGCGCACTCCCAAACGTGCTCCATCCGCCATGCTGCACACTCCCCATCGTGCTCTATCCGCCATGCTGCACACTCCCAAACGTGCTCCATCCGCCATGCTGCGCACTCCCAAACGTGCTCCATCCGCCATGCTGCGCACCCCCTATCATGCTCCATCCGCCATGCTGCGCACTCCCAAACGTGCTCCACCCGCCATGCTGCGCACTCCCAAACGTGATCCATCCGCCATGCTGCGCACTCCCAAACGTGCTCCATCCGCCATGCTGCGCACTCCCAAACGTGGTCCATCCGCCATGCTGCGCACTCCCAAACGTGCTCCATCCGCCATGCTGCGCACTCCCAAACGTGCTCCATCCGCCATACTGCGCACTCCCCATCGTGCACCATCCGGCATGCTGCGCACTCCCAAACGTGCTCCATCCGCCATGCTGCGCACTCCCAAACGTGCTCCATCCGCCATGCTGCGCACTCCCAAACGTGCTCCATCCGCCATGCTGCGCACTCCCAAACGTGCTCCATCCGCCATGCTGTGCACTCCCAAACGTGGTCCATCCGCCATGCTGCGCACTCCCAAACGTGCTCCATCCGCCATGCTGCGCATTCCCAAACGTGCTCCATCCGCCATACTGCCCACTCCCAAACGTGCTCCATCCGCCATACTGCGCACTCCCCATCGTGCACCATCCGGCATGCTGCGCACTCCCAAACGTGCTCCATCCGTCATGCTGCGCACTCCCAAACGTGCTCCATCCGTCATGCTGCGCACTCCCAAACGTGCTCCATCCGCCATGCTGCGCACTCCCAAACGTGCTCCATCCGCCATGCTGCGCACCCCCCATCATGCTCCATCCGCTTGGGAGTGCGCAGCATGCCGGATGGTGCACGATGGGGAGTGCGCAGTATGGTGGATGGAGCACGTTTGGGAGTGCGCAGCATGGCGGATGGACCACGTTTGGGAGTGCGCAGCATGGCGGATGGACCACGTTTGGATGTGCGCAGCATGGCGGATGGACCACGTTTGGGAGTGCGCAGCATGGCGGATGGAGCACGTTTGGGAGTGCGCAGCATGGCGGATGGAGCACGTTTGGGAGTGCGCAGCATGGCGGATGGAGCATGATGGGGGGTGCGCAGCATGGCGGATGGAGCACGTTTGGGAGTGCGCAGCATGGCAGATGGAGCACTTTTGGGAGTGTGCAGCATGGCGGATAGAGCACGATGGGGAGTGCGCAGCATGGCGGATGGAGCACGTTTGGGAGTGCGCAGCATGGGGGATGGAGCACGTTTGGGAGTGTGCAGCATGGCGGATAGAGCACGATGGGGAGTGCGCAGTATGGCGGATGGAGCACGTTTGGGAGTGCGCAGCATGGCGGATGGAGC
This sequence comes from Anomaloglossus baeobatrachus, assembly GCF_048569485.1. Lineage (NCBI taxonomy): Eukaryota > Metazoa > Chordata > Amphibia > Anura > Aromobatidae > Anomaloglossus > Anomaloglossus baeobatrachus. The sequence goes on along the minus strand of NC_134355.1, from coordinate 432,269,679 downwards.
ACGTTTGGGAGTGTGCAGCATGGCGGATAGAGCACGATGGGGAGTGCGCAGCATGGCGGATGGAGCACGTTTGGGAGTGCGCAGCATGGGGGATGCAGCACGATGGGGAGTGCGCAGTATGGCGGATGGAGCACGTTTGCTCAGCCTCTCTCCTTCCAGCCTCCCTCAGCATCAGCCTCCCCCTCCCAGCCTTCCCCAAGATCAGCCTCTCTGCTCCCAGCCTCCTCCAGCACGCCGTGCTCCTCTGCCGACACTCACCCACACCCGATCGCATCCACTCACCCACACAACCGATCGCATCCACTCACACACACCCGATCGCATACACTCACACACACAGACACTGACGATATTGCACATACGCGCTGATACTCACAACATCCGGGGATATCACATGCTTCTGGCCATGTGATCCTCCGTCAGGTCCTGGAAGCTCACAGCACAATATCGCCGCCGAGAAGCAAGCGATATCCCAGGATGTTGTGAGTATTTGGATGCGATGTGATGTGTGAGGTGTGTGTGAGTGTGATCTGATTTGTGTGTGTGTGTGTGCTGTTATGTTATGTATGTTCCGCAGCTGCAGGACCTTGATGTGTGGATGCGATGTGATGTGTGTGTGAGGTGTGTGTGAGAGTGAGTGTGAGCCGGTGTACACTGGTAACTATGATACACATCGGGTAACTAAGGGACCTTAGTTACCCGATGTGTATAATGGTTACCAGCTTTCACGGCCTCCGTCAAGATCCCAGCATCGCAAGGTTATGTCTGGCGCTGCCGGGATCCTGACGGAGCCGGTGTAGAAGCAAGCGATATCCCAGCATGTTGTGAGTGTGTGGATGTGATGTGTGAGGTGTGTGTGAGAGTGAGTGTGATCTGATGTGTGTGTGTGTACTCACCTGGGAATCGGAGCCCCGTGTCAGTTGGACCAGAGCGAGCGTGCATTGCGTGAGGGGGGCGGGGCCTGCAGAGAGCCGGGGCGAGAGGCCAATCCGTGTGGGGGGGCGGGGCCATGGCGAGCCCAGCGGCCAATCAGCTTTGTGTCACCGTAAGGACACAATTTCGGAGCATGACAGACAGACAGACAGACAGACAGATAGACAGACAGATAGACAGACAGACAGACAGACAGACAGACAGACAGAATAAGGCAATTATATATATAGATATATATATATATATAACAAAAATCATACATGAACTACACAATACGTAAATTCTAGAATACCCGATGCGTAGAATCGGGCCACCTTCTAGTGACTCTATAACAGCCTCTTGGCCAGCTGATACCTCCCACCTGCTCGTGAAGCCTCCCCAATTAGCATTACCAGCACCTGCAGTGTCAACAGCGCCTCCAGGAGTTCCCGGTGACCTTACATAGTTACATAGTTACTTAGGTTGAAAAAAGACCTAGGTCCATCTAGTTCAAACTTCCTCCACCAGTTCTACATTTAGTCACTAAGTAATTTATAACCAACAATGTTTTGTGTACTGAGGAAATCATCCAGCCCTTTTTTAAAAGCTGTTATAGTATCTGCCATTACTACCTCTTGTGGTAGTGTATTCCACAGTCTGACTGCTCTAACTGTAAAGAACCCTTTCCTATTTAGGTGTCGGAATCGCTTTTCTTCCACTCGCAGTGGGTGCCCCCTGGTCCTTAGTATTGTCTTTGGAAGAAATAAGTCATGTGCCAGTCCTTTACATTGACCACACATGGATTTATACATATAAATGAGATCTCCTCTGAGACGTCTTTTTTCTAAGCTAAACATATCTAACTTTTTCAACCTGTCATCATATGGGAGGCCTTCCATTCCTTGTAATAGTCTAGTTGCCCGCCTTTGAACTGACTCTAACTTCTGAATGTCCTTTTTAAAATGTGGAGCCCAAAACTGGATCCCGTATTCCAGATGTGGCCTTACAAGTGATTTATAGAGGGGTAACAATACGTTGGGATCACGGGATCTAATCTCTCTTTTTATACACCCTAAAATCTTGTTTGCTTTAGCAGCTGCTGCTTGACATTGAGTGCTGCTGCTCAGCTTATTTGTAATGAGAATACCCAAGTCCTTCTCCTGTTCTGTAGTCCCGAGTTTACTTCCATTTAATGTATACGCAGCTATAGGATTACTCCGTCCTAGGTGCATTACTTTACATTTATCAACATTAAATCTCATTTGCCAAGTATCTGCCCATTCTGACATCTTATCCAGATCTTTTTGTAATATTGTACTATCCAGGTCAGTTTTTAATATCCTACATAGTTTGGTGTCATCGGCAAAGACTGACACTGTACTATCAATCCCATCCACAAGGTCATTAATAAAGAGAGTAAAAAGAATCGGTCCAAGCACAGATCCCTGCGACACCCCACTGCTGACTATAGCCCATTTAGAGAATGTACCATTTATGACTACTCTTTGTTTCCTATCTTTTAGCCAATTCCTTACCCAGTTGCATATTGTGTCCCCTAGTCCTTGCTTCTGGAGCTTTAGTATAAGGCTATTATGTGGTACAGTATCAAATGCCTTTGCAAAGTCCAAATAAATCACATCAGCTGCATTACCAATATCCAGGTTTGAACTTACCCCCTCATAGAACCCCAACAGGTTGGTTAGACACGACTTATCTTTCATGAATCCATGCTGTTTGTCAGTTATCATATTATTTTCTGCAATATATTTTTGCATGTCATCCCTTAAAATGCCCTCAAAAACTTTGCATACTACTGATGTCAGGCTTACTGGACGGTAGTTGCCTGGATCTACCCTCTTACCTTTCTTAAATATTGGTACCACATCAGCAATCCTCCAATCCTGAGGCACCAACCCTGTTACAAGTGAGTCTAAAAAGATGAGATACAGCGGTCTGTCGATTACGGAGCTCAATTCCCTCAATATTCGTGGATGAATGCCATCTGGCCCTGGGGATTTGTCAATGTTTAATTTACTCAGACGTAGGCGTACTTCATCTTGTGTTAAATTAATTATATCGGGTGGTGGACTTTGATTTTTCACTTGTTGAATGATCCCTGGTACAGTCAGTTCCTTGGTGAATACAGATGAGAAATGCCTATTTAATATCTCAGTCTTTTGTTTGTCCTCTATAACTAACTTGTTATTATATTTTAAGGGGCCGATACTATCCTTTGTTTTCCTTTTGGCATTAATGTATTTATAAAAGATTTTGGGATTTATTTTAATGTCATTGGCGATTTTTGTTTCAGTAGCTAATTTTGCTTGTTTGATTTCTTTTTTACATTTCCTATTGATATCTTTATACTCCTGCAATGCTATTTCTGTATTCTCAGCCTTTAAGATTTTAAATGCCCTTTGTTTTTGTTTTATTATACTTTGTACAGTCTTATTTATCCATAGTGGTTTCTTTTTATTCCTGGACATTTTATTACCAGAGGGTATACGTTTTTTACAGGACTCTAGTAGTATATCCTTAAACTTACCCAATCTACACATTTAAGCTCTTCCCTTAATTTGTTGAAATCAGCTTTCCTAAAATTCCAGGTTTTAGCATTCCCCCTTTGAAATGTTCTATTGAATATTATGTTGAAGCTTACCATATTATGATCGCTGGTGCCCAAGTGCTCCCGGACCTGTAGATCTGAAATTGTATCCAGTCTATTTGACAGGACCAGATCTAGCAAATTATCTCCCCTGGTCGGTTCATCTACCATCTGAGAGAGGAAATGGTCTTGAATGGTAGATAAGAACTTACAGCTTTTAGCAGAACCAGAAGATTCTATGTCCCGCTGAATGCCTGGATAGTTGAAATTCCCCATAATAAGAACCCGATTATTATTATTAGCTGCCTTTTCAATTTGTTCCAGCATTTCACCCTCTATTTGTTCAGGTATGTTAGGAGGCTTATAGCAAACTCCAATTAGCATTTTTCCATTATTCCCCTCCCCATGTACATTTACCCATACTGACTCTACATTGTTGCTGTTCCCCTCAATGTCATCATACAACACAGGTTTTAGGTTAGATTTAATAAATATACACACCCCACCACCTTTTTGGCCTTTCCTGTCCTTCCTAAATGTACTATAACCCTGTATGTTTGTCACCCAGTCATGGCTTTCATCCAGCCAGGTTTCCGTAATGCCCACCACATCATAATCCATGGTTGACATAAGAGTCTCCAATTCATTCATTTTGTTTGCAAGACTTCTTGCATTTGCCAGTAGACATTTAATCCTATTAACACCTTTATTACTCCTAGCCTCCCTATGTTCCTTGTATGTCCCATCCCCCCCTAATCCTTCATTGACCCCTACCATCTCCCTGTCTCTATCTGCTCTATCTATCCCCTTATTTGCTCCACTACCCTCCCTCCCCCCGATCCTAGTTTAAAAGCTCCTCCATCCGTCTGACCATTTTCTCCCCCAGCACAGCTGCACCTTCCCCATTGAGGTGCAGCCCGTCCCTACCGTAGAGCCTGTAGCCGACTGAGAAGTCGGCCCAGTTCTCCATGAACTCGAACCCTTCCTTCCTGCACCAATTTCTAAGCCACATATTTATCTCCCTAAGCTCCCGCTGTCTTTCTAGTGACGCTCGTGGCACCGGTAGTATTTCTGAAAACACCACCTTGGAGGTCCTGGACTTCAGCTTCTCTCCTAGTTCCCTGTAATCATTTTTAAGGACCTTCCACCTGCCTCTAACTTTGTCATTAGTACCAATGTGCACCATGACCGCTGGGTTTTCCCCAGCCCCACCCAGCAATCTGTCTATCCGATCCACAATATGCCGAACCCGAGCACCTGCCATCCCAAGTTCAACAGCTGATCAAGGAGGTCACCAGGATCCTCGAAGCCATGCAGCTCCAGCCAAAGACCAAGTCGGCGGAGAAGATCCAGCTCGCTGACTGCCCTGAGCATGTCCCCTGGATGCAGAGGAAGAACAGCAACCGGTATGGGCAACCCGTTTGTTACAGGTGCCACAAGACCGGCTACCACGCCCATCGATGTCCTTTAAAAGGGGGAACCCCTGGAGCCAAGGGCCAATCCTCAGGAGTAAACCAACAAGGCCCAGCTGATTGGCATGAGCGGTATGTCAGAGGTCACCCCATCATCTCCCTCGCCGTAGATGGTATTCCAACGTAGACACTCCTGGATAATGGCTCACAGGTAACGACTATACTGTATGTACTGTATAAGCATTACTGGTCTGATGACAACCTAACCCCGCCAGACTCTGGCCTTACCATTATTGTGGCTAATGGACTCCCGATGACCCAGGTGGGGTTTAAAGAGGTGACTCTTAAGGTGGGGCGAGTGGAGTTAAAACGTCAAGGACTTATAGTGGTGCAGAATGACCCTAGTGATCATAACCTGAAAATGGTCCTAGGAACCAATGTTATTGAAAATTGCATGGGGGAAATATTGTATTTACTTCAACAGTTGTCTGCAACAGCAGGAGCGGGCCGGTAGAGAGTCCTGCAGCGTGAGATTTGAGCCCTCCTGCAGGGGCAACAGGTGAATCTGTCTGGTGGAGAGATTGGTAGTGTGAGAGTGATGCATGTAGCTCCCCTTGTGGTGCCTCCTTGAAGTGAAATGATGATTTGGTGTAGGGCAGCAGTAGATTCCCGTGGACAAGATTATCAGGCAATGGTAGAGCCCTTGCCTTCAGAGCACTGGCCCACAGTCTTGACGGCCAGAGGAGTGATTGATGTCCGGAAGGGAAGAGTGCCCGTGAGAGTGTTCAACTGCGGAGAGGAAGAGGTTAAGCTACCCAGATATGCCACAATTGCCAAGCTGTTCACAGTAGATACACATGCCATCCAAGAAGCAGCATCCACCATCCCTTCATTCCAATCAGTCAGTGACACCTCACCAGGTCAGTCAGAGGAGTGGTGTCACGAATTACACGTAGGCACTGACTCCACACCTTCACACCAAAAGGAGGGGGTCTACAGGGTAGTGCAGGATTGCGAGCAGGTCTTCAGTAAACACCCGCTAGATTTTGGGAGGATAAAAGGGGTCCAACACTACATACATACATACAATACAGGTGCACACCCACCCATCACGAGGAGTGAGGAAACCGTAGATAGTGCGACATCACTGGGCCTAGGAGAGAACTTAGGGTTAAGAAGGTCTACATGCCCTAACCTAGGTCAGCCGCCACTCAGATACAGGGAGTAAGTAAAGTCTGTATAGGCTTGTATATAGTAAAGTATGTGTGTCGCCCGGGGACCAGGGGTACTCAGATCCGGGCCACGAGGTCACTTCTGTGGGTATCACGGTAGCGTGACCCGGTCTGTGATCCCAGGCTCCACAGTATAAAGGGATTTGGTAAGGGAGATTTATATTGTCCGTGACGCCACCCACGGTTGTGGTGATTGGGACACCACCGCTGCTCTGGACGGGGATCCCGGGAGTGATGGTATGGAGCAGCTAGATGTTAGTTCTCCCCTCCGTGGGTAGGGGGTTGGTTGTCCCGGGGCCCGGTGATGGGGTAAGCAGGGAGCAGGGCGCAGTGCTGCAGTGCGGTGCCCGAGGGCACGGGTGTACTCACAAGTAAGTCACACGGAGTCACTGGTAAACTAGGAATTTCCGGTGTCCACAGCCTTCGGTACGGGGGTGTTAGTGTCCCACACACGGTGCAGCAGCCCTTGTTGTTCTTTCCCTGCAGCCAAGTGCCTTTCTCTCCACTCTCTTCCTCTTTCTCCTCAGCCAGGAACGGGGAATCCACTCCCCTGTAGTGATCCGGGTACCCAGGTACCGAGGGGCCACCGCCCTGCTCCGGCTACCTCTGGCCCCTTCCTCACTACAGCCTGTCCCAGCCCTCTTGGAGCACGCTTCACAATCAGCCTGGGAGCTACAACTCCAGGCTCCTCTTCTGTCTCCTCTCCACACACTCTCTGCTCCAGCCGACCCCCCTGCTCTGCTTTTCTCTTACCCTGGGGGATGTGGTTTGTCTTGCTGCACCGGTGTGAGATCAGATTACCAAGGAGGATTAACTCTTTCTGTGACAACCTGGCTGTGCCAGGGCGTCACACACCCCCTTGGTAAAACATGGCCCGTCCTCGGGCCGTCTGGCCACCAACATTTATTAAACTGGGAAAAGAATAAAACATTTTAAACATTTTCACACATGCATTTTCAATCTTCCCACAGCGGGATGCACATTGCTTCAACGTTGCAACAACAATTAACACTTTTAATAATGGCAACGTAACAGGTCCTTTAGTCACCCACCCAAACAACCTAGCCTTGGTGCCGCCCCTAGGAAGCGGGCAGCATCCCTTGACCCCAGTCCAGAAACGGTTCCAGATTGGTCAACGGGACCAGTAGTTCGCTGCCGTTGCGGCCGGGCGGATTGCCGGAGCCGTCGTCATCTCCATCACGGCCGGGCGGACTGCCGGGGCCGGTGGCAGGGCGGTGACAAAGGTGAGGCCTGGGGACCCCAGGTCTGGGTCCTCCCCCCACAGGCGCTGCGGGCCCCGTTACCGGTAACAGGGGTAACGGGTCGGTGCATCGCTGCGGCGGCCTCTTTCAGGAACCAAATGCTGGCAGAGTCCTGGCGTCCCTGCCTTTACAGTCCTGGTCACATAAACTGCGGTTCCTTCCTCCTGCTCCCCCTTGGTAGTCGGGAGCAGTCCTTCTAGCAACTTTTAAAGTTTCCCTTTCGCTTCCGGTCCTCCGGAGCGTCACTTCCGCCCGCGTTCTCAGGGGGCGGAGCCTCTTTTTCGCGCCCAACGCTTGGGGAAGAAGGTGCTGGGCGGGAGATTTTCGCGCCCAAAATGGCGGCAAAGATGGCGACTTTAAAAATTTTGCAGCGGATCACCGCTGACAGTCCAGAACAAGGCGCACTTCCTCCAGGTAACTGGATGGGTTCGATCCTGTTCGTGACGCCAAATGTGTCGCCCGGGGACCAGGGGTACTCAGATCCGGGCCACGAGGTCACTTCTGTGGGTATCACGGTGGCGTGACCCGGTCTGTGATCCCAGGCTCCACAGTATAAAGGGATTTGGTAAGGGAGATTTATATTGTCCGTGACGCCACCCACGGTTGTGGTGATTGGGACACCACCGCTGCTCTGGACGGGGATCCCGGGAGTGATGGTATGGAGCAGCTAGATGTTAGTTCTCCCCTCCGTGGGTAGGGGGTTGGTTGTCCCGGGGCCCGGTGATGGGGTAAGCAGGGAGCAGGGCGCAGTGCTGCAGTGCGGTGCCCGAGGGCACGGGTGTACTCACAAGTAAGTCACACGGAGTCACTGGTAAACTAGGAATTGCCAATGTCCACAGCCTTCGGTACGGGGGTGTTAGTGTCCCACACACGGTGCAGCAGCCCTTGTTGTTCTTTCCCTGCAGCCAAGTGCCTTTCTCTCCACTCTCTTCCTCTTTCTCCTCAGCCAGGAACGGGGAATCCACTCCCCTGTAGTGATCCGGGTACCCAGGTACCGAGGGGCCACCGCCCTGCTCCGGCTACCTCTGGCCCCTTCCTCACTACAGCCTGTCCCGGCCCTCTTGGAGCACGCTTCACTATCAGCCTGGGAGCTACAACTCCAGGCTCCTCTTCTGTCTCCTCTCCACACACTCTCTGCTCCAGCCCCTCCCCCCTGCTCTGCTTTTCTCTTACCCTGGGGGATGTGGTTTGTCTTGCTGCACCGGTGTGAGATCAGATTACCAAGGAGGATTAACTCTTTCTGTGACAACCTGGCTGTGCCAGGGCGTCACATATGTATATATGCAAATTGTAAATGCCAATTAACCGTGTACCTCACCTGATTTACAAGTTGCACTTTATTGTTTATGGACCACTGGTCATCGGGCTGGGAATGACCCTAACTCTCGTAGTGTAAATAGTTGCACCAAAGGTGCTATATGAGTATCACACCATCTGCTGGACTACTTACCACCATCCTCAGGAGAGGAAGATTGGAGGAAAGATCTGGGATACAGATGGGCCAGACCTGGTCGGTCACCAAAGGGACCGGTGATCTGCCTCCTGGAATTTCTGGGTGGGTCCAGGACCTTTTTGGATGGTGGGTTGCAGGGTAGGGACTTCGCAACATTTAAGAAAAGTGCCTCACTGCACAGGGATGAAATGTTCAAAAGTTTTACTGTTGAAATGTTATTTATGTTTTACCTTTTTTCAGATGCAGAAAAAAAAAATAAACACCGGTGCCGGACATCCCGAGGACAGGCTGTGTTTTACCAAAGGGGAGTGTGATGCCCTGACAAAATCAGGGTGTCACAGATGACTGTACCCCTCCAGGGTGCAGGAATCACCTTCTCCTTGGAATTCTACCAACATCCCACACACAGTTACAAACACCAACCACAAAATCCTAGTCACCCCCCGGGACAATAAGGACACACCAGTGGGCGGGGCCAGGCAAATGGTGATGCCCACCTAGAGGTCCTGAGGTGTCAGGGGAGGGAACAAGTCAGTCTGAGTCAGAAAGAGAAACAGTCAAGTCTGGAGAGAGGAAGGGAGAGGAGTGTAGTGGTGGTCGGGGGTTGAAGCTCTCGGACTACCTGAGCTGACTAGGAGGCAGACGGCAGAGCATAGCCACAGGCAACAGAGATCTGGTCACGAGAGACCTTAAGTGGACCAGGGCAGGGTTGTAGCCCACCGGTGCCGACGGTGGAAATCCAGTCTTAAGGCCATGCACAGTCGGGGTACCTGGACCCCAGAGCAAGGACAGCTTTAAGCACCTTCCTAATTTACCAGCAGGGGACAAGATTCCAGATTTTGTCCCAGTAGCAGCCCGGATAGAGCAAGACGGCAGCCCAACGCGGGGCAGAGGGCGTCTGCATGTGCCTACAGAGATCCCAAGGGTTAGTTCTCGCGGGCCACAGCTCCCACAGCAAATACACAGGGAGTGGACTTACCCCGTTTCATATGGACTAGTCACCACACAAAGAAACAACACAAAAGTGCAGGAGGAAGGGCCCCTGTCCTATCACTGGTGTGCGGGACCCGAGCACACCCCTCCAGAGGCAACCGGCATCCGGCCTTGGTTTACAATAGGACTCTGTGTGTTTACTAACCCTCCAAATCAGCATAGCCTCATCCAGCACCACGACTACCAACTGTAAGTTCCCTGTTTCCTGCCTCCTAAAGACTGCTCCCTGCAACCCTTCACAATACCCTGGGCCCTGGGACTACACCTCCCCTACCCGTGGAGGGATCCCACCTTGCTGCCCTGCTCCATCAGCCCCGGGCACCCCCATATCTAGGCAGTGGCAGTGTCACCATCCATCACCGCAACCCACGGGTGGCGTCACTGACAAAGACTCTATCCCCTGTAAATAACCCTTTTGGGCGACAGACGGCTGCATGAGCCCCGGATCCGGCTGCCACTCGAGCCACAGCATCGCCCGGATCCGAGCACCTCGAGCGGCCCCCCTGTTGTGGTCTGTCCCCCGCCCGCGACAACAGTAATTGTCACACACCTCGCCCAAAGAAGTCTACAAGCACCATCTCTCTGGCAAAGGGGTGTGGAGCCCCCACGGCTCAGCATTGGCTCCACTCTTAAGTCCTATCAGTGATTGACAGTTATCACTGCATACATTCTTATATAATGAAACCTGTCAATCACTGATAAGACCACCCATTGGACTGAAAATCCAAGTGTAGCGCCCCTGAGGCTTCAGTCGCCACAGAGTATTGCACCCAATTTTGAGTGTAATGCTACACCCAAATACTGAGGAGGTCAGTCCCGGTTTCACCACTTACACACTCAAATACACACAAATACACACTGGGGACTGGGCTAGGGTAGGGTAGGGTAATAAAGGGGTCATCGACAGAGTAGCATTTACAGGATGCCCTTATACAGGGGTCCCAGTCCCACTAGCTCAGGAGGGGGAGGTGCAGCCAGCAGGGGGAGTCAGGAGCCAACACAACAGTTAGAGGAGTTCTCCATCAGGAGAGCAACGGAGCAGACGTGTTTCATAGGTGCTCTGGTGGGAAGAAGGAAGAGTTCACACGATTGCCGTGGGGAGAGTGCATCTGCTCCCCTCGGAATCGGTGCAACACAGGGTGGCAGGACCGTAGGGAAGATCATACTTCACGTTGGTTTTCCAGAATCAACCAATCAATCAGGAAAGTTTCTGTGATGGCGGGAGGCCAGGCATGGTTTTTCGTCAACCATGATCCACTTCTTAACATCCAGGGCAAACCACGCTCACTCTCCACAATGCCGGGAGTAGCTCACCATATCCCCATGCTCCAGATTTCGGTCTGGGTGGCCGGTTGGCAAGTGAGGGGCCACATCCCTCTAGGACACAAAGATTTCGGACTCCAGTCCCGGCTCATAGATGAAACCCCATCCATTCTAGGTGTTAAAGTATCGGACCTGTCCTCTATATGTCGGGCTCCGGACCCGGAAGGTAGCTTGGCGAAGGTAATCCTTTTCCTTGTAGGTGCGGGCAAGCACCTCAGCCTTGCGCTTCTCTCTGGCAGCTATCTCCCGGCGTAACTGCTGTTGCTGCTGCTCCCAGTACGGGGCACGGGTTCCATTCTCCTCCTCCTGCTCGGGAGCCAGGCCCACTCTGATGCCCTCAGCGCCAGCGGCGACCGGCCTCTCATACTGCCGTGGGCCCCATCGATCAGCGGCCTGCTCCGCCTCTGCAGGTGCACCTCGGCTGCTCCACAGCCGGGACGGGGTACTTGGGAGTGGCTGGCGCCGCAGCTGGGGTAGACTTCCGGTCCGGTGCCGCCTCCGTTGCGGCCGAGCGGACTGCCGGAGCCAACATCATCACTGGTGCGGCCAGACTCGGGGCCGGACGGGATGTCATCTGGGTTGCAGCCTGGCTTGGGGCCGGGCCGGGTGCTGAGGCGGTGGTACAGACGAGGCCCGAGGTCCCTGTTGTTGGGTCCTCCTCCGCAGATGAGACTGGTTCCGCTGCCACAGGTTGAGGTAGCGGGTCGATCAGGGCAGTGGCTGTGGACACGGGCGACGAGGGAGGCGACGTGGCAGACGGGGGCAGGCCAGACCCCTTTACCAGGACAGCCGGTTCCTGGGGAACATAGGGGTGTGGGTCACTGCTTACCCGCTCCTCCGAGGCCATCTCCATCTCACACGCCCGGACAGCGGCAGCCAGTCCATTCATCTCGGTCATCCATCTCGTCAGGATGAAGTGGGCTTGGGCCTGGATCCTTTGGCACATCTTCTCCGTCTGCTCATCAATCCAGTCTTCGGTTCCGGGAACGGGACTCTCCACACGCTGGTTGCCGAATCGCTGAGAAATCTTGCCGCGTTGTTGTCTAGGAATGGTTTTCTGCAGAGTCCTGGTGTCCCTGTCCTTTATCTTCTCTGGTCACATGCCACTCTTTCCTACCCTCCCCCTTGGTTTTCGACAGTAGTCTCGCGGGACCCACTGTCCTTTGCTGCTTCCTGCTTTGTGAGTCACCGGGTTCCGCCAGGGTTCTTAGGGGGCTGGGCTTCAGCTTAGCGCCCTTTTCGGGGAAGAAGAATGTGATGTTGTTGTTTTTGGCACCAAATATGGCGGGCAAGATGGCAGCAGTCCAAAATTTGTAGCGTTTAATGGTCTATAGTTCAGAAAGAGGCGCACTTCATCCAGGTTTGTAGATGGGGTAGGAATCCTGTTCGTGATGCCAGGTTCGGGTTGTTGCGGACAGGGGCCAGGCCACTGCAGGGGCTGCTCGGATCCGGGTGCGTTACTGCGTCTCGAGTGGTGACCGGACCCGGGCTCGTACGGCCGTCCATCTTCACAACCGTAGAAAGGGAGTATTTACAGGGGATTGATTTGTCGGTGACGCCACCCGTGCGTTGCGGTGAGAATTGGTAGCACCGCTGCTGCCTGGTGATGGGGCGCCCAGGGCTGATGGAGCGGGGCAGCAGGATGGAATCCCCTGCATGGGTAGGGGAGGTGTAGTCCTGGGGGCCAAGGTACACGGGAGTAATGGCTGCTGGAGGTGACGGTCCTGGTTGGACCGGGGGTAAATGGTGTACTCACAGTTCAAAGAATCACACACAAAGTCCAGTGGTAAACCAAATTGCCAGTGACCGGTCGCCTCCGGCGGGTGTATTCGGGTCCCACATTCGGGTGTAGCAAACAGGTGTCCCTTCCTCCTGCACTTGGTGTCTGTGTCTCTTCTGGGACAACTCCGCATGGAATGGCGAAGTTCACTCCCGGTACTGTGTATGTTTGGGAGCTGTGGCTTGCGAAATCTGACCCTTGGGATTTCTGTGGGTTCTGTCGGACACCTAATCCTCCGCGTTGGGCTTCTGTTTCACTCTCTTGGCTTCTGTGGAACAAGGCCTGAAACCTTGTCCCCGGCTGGTTAATTAACAAGGGGTTTGCAACCTTCCTCGTCCTGGGGTCCGGGTACCCCGACTGTGCACAGCCTCCGGACCGGATTCCTGCTGTTGGCACCGGTGGGCTACAACCCTGCCCCGGTCCACTTAAGGTCTCCCGTGACCGGATCTCCGTCGCCTTTGGTCCTGCTCTGCCATCTGCCCACCTAGGCCGGTAGTCCAGGGGCACCAACCCCTGACTCTACTGCACTTCCACACTCCTCCACTGTCAACTGTCAACTCTCTTGTTTGGACTGTTCTGTTGTGTTCCCGCCCCTGACACCTCAGGACCCCTAGGTGGGCGCTCCTATCTGCCTGGTCCCGCCCACTGGTGTGTCCCTATTGTCATGGGGGGCTGGCTAGGCTTTACTGGCTGTGTGTTGTACCTGGGTTTGGGTGTTGTGTTGGTGTGCCAAGGTGGATGGAGTTTGGTTCCACTTCTGTGATTACCTGCTTTTGCCAGGGCGTCACATTTCCAGCTTCCCTGACCACACAGCGCCTGAAAGCACAGTGCCAGAGAGGATATGGGGCCTTGCATAACGCCAGACCCCATATCGGAACTGCAGCACCTGCATATAGGGACAAGAGTACTAATCATGAAAACCCGGGTCCCCATGTAGCTTCAAGCCAGGGGGTCAACAAACAGGCGTTTCAAGGAGGGAACCCACCGAACACCACACCGGACTGATCTCGAAAAGGATTTGGGTTTGACAGAGCCCATCATAGCAATTGACCGGTATTACCTGGGTGAGCGGCACATCACAAAAGTGATTAAACAACCTGGAACCGCAGCCATAGACTATGCCTCTTTATTACCGGCACCGCCAGTCGGCACTTCGGTGCCCGCCATTACTACTCCCCTCATCATCCTCCCGGGGCCCACTCCACCTGTGGAGAGCGATACTATCTATAGCTGCCACCACCATCCGCCCCGGAGGACAGCGACAGCAGCGGTGGCCGATTCCATGGCCGCATACCACAGCTGGCGTCACAACATTCACCTCACTACTACCCCCATCATCCTTCCCCAGGCATCTTCTGTATGCCTCGGGGCTACAGAGCCAGACCAGGCTGCCCATGACAACAACAGTCGATGGCCCGGCGACAAGTAGGTTAACCGCCTACCCTGTGGGGCGCTACACAAGAACAAGGGTTTAAATGATTAAAACACAGGTTATACTGAATCTTTTATCACAAAGCTCTATGTCAGTTTGCTCAGCTCCCCCTGCTCTATAACATGATGCCTATAGAATGGACAGCATTTTCAAGGTGACGGGTCTCTTTAAGGGCTAAGCCACACGGCGAGAAAAACGGTGCGAGTGGAGTGCGATAAAACATCGCATTCCACTCGGACCAATTCTAGCCTGTGTGTCAGCACACATGAGCGATTATTTTCTCAGCCCTAATCGGACTGAGAAAACAATCGCAGCATGCTGCGATTGTAATCCGAGACTCTTTCTCTCGCACCCATTCAAGTGAATGGGGCGAGAGAAAAATCGCACTGCACTCGCGGTACACCGGTGTACTGCTAGTGCAGTGCGAGAATGGCTATAGCCGGCTACGCAGGAGAGAGGGGGAGAAATCCCTGCCTCCCCTCCTGAGTGCCGGCCCGCCCCCTGCAGCTGAGGTCTGCTCGCACGAACGGACCTCAGTTGCAAGGACACAAGTATGACACTCGGCTCTGCTGTACTGCCAGCACGAGCCGAGTCTCATGCAAGGGGATCGCAGTAGTCCCCGTGTGGCCCCAGCCTAAAGAAGACATTAATTTTCAAGATTCATGGAATCGTTGAGCAGAATTATTACAGATGTACGGTTGCTTTCATATTGATGCAGCAACAATAATTTAGGCATCAGATATTAATGCACATTTAACAGTAAGTTATGTGACTAAGGTTTGGGGTCATAATTTTTTTACTTTGACCCCCAGAAGTGAACAGAATATTACCAATGAATGCTGTACGCATTTTGTGCTGCTTTTAATCAAATAGTTTTCTAAATATCATATGACTGGTTTATTTATGTCGCGGGCGGCGGGGCGCTGCGCTCACCACGCTCGGGTCTGGCGCTGCTGCTGCTGCTCGGTGGCTCGAGCGGTGGGCCGGATCCAGGGACTCGAGCGGCGCTCCTCGCCCGTGAGTGAAAGAGGTAGTTTGGTTTGGGGATTTGGTCCGTGACGCCACCCACGGGTTGTGGTGAGGTTGGTCACCACCGCTGCTATTGACGGGGATCCCAAGAGCGATGGCAGAGAGCAGCTGGGATGTTTCTCTCCCCTCCGTGGGTAGGGGGATTGGTGGTCCCGGGGCCCGGTGAGGTGACGGGGAGGCAGGGTTGGCAAGGTGCAGGGTCGCTTGGACTGCGCAGCGCGGTACCGGATGGCACGGTAGTACTCACTCAGCCACAAATAGATGCAACGTCTCTGGTAAAACAAACGGCTGGATGGACGGGTCCCGCAGCCGGCTGCTGTGGTTTCTCCTGGACGGGTGGTGGTGGCTGCCTTTCCCTGCAGTCCCGATGGCTTCCCACCGGTAACCCGCTCCCCAGCGTGTATATGTGCCGGAGGAGCCCTTTTGCTCGTAGGCTCTGGCCCTTGGAACTCTAGCTGTGGCGGTAGCTATACTTCCTTTTGCTGGTTGGACGGTTGCCTTCAATCGGGTCTTGGCTGTTAGGAAACCCCTGGGGTTCCGGTCACTAACGGATTTGACCTGTTTAATGGCGACTCCAAGCCTGGTCGGGGTCCGCAGGCCCTGCCGGTTTGTGCTGGCTTCACTTCGCTCCCCGGTTCGGTACCGGCGGGCCACCGCTCGTCCCCGGTCCTACGGTTCCGCGTCGATCTGCCTCTCCTGCAGACGGCCACCACCGTCTGCCAACCTTGCTCTCGGTGCCCGGGCCACGTACCCGGACACAGTCAGTTTGCTCCTCTACTGCTACTTCACTCCTCACTCTTCCACTTCCCTAACTTCACTGCCTTCCTTCTCCCGCCTCCAGGACTGTGAACTCCTCAGTGGGTGGGGCCAACCGCCTGGCTCCACCCCACCTGGTGTGGACATCAGCCCCTGGAGGGAGGCAACAAGGATTTTGTGTCTGGCTGATGTGCCTATCTCGGGGTGGGGGTGCATGTTGTACTACCTGTGACGACCTGGCTAGTCCAGGGCGCCACATTCCCCCTTGGTTAAATGCAGACCGTCCGCGGGCTGCCCGTCCATCACCGGTTTTATTTTTTTTTTTAAACTGCAAAAAATAAATAACATTTAAACATTCAACAAAGCATATTTATAAATCTTCCCTTAACGGGAGGCACGGTACTTTAACGTTACAAACACATTTTTATTAATAACGGTCGGCTTCCGCTCTCCCACCCAAACAACCTGGCCCTGATGGTTCCCCTAAGAAGTGGGCAGCACCCCTTGACCCCAGTCCAGACCCAGGCTGCCCGAGCGGGAACGGGTATGGTGTCTCGCACCCGACTGTCACTTCAGGGGACCCCACGTCCATGGGGGACCCCTGACCCCCGGAGGATCGCCACCGGTTGCGGTAGTGGTGGGCCTGGGCCAACACTTTCCTCCAGGCCCATTCTCCAAATCAGCCTCTCCGGAGGCGGCAACGGAATTATGCCCAACATATTTACATTTCCACTAGTTTGTGGGTGCCCTGCTAGTTCTCAGGCATGTCCATAAGCAGCTTCTTATGCAACGGTACAAACGGTCCCTACGGGGACTACTTGCTGGCAACGGCCGGGTCAATCACGGTGTTAATCAGGTAAAAACTTTGGTATATCACTTTTCATTTAACAGGTTAACGGTACTGGTGGTCCCAACGGGTACAATGGTGCAACGGAGGGACCGCTGCCTTACTCTGACTCTTCCTCTGAGGTGGCCTTGTGATGCCCTGGGCAAGCCAGGGGTCACAGGTCATAACACCACCACACCCTATACCCCAGTTAGGAACACCTAGGCTAACCAAAAATTCTTGTTGCCTTCCTCCAGGGGCTGATGTCCACACCAGGGGGTGGGCCAGGTGGTTGGCTCCGCCCACCGAGGAGTTCACAGCCCTGGAGGCGGGAAAACCAGGGGGATCAGTTAGGGAAGTGGAGGAGTAAACAGTGAAGTAGAAGGAAGTGGTAGAGGAGCTTGAGAGAAGGAGTAAAAAGTGACAGTTTGTAAAGCCTGAAGCTGGTCCGGGTGTGTGCCCCGGACTGAGAGACAGCAAGGTCAGCAGACGGCGGTGACTGTCCGCAGGGGTGACTGCTTGGAGGTTGCTGGAAGGACCGCGGACGGGTGGTGACCCGGCGGTCTGGAGCAGTATACGAAGAACAGTCAGCACCAGTGGCAGGGGCCTTTCGGATCCCGGCAAGGCTAGGAGTCGCCGTGAAATTGCCAAATCCGTCAGTGAAGGGGACGACTGTCTCCCAACAACCAAGTCCCGATTGAAGGCAACAGTCCAACCGTAACAGAGAGACACCGCCACCGCCAGGGCACCAGTTTCTCAGGGCCAGCTTCTGCGGGCAAAGTAGAGCTCCTCCGGCCCATATCCAAGCCGGGGAGCGGGTTACCGGTTGGAACTCATCGCAACCATCATCATCTTAGGTGCAGGAAAAAGGGACCGTCACCGTCACCATCAACTACTGGGGAAAGCAAGTGCAGCCGTCCGTGGGAACCGTCTTTCCAGCCGTGTGTTTTACCGAGAACTGTGTCATCATCTCAGGCTGAGTGAGTACCACAGTGCCGCAAGGCACAGAGCTGCCCCCGCGTCCCTGCACCCCCACCAAGCCCTGCATCACCTATCTCATCACTGGGCCCCAGGACAACCAACCCCCTACCCACGGAGGGGGAGGACTAACATCTAGCTGCTCCATACCATCACTCCCGGGATCCCCATACAGAGCAGCGGTGGTGTCAACAAATCACCACAACCGTGGGTGGCGTCACGGACAATAAACTATCCCAAATCCCAATCCCCTTTCACTCACGGGCGAGGAGCGCCGCTAGAGTCCCCGGGATCCGGCCCATCGCTCGAGCCACCGAGCAGCAGCAGGCCGCAGCAGCCGCGGCAGCCGGACCCGAGCAGTGGGAGAGCGCGGCGTCCCCTCCTCCGCCCGCGACAACATGGCGTCACGAACAGGATCTTACCGCTCTGCCGTCAGGTAGAGGTGCGCCTTGTTACCGCCGGAGGTGTCCGGCCGAAAAATTTCAGAAGCCGTCATCTTTGGCGCGAAGAGTTCCCGCTCGAGCGTCTTCTCGAGTAGCAGAGGCGCGAAGGCCAAAACCCCGCCCCGATAGAGGAGGGGCCGGAAAGAAGCTAAGGGAGACGGAATGGCGGCGAGCTGCATGTGAGCGCGGCTATAGAAGCAGGGACGCCAGGACCCTGCGGCCATTGACTGGTTCCTGGAAGGGGCCGCTGCTAAAGATGCTGAGTCCGACCAACAACACCGTGGTCCCCGCGCTTGGCCCCGCAGCGTGGGTGGAAGTCCGGACCGTCCAGCTAAGCAGCCGTCTGCAAGTCAAGCTGCAGCTCCTCATGGAGGAGTGGGAGGCCGACATGGCGGAAGTGGTGGCGGCCATACGGAGACGCGAGGTGGAGGGAGTCTTGGAAGGGAGGGTAAGTGACCCACGCCCCTGTACCCCTAGTGGGTCGGTCATCGCGGCTGAGGGACCCGGTCCATACCCGCTCGCCCTGCTACCTCCCCCGCTACCCGTGTTGGCTGCTGCTGCCCCGCCACTAGGCCCGCTACCACCACCATCGGTAGTGGTACCCTGCCAATCCGCCCCGGCGGACCGACCTGCAGCAGAAGCTCGTGACCGCCCTGATCCGCTTCCATGGAAGAAGCTGAAGGCTGAGGCCGTCAGCAAAGATGCACCGGAGGCACGGCGGGGATGCGGCTGCCAGGAGGCAGAGCAGGCCATGTCACAGCAGGGTCCCTCATTACTGAAGGTGCCGGTCGTAGCCGACACGGAGGGACTCTGGCTGGGTCCGTCCCCCGCACACGCTGAACCAGAGCAAACAGAAAGTTCTCCCGGCTGGGAGCGGCGGCAACAGCAGCTGCGCAGGGAGATCAATGCCCGAGAGGGGTGTAGAGCGGATGTGCATGCCCGCATGTATATGGAAGAAGATCGCCTGCAGCGAGCTACCATTGGGGTCCAGAGCGGTGCACCATGTGAAGGTGGCACTAAAGCCCCACGAGTGAGAATGGACTGTTGAGCCGCAAAAGGCAGCGGAGCACCGTTGCACCGTCCCCGTTGGGACCACTACTGTGTTTGTTTGAAAAATGATGATAAGCAAAATGATTACCGAAAAGTCATTCTGATTCTGATTGGAAACCGGCCGTTGCCGGCACCGTTGTCCCCGTGGGGACCGTTTGAAAAGTTATGCATAGGAACTCCTATGGACAAGCCCGTGAACTTGCAGGGCAACCACAAACGTTAGTGGCATGTAAATAAGTTGTTTTACCGTTACCGTTTCCGCAGTGCCGCCTCCGGAGAGGCAGGTTGGAGGGAGGGCCCGCAGTAGAGCCGGCTGGGGCCCAGCCACCACAGGAACCGGTGGCTACCCTCTGGAGGGGAAGGACAGATCCCGCTCGGGTAACTTGTGCTGGACTTGGGTCAAGGGGTGCTGCCTGGGTTTTAGGGGCAGCATCAGGGCCAGGTTACTTGGGTGGGAGAGAGCGGAGACCATAACCGTAAACCGTTTGCAACGTTTAAGTACTGAACCTCCCGATGTGGGATGATGCCATAAATTGTTATGTTTACCGTTTTACCTTTTATATATTTTCAGAAAATAAAACCGGTGTTGGACGGGCAGCCCGCGGACGGTCTGCATTTTGCTAAGGGGGAATGTGACGCCCTGGGCAAGCCAGAGGTCACAGGTCATAACACCACCACACCCTACACCCCAGTTAGGAACACCTAGGCTAACCAAAAATCCTTGTTGCCTTCCTCCAGGGGCTGATGTCCACACCAGGGGGTGGGCCAGGCGGTTGGCTCCGCCCACTGAGGAGTTCACAGCCCTGGAGGCGGGAAAACCAGGGAGATCAGTTAGGGAAGTGGAGGAGTAAACAGTGAAGTAGAAGGAAGTGGTAGAGGAGCTTGAGAGAAGGAGTAAAAAGTGACAGTTTGTAAAGCCTGAAGCTGGTCCGGGTGTGTGCCCCGGACTGAGAGACAGCAAGGTCAGCAGACGGCGGTGACTGTCCGCAGGGGTGACTGCTTGGAGGTTGCTGGAAGGACCGCGGACGGGTGGTGACCCGGCGGTCTGGAGCAGTATACGAAGAACAGTCAGCACCAGTGGCAGGGGCCTTTCGGATCCCGGCAAGGCTAGGAGTCGCCGTGAAATTGCCAAATCCGTCAGTGAAGGGGACGACTGTCTCCCAACAACCAAGTCCCGATTGAAGGCAACAGTCCAACCGTAACAGAGAGACACCGCCACCGCCAGGGCACCAGTTTCTCAGGGCCAGCGCCTGCGGCAAAGTAGAGCTCCTCCGGCCCATATCCAAGCCGGGGAGCGGGTTACCGGTTGGAACTCATCGCAACCATCATCATCTTAGGTGCAGGAAAAAGGGACCGTCACCGTCACCATCAACTACTGGGGAAAGCAAGTGTAGCCGTCCGTGGGAACCGTCCTTCCAGCCGTGTGTTTTATCGAGAACTGTGTCATCGTCTCAGGCTGAGTGAGTACCACAGTGCCGCAAGGCACAGAGCTGCCCCCGCGTCCCTGCACCCCCACCAAGCCCTGCATCACCTATCTCATCACTGGGCCCCAGGACAACCAACCCCCTACCCACGGAGGGGGAGGACTAACATCTAGCTGCTCCATACCATCACTCCCGGGATCCCCATACAGAGCAGCGGTGGTGTCAACAAATCACCACAACCGTGGGTGGCGTCACGGACAATAAACTATCCCAAATCCCAATCCCCTTTCACTCACGGGCGAGGAGCGCCGCTAGAGTCCCCGGGATCCGGCCCATCGCTCGAGCCACCGAGCAGCAGCAGGCCGCAGCAGCCGCGGCAGCCGGACCCGAGCAGTGGGAGAGCACGGCGTCCCCTCCTCCGCCCGCGACAGCCTCACCCTCCGCTACCAATATTTCAAACATGCGGTGGCAGGCCTGTTGGGAAAGGGATGCCCAGTATCCATTTCCACCGGCGCGCGGGCTATAGAAAGCTACCGGTCCACCGCCGTGGCGAAGGCTCTCACCCGCTTCCTCGGACTCCGAAACTGGCTCTGTATCAGGTCCGGAATCATCACTCCTAACCTCCTTATGGTCAGGGGCTCCCTCTAGGGCCAGGCGGACTGCCGGGGCATTCTTCTCCTCTGCGCCATGTGAGTCGCCACCAGTCGCGTTAGCATCCGGACCCGCAGCCTCCGCAAGCTCTCTGACCTCTGGACCCCCGGCACTCAGCACTTCGGGCCCCACCGCTGTAGCACGGGGCAGCAGGTCAGGTAGGTTAGCGCTGGGGTGCCCCATGGGTAGTGGCAGGGACGATACAAGGGCCAGGATCGGACCGGGTCTCCCAGCCACAGCGGCCAGTCCCTGTGGGACATGGAGGCGTGGGTCACTCACCAGCTCCGTCACGTCGGCTCCCATCTCGTGCATCTGGGCAATCGCAACCAGCGCTTCCACCTCGGTGGTCCACTGCTCTGCCAGGAGACGTATCTGATTCCGATGACGTTGGTTGGACTCAGTTACTCGGGTCCTCATCCACGCTACGGTCCCGGGCGTGGGCTGCTGGGCCGCGGGCGGTACAGGCGGGGTTGACATGGTATCGCAGCTTCAGAGTTCCAGGAACCGGATTGTTGACAGAGTCCTGGCGTCCCTGTTTTTATGGCCTCGGTTCACATGCGGCCAGACGCCATCCGCCCCCCTTGGTCTTCTCTCAGCACCTCCTCTTCAGGGGCGAGGCTTCGGCTTTCGCACCTCCACTGCTCGAGAAGACGCTCGAGCGGGAAAATCTTCGTGCCCAAGATGGCGGATTCTGAAATTTTTCGGCCGGACACCGCCGGCGGGACACAAGGCGCACCTCTACCAGCCGGTAGAACGGTAAGATCCTGTTCGTGACGCCACGTTTGTCGCGGGCGGCGGGACGCTGCGCTCACCACGCTGGGATCCGGCGCTGCTGCTGCTGCTTGGTGGCTCCAGCGGTGGGCCGGATCCGGGGATTCGAGCGGCGCTCCTTGCCCGTGAGTGAAAGGGGTAGTTTGGTTTGGGGATTTGGTCCATGACGCCACCCACGGGTTGTGGTGAGGTTGGTCACCACCGCTGCTATTGACGGGGATCCCAGGAGCGATGGCAGGGAGCAGCTGGGATGTTTCTCTCCCCTCCGTGGGTAGGGGGGTTGATGGTCCCGGGGCCCGGTGAGGTGACGGGGAGGCAGGGTTGGCAAGGTGCAGGGTCGCTTGGACTGCGCAGCGCGGTGCCGGATGGCATGGTAGTACTCACTCAGCCACAAATGGATTCAAAGTCTCTGGTAAAACAAACGGCTGGATGGACGGGTCCCGCAGCCGGCTGCTGTGGTTTCTCCCGGACGGGTGGTGGTTGCTGCCTTTCCCTGCACCTTTTGTGTATGTTCGGTCCCAATGGCTTCCCACCGGTAACCCGCTCCCCAGCGTGTATATGTGCCGGAGGAGCCCTTTTGCCCGCAGGCTCTGGCCCTTGGAACTCTAGCTGTGGCGGTAGCTGTATTTTTTTTTGCTGGTTGGACGGTTGCCTTCAATCGGGTCTTGGCTTTTAGGAAACCCCTGGGGTTCCGGTCACTAACGGATTTGACCTGTTTAACGGCGACTCCAAGCCTGGTCGGGGTCCGCAGGCCCTGCCGGTTTGTGCTGGCTTCACTTTGCTCCATGGTTCGGTACCGGCGGGCCACCGCCCGTCCCCGGTCCTACGGTTCCACGTCGATCTGCCTCCTGCAGACGGCCACCACCGTCTGCCAACCTTGCTCTCGGTGCCCGGGCCACGTACCCGGGCACAGTCAGTTTGCTCCTCTACTGCTACTTCCCTCCTCACTCTTCCACTTCCCTAACTTCACTGCCTTCCTTCTCCCGCCTCCAGGACTGTGAACTCCTCAGTGGGTGGGGCCAACTGCCTGGCTCCACCCCACCTGGTGTGGACATCAGCCCCTGGAGGGAGGCAACAAGGATTTTGTGTCTTGCTGATGTGCCTATCTCGGGGTGGGGGCGCATGTTGTAGTACCTGTGATGAGCTGGCTAGTCCAGGGCGCCACATTTACATAGAGAAACTTAGCTTTAAGAACAAAAATATTGAGGAAAAGGACCACTTTAAGTGTATATGTGGAAGGAGCACTTGCCGTGTCACTATCGGTTTGCTGCCTTTTCTCTTGCACTGTTCCCATCTGTTGCACAATAACAGGAGACCTGCACTCTATTTTCTGTACACATTACATGCCAAACTAAAAATGTATGCTATTAACAGAGAAGATATTTTTCCAACAGAAGATTTGTGGATTACATTCCTTAGTTTATCCTGTGCAAAAAAAAAAAATGACATATATGAAGGTTGAAAGGAAAGTGGCTGTACTAATAGCTTGCAAGAGAACAGCATTAAACATAGAAATGAATTAATGTAGATTATTTGCTGTTATGGCTTAATGGGGGTTAGTTGTACATGAGAAGGAGGTACTTATTATAAAGTATATTTTTTGCACTTCATTTTCTGGTTTCATATAGTTGCAGACAGCAGGATCTTAGCAGTAAATGTCTAAAGGGGGCTTTACACGCTCCGATATCGTTAATGTTTGGTCGTCGGGGTCAAGTTGTTAGTGACGCACATCCGGCGTCATTAACGATATCGCAGCGTGTGACACTGACCAGCGACCTTAAGCGACCTCAAAAATGGTGAAAATCGTTCACCATGGAGAGGTCGTCCCAAACTCAAAAATCGGTAAGGGTTGTTTATCCAGGTGGTTCATCGCTCATGCGGCAGCATATATCGCTATGTGTGACACCGCAGGAGTGAGGAACGTCTCCTTTCCTGCCGCCAGCCACAATGCGGAAGGAAGGAGGTGGGCGGGATGTTACGTCCTGCTCATCTCCGCCCCTCCGCTTTGATTGGCCGGCCGCTTAGTGACATTGCGGTGACGCCGCTGTGATGCCGAACGTCCCTCCCCCTTGAAGGAGGGATTGTTCGGCAGTCACAGCGACGACGCCGACCAGGTAAGTATGTGTGACGCTGCCGTAGCGATAATGTTCGCTACGGCAGCGATCACAATCAAATCGCATACACGACGGGGGCGGGTACTTACACGCTCGCTATCGCTACAAATTGCTAGTGATATCGCTATCGTGTAAAGCTCCCTTAAGGCTTTGAGCTCACAAACGATATTGCGCTGCACATATAGGGGCTCTCTCTATATGTTTTTCCTGACATTATAGCTTTGTTTTTTGGGGGCAAGAAATATTTTGACCTGATGTTGCTTGAAAGTCCATGTTAACATATAAAGTATCTAATATACAATTTAATACAAAATTATACCCAGAAAACTTGGGTGCTCAATAATTTACATCTTTTTCATTACTTTACACTACTCTAGGCCTGGGGCAAGGTATTTTGGTACCCTAGAAAGACTGTTAGGGGTCGTATTACTCCATGCTACTTCCTTTGCTTTCAAATGGAGACATCATTGGACTCCATAAAAGTTAAAGGGAACCTGTCACCAGGATTTTCCCTTATAAACTGTCATCTCCACCAGTGGGCTCTTATATACAACATTCTAGAATACTTTATATAAGAGCCCAAGCCATGCTGGATAATGTAAAAAACACCTTTATTATACTTACCTGGGGGGGTCGTCTCCAATGGGTGTCACTGCTGTTAGGTCCGGCGCCACCTCCCTTCTGTCCATCACTGTCCTCCTTCCCATTTCCGTGTCGATGACGCATCTTATATCATCGACATGGAGACCTTAATAGCGCTCCTGTGCGTATGCACTTTGAGCTGGCATGCTGAGGGCAGAGCAAAGTACTCTGTACTGTGCAGATGCGAGGAAAAGTCAAAGACCCCCTATGCACTACAATACTTTAATCTGCCCTCAGCAAGGCAGATGAATGTGCGCTAAATAACGGAAACATGGTTAGACAACAGGGCTGTTAATTTAAAGGGCTATAGTCTTTCACGAATGACCGTACAAATAAAAAAGTGGGACGAGTTTACTGATATGTAAAATTGTTCCAAAAACCCATCCTACGTGATAATATATATGCGGCTAATGAAAATGTAAAGTCCATGAGGGTGGAGAAAAGGGGAGGGTGAAAAAATAGTAAAATACTGATAGTAGTTTGTTATAGATCTTTAAATATAATAGAAGAAGCAGAAAATATCTTCATGAAGCTAACAGATGAGGTAGTGACTTAGGAAGAAGTAGTCATTATAGGGGACTTCAACTTCCCTGAAATAAATTGGGGAGCAGAAAACTGCAGGTCCAGCATAGGAAACAGGTTTTTGACAACAATGAAAAACAATTACCAGTGATGAGCCACCCCCTAGTGTTCGAGTTTGGTTCGTCGAACAGCGGGTGTGTTTGTCGAACGTTCAACAAACACCTTTGAACTCCATTGAAAACAATGGGCAAACACATACAAACACATTATACATATACACATACAGTTAATAAACATTGCCATTATACTTACAGGTCCCCGCGACGCGTCCTGCAGACTCTGTCTCCCACCGCTTCTCCTTCCGATCATCACTGTGCCCTCCCGGTAACCAGCACTGATGATAGGACCTTCCGTGACATCATAGCATGTGACCAGTCACGTGTGTATTATCTCATTGGCTACAAACTGGTCACGTGTCTAGACGTCATGCTATTTCCTGTCAGTGCATCTCTCCGTGTACCTGCGAGATACTCTGGCACATGGTCGGTTCCCCATTCCTGCATGTCGGCGCTCTTTGCAGAGTCAGCCCACATGAAGGGACTAGATGCCACAGCCGGTGAATAGCGGTGCCGGGAATTAGGTGACCGGAGATCACCATTGCTATAGTAACCCGCCTGTCAGGTTAGTATTGTAACAGTGGTAGCGGTGACATCAGCGTTTACAACCCGCAGCCTCTGCTCAATCATTGAGTGATTAGACTGCACAGGGAGCAGCAGCGCTCTTCCTCCCATGCAGTGCTGTCTGATGTAGTAGAGCTGTATGGGTTAAAGGAGAAAGAAGACAGAATACCAAGAACGTGGAGGGGTGAGAGGGAGTAACAAACATAGAGTCTCTAAGTGTGTCTGTGTATTTATTTCTATTAAAGTATTTTTTCTCTGTTTCGTCTCTTTTTTAACCCTTTATTGGAGATTCTTAATGGCCGGGTCAAACTTGCCTGACATTAAGAATCTCTGGCTTAATACTAGCTAGCAAAACAAAGCTAGTATTAACCCTTTATTACCCAGCGAGCCACCCAGCATGAGGGCTACTGGAAGAGTTGGATACAGCGCCAGATGACGGTGCTTCTATGAAAGCGCCATTTTCTGGGGTGGTAGCAGCTGCAATTTTCAGCAGAAAGCTTGGGCCAACCTGCGCTGAAGATTCCAATCCCAAGCTGCCTAGTTGTACCTGGCTGGACACAAAAATGGGGCGAAGCCCGTGTTGTTTTTGTTTTTTTTTAATTATTTCATGAAATTCATGAAATAATTAATAAAAGGTCTTCCCTATATTTTTAGTTCCAAGCCGGGTACAAATAGGCAGCTGTGGGTTGGGGGCAGCCGTACCTGCCTGCTGTACTTGGCTAGCATACAAAAATATGGCGAAGCCCACGTCATTTTTTTGGTGGGCAAAAAACTCCTGCATACAGTCCTGGATAGAAATTGGTTAGAGGATTTCACCAGCACAAAACTCCAGGCATTTTGTTCTTTAAAATAAAACTTCCTTTATTTTCTTATCATTAAAAAGTCCATGCTATGGTGGTCAAGCCCATGTCAGAGAGGACGCGTTTCGAACATCCAGTTCTTATTCAGTCTCTAAACCATCTAGTCACAGAACTGTTTAAAAAGGGCTGAACCCAAACATGTGATCAAATGCAAGGAGAGAGCAAGACAAATACAAAAACATTAACCCCTTGAGTTATATCACTCCATATAATGCTTATAACACTTATATATATACAAAGTATTTTTTTAGCCAGATTAATATGCAAACATCAATTCATTTCTTTTATTTAAACCTTTCGGAAATCTTGTGCCCATTAAAAACATCCATTTTATTTCTCTCTGAAAGAGGATATCTTTCAAATTTCCACCCCTTCTAGGTAGTTGAATTTTTTCAATGGCATTGACTTTCATGCCTGTTAAATTACCTGCATGTGCGTCACGAAAATGTTGAGACGCTCCTGATAATTTTCTGGTGGTGGCATTATTAACATCATAAATGTGTTCAGATATCCTCTTTCTGAGAGAACGACAAGTGCTGCCTATATATTGTAACTGGCAAATAGTACACGATATTAAATAAACCACATGGTCTGAACTGCAGTTTATGAGTGACATTATTTTATACGTTTTTTATCTGTAAATGAAGAAAATTCCTTCACATTTGACATATAACCGCATAGTCCACACGATCTGTGGCCACATTTGAAAGAGCCTGTGCTGGGTAACCAATTGCCAGTGTTTTTTTCTTTTTTGGTGGAACTGCACCTATTCATATGATCACTAGGAGATAACATGGATCCCAATGTAATGTTCCTTTTTGAAACAAATTTAACTCCATTTTTTAAGATTTTGTGTAATGTGTCATCTGTAGATAAAATGGGTAAATATTTTTTGATAATTTTGATTACATCATAATAATTTTTACTGTATGTTGTTGAAAAAACAACTGACAATTCTTTCTGGGGATTATCTCTGGTTTTATTCATGTCCAAATATTGTGACCTACTCACTTTGATTGCCTTGGTTTTGGCTTTCTGGAGATTTATCATTTTATACCCTCTTGCCAAAAACCTTTTTTCAATAGTGCTGCATTCTACCTCAAAACCATTTTGGGTGTTGCAACATCTCCTAGCACGGACATATTCACCTGTAGGGATGTTATTTATAACATGCTTTGGATGGCAACTTCCCGCATGTAATAGTGAGTTGCCTGATATGGGTTTTCTATAAAGACTACAATTAATTTCTCCATTATCACCCTTCCCATGGAATTGTATATCCAAAAAATTAATTTTTGATACATCATGAAAAAAAGTGAAAAAAAAGATTATGGGCATTATTATTAATGTATGATATGAAATCCTCAATTTTTTTGTTTGGATTTTGCCATACAATAAGTACATCATCTATAAATCTCAGATATAATGCTATATCCGAGAAAAAAGGATTGCACTGATTAAAAATATATTGTTCTTCCCACCAAAGCATAAATATGCCTGCTAGAGAGGGGGAAAACCGTGCGCCCATTGAACATCCCTGCAACTGAATATATCCTTTATTTAAAAAGGTAAAATAGTTGTTTTTGAGTAAAAACTCAGTTATGTCAATCAAATAGTCCTGTAATTCAAGTGAGTAGTCAGAATATTTTTTGAGCAAATCTTTCAACGCTAAAATGGCAAGAGAATGTGGAATGGATGTATACAGTGATTGCACATCACAAGTTAACCAACTAAAATTATCTTGCCATTTCATCTGAGAAATAATATTCAACACATGTTTGCTATCCAGGACATAGCCAGGAGACATTTTAGGAAGAAATTGGAGGTGGTTGTCCAACCACTCTGCCAGATGTTCAGTGTAAGAATCTATACCTGAGACAATCGGTCTCATTTTTGGGGGAAATTGGTTTTTATGTGACTTGGGTAAGGCATGCAATAATGGTATTAAACAATAAGATGGATTAAGATAATCTCTCAATTTTTCATCAATTAAACCCAAATGTAAGCCTTCTTCTAGAATTTTTTCCAAGGATTTTTTTATATCTGCAGAGGGGTCATGATCGACTCTCCTGTAGGTATCACAATCCTGTAACATAGTCAATACCTCCCTTTCATAAAGTCCAGTATCCAAAACTACGACTGCCCCCCCCTTGTCAGAATTTTTTATTATGATGTTAGAGTTTTTTTGCAAGGAAATAATCGCATCCTTCTCAGTCTTAGACAAATTTTGAACCATAGGTTCTTGTAAATGAGAAAGAGCAGTTAATTCCTTTTCAACTATGTTCTGGAAATCAGTCATCTGATCACACCTCGAAGGTATGGGATAAAAACTGGGATTAGGAACATTAAAGTGGGAAACCGCACAATGTGGATTGGGTCCGGCACCACTATCACTTGACAAATCATGCAAATCTTGTAAAGCCATTTGTTCTTTAAATGACATAGGAGAGAAAAAAATGTCAGCTGATGCATTTGAAACATTAGGAACATTAACCTCATTTTCATCGTGAAAGAAGTGTTTTTTTACTGTTAATTTTCGGATAAACTTATTAACATCTAGTATTGTTTTAAAGAGATCAAACCTCTTGTTGGGAACAAAATTTAAACCCCTTTTCAAAACACTAATTTCACTGCTGTTTAAAATGCATGCCGACATATTTATAACAGAAAAATTATTATTATCAATATTCATTTCCTTTTCCCCCTCGTGAAATGATTGTGTTGGTACACATGACTTTCTATGTTTGCGGCCGCTCCTCCTTGTTTTTTTCGATTTTTTTGAAAAAACGGCTGGTTTTTCAAGTTTTTTGACACACTTGAAGAAGTGGATGGGGTGTCAAAATTATTATCGGACGTGTCAGTATTAGGCTATGTCCGCACGTTGCTTTTTACCTGCTTTTTACCTGCTTTTTTGCTGCTTTTTCAACTGCAGCGTTTAATGCCAAAATGGTTGTGTTCTGCTTTTCAAGCAAAGTCTATGGGAATTTGGGTTTCTTGTCCGCACTATGCAGTTCAAACTGCAGCCTTTTTGTTGCAGAACGTTGGTCAAAAACTCAGCTTTGCACTGCAAAACCCAAATGGCAAAAACAATTGACATGTCAGTTGTTTTTGCCATTTGTGTTTTGCCCTGCAAAGCTGAGTTTTTGACCAAAGTTCTGCAACAAAAAGGCTGCAGTTTGAACTGCAAAGTGCGGACAAGAAACCCAAATTCCCATAGACTTTGCTTGAAAAGCAGAACACAACCATTTTGGCATTAAAAGCTGCAGTTGAAAAAGCAGCAAAAAAGCAGGTAAAAAGCAGGTAAAAAGCAACGTGCGGACATAGCCTAATAGTCTGTAGAGTCCACATCAGTCGTTTCAAAGTCCGTAGAAGAAAAATTGACACGAGTAGAATTATTGCGTCTTTTATGATTTTTCAATATGGATCTGGGACCAGCTTGGAAAAATCTCCTGGAATTATGCCAATTGTAGATTTTATTATCCTCATAGTCCCTTAAATCACGAACAAACTTTTTTTCTTTGACTGCAGTGATTGTATCCTCAAGGGCAATGATTTTAGTGTTGATCTGGTCTTTCGTGGTCTTATAAGCATCCAGACCTGAATATTGTGCAAGGGAAACTTCAATTTCTTTAATCTTATTCTCCAACACACCTATTTTATTTCGTTCTTGTTTTATAATTAATTGAATAAGTTTTTTGGAGCATTCAGATAAGATAGTGTCCCATTTTGCAACAAATTCTTGATTAAATTCAACTGTGGGTCTTTTGTTCAGCCGAAGTCCCCTGGGAACCATATTTTTGTCAAGATATGCTTGCAAGGTCTCACTGTCCCACCAGGTACGAATTCTCGCTGACATCACTTTTTCTAATTCCCACATAATTTGATTAATTTCTGTGTGCGTTTCCAAAGGGGTATTTTGCTTATTCAATGAAAACATTTTTGCTGCTCTCTCCATACGTAGTCTATCTGAAGTAACAAAAATCTGATTGCTATTAGCTTCATTCCTCTGGTCTTCCATTTTATGACACAATTTTTTATATAAGGAACTATGAGTCATGCAATTTCATCATATATAGTATACAATGTCTCTTATTGAAAAGATCCAAAACAATGATAATTGACTTACTGACAGTTCCTATTCATAAATCACAGGGAGCACGGGTATAGCAGCTCAAGGTGAAGGTAGAAAGAGGTTTTTTGCCCAGCTCACCTGTGTGATGGAAGCCAGTGATCCTGGGCTGTGCACGGAGAAGAGGTTTGGAGAGCCAGTCCATGTGCATTGAAATTGGTTAGAGGATTTCACCAGCACAAAACTCCAGGCATTTTGTTCTTTAAAATAAAACTTCCTTTATTTTCTTATCATTAAAAAGTCCATGCTATGGTGGTCAAGCCCATGTCAGAGAGGACGCGTTTCGAACATCCAGTTCTTATTCAGTCTCTAAACCATCTAGTCACAGAACTGTTTAAAAATTGCCATTGAAAAAATTCAACTACCTAGAAGGGGTGGAAATTTGAAAGATATCCTCTTTCAGAGAGAAATAAAATGGATGTTTTTAATGGGCACAAGATTTCCGAAAGGTTTAAATAAAAGAAATGAATTGATGTTTGCATATTAATCTGGCTAAAAAAATACTTTGTATATATATAAGTGTTATAAGCATTATATGGAGTGATATAACTCAAGGGGTTAATGTTTTTGTAATTGTCTTGCTCTCTCCTTGCATTTGATCACATGTTTGGGTTCAGCCCTTTTTAAACAGTTCTGTGACTAGATGGTTTAGAGACTGAATAAGAACTGGATGTTCGAAACGCGTCCTCTCTGACATGGGCTTGACCACCATAGCATGGACTTTTTAATGATAAGAAAATAAAGGAAGTTTTATTTTAAAGAACAAAATGCCTGGAGTTTTGTGCTGGTGAAATCCTCTAACCAATTTCAATGCACATGGACTGGCTCTCCAAACCTCTTCTCCGTGCACAGCCCAGGATCACTGGCTTCCATCACACAGGTGAGCTGGGCAAAAAACCTCTTTCTACCTAGTCCTGGATAGAGTATGCTGAGCCTTGTAGTTCTGCAGCTGCTGTCTGCTCTCCTGCATACACTAGTGAATGGAGAATGCTGAGCCTTGTAGTTCTGCTCCCCCTGTCTCTCCCTCCAGCATACAGTCTTGGCTGCAGCAGGCTGAGCCTTGTAGTTCTGCAGCTACTATCTGCTCTCCTGCATACACTAGTGGATGAAGTATGCTGAGCCTTGCAGTTCTGCTCCCCCTGCCTCTCCCTCCAGCATACAGTCCTGGATGGAGGATGCTGAGCCTTGTAGTTCTGCAGCTGCTGTCTGCTCTCCTCCATACAGACAGACAGCAGCTCCAGAACTACAAGGCTCAGCATACTCAATCCAGGACTGTATGCATGAGTTTTTTGCCCCCCCCCAAAAAAATACGTGGGCTTCGACCAATTTTTGTGCTAAGTCTGGTACAACTAGGCATCTGGGGATTGGAATCTGCAGCACAGGGTGCCCAAACTTTCTGGGCACACCTGCTGCAAATTGCAGTCCGCAGTCGCCCCAGAAAATGTTGCTTTTATAAAAGCGCCATC
The DNA here is from genome assembly GCF_048569485.1 of Anomaloglossus baeobatrachus. Classification (NCBI taxonomy): domain Eukaryota; kingdom Metazoa; phylum Chordata; class Amphibia; order Anura; family Aromobatidae; genus Anomaloglossus; species Anomaloglossus baeobatrachus. The sequence goes on along the minus strand of NC_134355.1, from coordinate 432,236,934 downwards.
TTCTGGCACTGTATCCAACTCTTCCAGCTGCCCTGGTGACGGGTGGCTCACTGGGTAATAATGGAGTTAGAGCTAGCTGTATATTATCAACTGGCCCTAAGCCCGAAATTCATGGTGTCACGACAATATTAGACATGGCCACCATGAATTTCTAGTACAGATAAAAAAAATCAAAAAAGTCCGTGGAGCCTCTGTTAGGAGTCTGAACACAGAAACTAGCCAGATATCCCTCCGGGAAGGACCTAGCCAAGGAGTGGCTCTTTTTAGGAAACCACCATAACCACCATATTAAGTGGCCCTTTTAGTCAATATCCAACTCTTTGACAAGTTTAAAGATATGACAAGGGAATTACCAAGGCCAGGTATCCATCCACAGACAGCTGTTTCAGGGTACTGCCCCTCATCAGTGTGGAGTAGGATTCTGGCCAGGTGGGAGCAATGCCTAAAGGGCCACTTAATATGGTGGTTATGGTGGGTTCCGAAAAAGAGCCACTCCTTGGCTAGGTCCTTCCCGGAGGGATATATGGCTAGTTTCTGTGTTGAGACTCCTAACAGAGGTTCCACGGACTTTTTTGATTTGCATATTTCCCAGGGGGCAATGCACCTAGGATTTCACTGTCTTGAGCGCCCTTGTTGGCTGCTGGCAGTGTTTTCTCTGGCTGGTCTCCCCGAGATCAGTGATTGTTTTGTCTAGTACAGATAAAACAAAACACAACACACAGAAAAATATTTTTATTAGAAATAAAACACAACACAATTAGTGACTCCATCTTTATTGAAATAAAGAACCCCCATCCGCAGTAATCCTGGGTCAAGGGTCACGTGCCGTCCAATCCGGATCCAATATCATCTGATCGGTTTGCTGGAAGGCAAAGCGATCAGATGTGTCAGGTTCAAGGGCCTGAATCACATGACACATCAGCTGATTGTATAAATGGCTTTTATACAATCAGCTCATGCATCAGTGCAAAAAAACTACACACTTCTGTGCAGACTACTGTCCGACAGCATCAGCTGATAGTTTAGCCGGCTGGGTGGTAAAAAGCTGGCCTCATCGCTCAACTTATAGTGTCAGCTGATTCCGTCAGGTGACCGCATCAGCTGATGAGAAGGAGAGAAGAAGGAGAGAAGAAGAAGAGAAGGAGAGAGAGAGAAAGAGAGAGAGAGAGAGAGACACACGCATCATCCCCGCGCACACCCCAACACTACCGCACCCATCATCACTGCACACACCCCGACACTACCACACTCATCATCATCCCCGCACACACCCCGGCACTACCACACTCATCATCATCATCTCACACACCCCGGCACTACCGCACTCATCAACATCCCCACACACACCCTGGCACTACCGCACTCATCATCATCATCACCGCACACACAAGCACTACCGCCCCCATCATCATCACCGCTCACACCCCGGCACTACTGCACTCACCATCATCACCGCACACACATGCACTACTGCCCCCATCATTCTCGCACACAACCCGGCACTACCTGAGTGAAGTCTCCGGTGACAGTGCGGCTCACTTCAGTTGCTGCGTGGAGCTGACACAGAGCGGTCGTGTTCTACGGCGCTCCCTGTCAGCTTCATGTAGCAGAGCTGAAAGCGTCGTGTGCATTACTGCGGACCTGGATGGGTGTTTGGGGATTAATAAAGTGGTAAAAGAGGGGGGGGGGGTTTGTCTTTTATTCCAAATAAGGGATTTTTCGGGTGTATGTATTTATTTACTTTCACTTACAGGTTAATCATGAAAGGTATCTCGGGAGACACCAGCCATGATTAACCTAACCTTATTACCCTGATTGCCACCGCACCACGGCAATTCGGGATGAGCATCTAATGGATGCGGCAATTCCGGGCAGCTGCTGGCTGATATTGTTAGGGTGGTGGGCTCGCCATAACATTGTGCTCCCCATCCTGACAGTACCAGCCTCCAGCCGTGTGGCTTTATCCTGGCTAGTATCAAAATTGGGGTTTACCGCAGGTTTTTTTTTTGTAGTTATTTATTTTTTTGCACGATATAGACCCGCCCCCCGGCAGCTGTGATTGGTTGCAGTGAGACAGCTGTCACTCAGTGTGGGGGCGTATCTGACTGCAACCAATCATGGGCTCCGGTAGGCGGGGAAAACAGGGAATACCAGATTGAATAATGAGAGGCAGCCATTTTCAAAAGAGGAAAAGCCACCAGAGCTTTGTGACAGCCATGGAGCTGATTGGTGAGTAGGAAAGAGAGAGGGATTGTGCTGGGGACGCAGGACACATGCAAATACACAACGTGCGCACATAGCCTTACTGTGTAAAGCCACGCTTTTGGTGATCGAACCGTTATCGAACGTTAACTCGAACTGTCGAACGTGAAGCAAATCGTTCGAGTTCGTCGAACGACTCGAACATCGCCCAAAATAACTCGAATTTGAAATTGGCAAACGGTTCGATTCGAACATCGCTCATCTCTAATAATTACCTTTCACAACTGGTTCAGGACAGGAGGGCGACACTGCTAGACCTAATATTAACCAATAGGTCAGACCGCACATCAAATATACCAGTTGGGGGGTCACTTTGATAAGAGTGATCACAATATTAAGTTTTCATGTATCCTTTTATAAGATGTACGGTAGAGGGTAACAAGGGCACTAATTTCAGGAAGGCGAATTTACAACGTATAAGAGATGAACTTTGTGCCATACAGTGGGACAATGTCCTGAGAAATAAAAGTACACAAAGCAAATGGGACACTATTATAAGCATCCTGAATTTGACCTGTGCACAATGTATACCCTATGGGAACAAACAAGCTAAAAATAGGAGAACATCAATATGGCTAAATACAGCTGTAAGCGCCGCAATAAATGACACAAAGAAAATGTTTACAGAAATAAAGCGAGAGAACGGTGAAGAGGAATTAAATGACTATAGGAAAAAAATGTGTTAAAAGCAAATCAAGGCAGCGAAGACTGAGACAGAGACTCAATGCCAGTGAAAGTAAAATCAATCCAAAAATATTCTTCAACTACTTAAATAGTGAGAAACGCAAAAATGATAGTGTTAGCCCTCTCAAAACTAGTCTGTGTGAAATGATAGAAGAGGATGAAGGAAAGGCCAAGCTGCTAAACTCTTTTTTCACTACAATATTTTCACAAAAAATCTCATCGTAAATGACATGATAAGGTGTAGAGGGGAGCAAACGCCAGGCCGACAGAGCTCTGCTCCACTTCATCAGACTGAACTTGTGTTTGTGATCCGCCCCAGACTGGAGGTGTGGCACTTACTTTGGTCTTCAGGGGAACGTCCTCCTCCCTGCAGCCAATCACCATCATAGACGTGGCGGGGCAACACATCACACAGAGAGTCTCTTTATAAAACAATATGGAACGGTTTATTTGCTCTCAACCTTCTCGACAGACATGGCCAATCCTATCCAGTTCTGCTGCTGCTGTTCACGGGGTTACTTCTCCTGCCTAGACCTCGCCCTGGGTATTAGCCTTCCAGCAACTGTGCCTAATGGGTGCTTTACACGCTGCGACATCGCTAGCGATAGCTAGCGATGTCGTGCGCGATAGCACCCACCGCCCGTCGTTCGTGCGACATTTGGTGATCGCTGCTGTAGCGAACATTATCGCAACGGCAGCGTCACACGCACATACCTTTGTAGCGACGTCGCTGTGACCGCTGAACAATCCCTCCTTCAAGGGGGAGGTGCGTTCGGCGTCATAGCGACATCACTGCGGCGTCACTAAGCGGCCGCCCAATAGCAGAGGAGGGGCGGAGATGAGCGGCCGGAACATCCCACCCACCTCCTTCCTTCCTCATTACCGGTGGACGCAGGTAAGGAGATGTTCGTCGTTCCTGTGGTGTCACACATAGCAATGTGTGATGCTGCAGGAACGACAAACAACCTCGCTACTGACCAGACAACGACTTTTGGTACATGAACGACGTGTCACAGACCAATGATTTTTGCCTCTTTTGCAATCGTTAAAGGTCGCTCATAGGTGTTACACGCTGCGATGTCGCTAACGACGCAGGATGTGCGTCACAAACACCGTGACCCCGACGATATATCGTTAGCGATGTCGCAGCGTGTAAAGCACCCTTAAGCCTCTACTTGTCACTGTTCTTGTTGTTTTGCATCAGTCACAATCAGTTGTGTGACTGATGCAACGGATGCATTGCAGATAGTGGCACAACTGATGTGATTGATGCTGCAAAAAATGATTCGTTGGTTTTTTTTTGTTTTGTTTTTTTTACTGTTATACCGGAGACTGGCTTTTGCAAACGATCAGCTGATCGGCCGGCACCCGCTTTTGTGAACAATCAGCTGAGCACAAAAGCTGGCCGTCGGGCGATCAGCTGATCATTCACAAAAGCCAGCCACCGGCCGATCAGCTGATCGTTCCGGCTGCTGGAACTGGAAGTGAATTTACAGTCGACCATGGTTTTTTACTCACAGTAAAAAAACGATCCACCGCACACAAAAAACGTTACATTCATTGTTGCTCCCGCCTGACGGTCAGTCAGTAAACCACTAATCCGTCACGCAGCGGATGCAGCGCATGGCCATCAGTCACAATCCGTCGCTAATAGAAGCCTATGGGGAAAAAACTGATTCCTGCAAAATATTTTGCAGGATACCATAATTCTTCAAGGCAACGGATTGTGACTGATGCAAAACAACGCAAGTGTGAACTTAGCCTAAACGTTTTTCCTGTCTGACAACTTTGTACCATCCTTGCCCGCTTTGTTGTGACTTGACAATTAGGCCATTTTCTTGCTATGGTTTGCTCCTCAGGACGAAGCGCTTCTGTAGATGCAATCCAGTATCTTCCACAGGATTCGTGAAGGGCAGAGTTAACCTGGAATCTTCCAGACAGAGAGGATTATGCCAATTCTGTCCAAGATAGTCTTTTTGGTCTGTGGTAATCAGAAAATGACCTATTGTTTAAAACCAAGTCATTTTGTTACATATATACTTTAAAAGTGGTTTGCAATTTTTTTCACAACCTTTATTAAAAAACAGAATGAGTATCATAAAATGTTCCCAGTGGCCATTAGGTTTTTTTTTTTTAGATTCATCTGTCCTGTTCTTTCAGCAAGAGTTTTGAGCAGTTTGTTAGTCATAAGAGGTGATGTTACAGCTTACCCTGCTCCACTTCCCTTTACAATGACCTCTGCACATGCTCATTAGACATTTCTATTCAAATGATTTTTATTAGGTTTTGTAGTTAACAAATCTTGAAATCATGCGTTACAAAATTTAAGGACATATAGATAGTAAAGCAAGGTTAAGAAAATGCACATATTTTGACCCTCCAGTTTGTTAGTGTTGATACATCAAGCAGTATATTTTGTTGGTCAAATCAATTGCTTATGAATTAACCTTTTGCAAAACATAACTAAACAATAAATAAAATTAACAACTTCCTGACATGGATTCCGTAGGCATTACAGCAAATTTGTGAGATCAGAAACATATAATTCTAGTGAGTTTTAGATCAGGGAGGTATCAAAGACTAGAGCTTCAAGCCTGGAACTCATTAGACATTTCAATACATACAATAAGGCTGTTCATTGCTGCAAATATACATGCTAATTTTCTGAAACATGAAGGTAAAGAGGTTGTCTACTACTTTAACATTGATGGTCTATCCTTAGAAAAGGCCATCAATGTCTGATTCCTGGGGGTGTAACACCCAGCATCCCCTCTAATCAGCTGTTCCCAGGGCCGCCATCAGGGCATTACATTCATTACTGCTATACCACGCCCGGTGAAGATGGGGGGCCCCGGGGTAATTACTTTACGCTTAATTAATATTCTGGCCCTCATCAGCTAGAGAAGCAGCTTGTTCTACTGTCTCTGGTCTCCTCTCACGCACCCATTCTCGGATCTCAGTAGGGCACTTGGCATAGAACTGTTCTTTTAGGATGACCTGGAAGAAGGTCTCCCAAGTTAAGGCCCCCTCTTCCTCCAGCCAGCGATGGCATACTTGTTTGAGTCTGTGGCCATACATTTTGAAAGACCCTTCCCCATCACAGGCTAAAGTACAGAACTGAGCCCTCTATGTATCTGGGGTCACGACATAATGTTCCAATATGTTTTTTTTTAATGGTTCCATAATAACAGTTCAATCGAGGGTCTATAGCTCCATAAGCTTTAGCAGCTCCACCCTCTAAGAGCCCAACCAGGTGTCTGACTCGCTCCCTTTGTGGGACTTCCATTAATCATCATTGATGCTCGAAGTCCTAGAAAAAACCCTCAATGTCACCTACAGCCTCATTAAATGGTTTAAAGTCCTTACGGAACACTCTGGGGAATTCATTCATGGTGGGTGCTGTGGGTACAGTCTGTCTGGAGGTTCTAGTTGCTTCCATAGCAAGTCTCCTCTCTAACAATTCCCTCCCTTGAACTCTGTGAATGGCATCCATCTTATATTCAATGGTGACCTCATCTCAAAGCAGTGCCATCTCCTCCTCATACCACAAAACCCACTGACTTTTTTGGGTATTTACCTCCAGCTCCCATCTTTCCTCCCCTTGCTGTGGAAATACTTCCTCCATACCATCTTGCAGGCTAGTGTCTTCCAAAGCCTCAATTAGTTGTTCCTTGGAGGGTCCTTTGTAGCCAACTTCACGGGCCTTTGTTTGTAGGCTCCCCACAATCCAGTTCTTGTACTCTGAGGTTCTGGTTCCAGATGTTGATGGGCCGTTGTCCCCCCTTTCTTCTGCTCTGATCTCTCCTCTGCTAACCAATTTGTGACAGGGTATGCAACAGTGCAGGCAGGGATACCAGGCCGATGAACAATCCAACAAACTTTATTGAGGCAGGGAGCATAAATTTTATTGAGGCAGGGAGCATAAAATATCCAATATCCAGATCCTTCTTTAGAGTCCACAATGAGTCCACACCAAGAAAAGAGATCCGGGAGTGCCACCCAGCAATCCGACACCAAAGAAAATGCAACAACAGTCCTTAGATGAGTTCCTTAAATCCGGTAGTGTGACTGGGACAACACAATCCCACGTAGCAGCTGATTTTCAATGTCTTATAGTCCATACCCGGGCACCAGGATCTGCCCTCAGCACAGATCCTCGTCCTTCAGCCAGAAAAGCATCAACTAACTCAAAACATGTGACTGAATCTCCCAACTCCTCTTAGATCCACCCCCTGGATGGGCAGAAGTGCTCATACCCACCCCTTTAACATTTGCTACTTGCAGCTCCTAGTTATAAAGAAGTTTCTAAAACAAAGTTTCCAGGGATGGTGTATTAGGGAAGCCCCCTGCAGAGGAGAACAATATACATGCAACCCCCCACCAGATCAAGGACAATAGCTACTGCTGGAGCCTGATTACAATATGGTACAGGCTGGGGGATATAATGTCACAATGCTGCTGGACTTAAACTGGCATCTGTAAAAAGGGTAAAGGGTGAACTCACAGGCTGCATGGCAGAGAGAGGAATGCAATGGCTTCTGCTCTCTTCTATAGTCAGTGAAAAGGTTAAAGGGGTAGTCCACTACTAGAACAACTCCTTTTGATTCCACTTGTTACCCGCAGGTAAAATAAGACTATACTCATCTCCAGTACCGATGTCATTCCAGTGGTGTCCAGGATCACAGTGCTGGCGTTCACATGGGGATGTGATGTTACATGCGAGCGAGCCATACCATACGGAAATAAAAGGGCTAGGAACAGGAGAAAACCAATGTGGCTAAATAAGGATGTAAAAGGGGCAATGAATAATAAGAAAAAGGCATTTAAAAAGCTAAAACAAGAAGGCAGCGAAGAAGCATTAAAAAGATATAGAGAAAAAAATAAAATGTGTAAAAAACAAATACATTTAGCAAAAGTAGAAACTGAGAGACATATTGCAAGGAATAGAGATGAGCGAACCGGTCGTGGTTTGGCTCGAGTTCGGTTCGTCGAACGGAGGTCTCGTTCGAGTTCGGTTCGGCGAACGTTCGACGAACCGAACTCGAACCGCATAGGAAACAATGGCAGGCATTCACAAACACATAAAAATACCTAGAAAACACCCTCAAAGGTGTCCAAAAGGTGACAAACAACTCACAACACAACACAAACACATGGGAAAGTGACAAGGACATATACTCATGCGAAAACAAAAGAGCTGGACAAGGAAAAAGAGGAGGACACAGAGATATATGAGTATATGCAAGGAAACGTCGATGCCATTACTGTGCAACTTGAGCCCTGCTCATTTTAGGCTTCCAATCTAGATAAATTGCCTGAGCTTGCCACGTACGCCTTGGGGATCTTGTCGTGTCCTGCAGCCAGCGTTCTCTCGGAACCTGTCTTCAGTGCTGCTGGGGGTCTGCTGGCAGATAAGCACACGTGTCTGTCCACTGACAATGTGGACATGGCTCTCAGAGGACTTTTCTTCCCCTGGGTCAGCCAGGGGAGGCGAAAGGTACGCGTATTTTTGAGAGTGCTTCATGCAAAGCATCTGTTTCATTTTGAAAAGGGGGATCAAGTGATGCCAGTCAAGTGGGGTGTGTGTGGCCCAATTAGTGGAAACGAGGGAGACTGTGGTTGGAGTCCCCTCGCTGTGTTTGTAAAAGAACAAAGATGAACAAGTCATGGCTCTCAGAAGACTTTTCTTCCCCTGGGTCATCCAAGGGAGGCGAAAGGCACGCGTATTTTTGAGAGTGCTTCATGCAAAGCATCTGTTTCATTTTGAAAAGGGGGATCAAGTGATGCCAGTCAAGTGGGGTGTGTGTGGCCCAATTAGTGGAAACGAGGGAGACTGTGGTTGGAGTCCCCTCGCTTTTGAAAAAAGAACCAAGATGAACAAGTCATGGCTCTCAGAGGACTTTTCTTCCCCTGGGTCATCCAGGGGAGGCGAAAGGCACGCGTATTTTTGAGAGTGCTTCATGCAAAGCATCTGTTTCATTTTGAAAAGGGGGATCAAGTGATGCCAGTCAAGTGGGGTGTGTGTGGCCCAATTAGTGGAAACGAGGGAGACTGTGGTTGGAGTCCCCTCGCTGTGTTTGTAAAAGAACCAAGATGAACAAGTCATGGCTCTCAGAGGACTTTTCTTCCCCTGGGTCATCCAGGGGAGGCGAAAGGCACGCGTATTTTTGAGAGTGATTCATGCAAAGCATCTGTTTCATTTTGAAAAGGGGGATCAAGTGATGCCAGTCAAGTGGGGTGTGTGTGGCCCAATTAGTGGAAACGAGGGAGACTGTGGTTGGAGTCCCCTCGCTGTGTTTTACATGATTTTCGAAGGGCATGACATGCCTAAGAGGTTGAGTTTTATCATCTGCAACTTGTCGGCAACAGAAAGGCTGCCTTTACACCCTTTTGAGACCGAGGATTTTCGAGACCTTATGCCCATTGCAGTGCCCCAAGAGCCGATGGCCAGTCGTCACTCCTTCTCCAAGAAAGGCGTGCCCGCGCTACCACAGCAGGTCACACACAACCTCACCGATTCCTTGAGAAACTCTGTGTGTGACAGGGTGCATTTCACCACAGATACTTGGACCAGTAAGCATGGACAGGGGAGTTACATGTTGCTGACTGGGCACTGGGTAACTATGGTGAGAGATGGAGAAGGGTTTGCTGTACAAGTCTTGCCGTCCCCACAACTTGTGTGTCAATCCTTCCTCTGTATGTACAAGTTCCTCCACTGCTTCTGCCTCCTCAACCTCGTGTGGGTCCTCCACCTCGGCCCAAACCCTGTGTGGTCAGGACACCCTTCCTTGTAACTGCGCCCAAGGAATCCCACACACCTCCTTACTATGCTGGCAGCAGAGCTCAAGGCCATCAGGCGGTCAAATGTTTACTTTGAAATGTAGGGGAAATGTGAGACACCGCTGAGGAATTGTGGACGGTTAGCTCTGGAGAGTGAGACCGAGTTTCATCAATGGTTGTCTACACTCAACCAGCAGTCAGGGAAGGTCGGGTGCGACAATGATGCAAACCAGTCTGCGACCCTTCTTCAGGGCAATGTGACACACGTGCCTTGTATGGCTCACGTGTTGAACCTGGTTGTCAAGCAATTTTTTAAAACACTATCCCGGCCTACATGGCCTTCTGCAGAGGGCACGGTGTAACGCCTGCCTGGATCGACACACTCAGATGGGCTGTAAAGGATAGGCTAGAGGCAAGCCACTCACCAAACTGGACACCCAGAACCCTGAAACCCTTTAACCCCTATACAGTGATTTGGAATTACACAGGGCCCAAGTTGATCAATACCTGTGGAAGGCTGCAGTTCCAGAGAATAGTAGTCATGCAGGGTCAAAAACATTAATTGAGGAAGAGGAACAGAATGGGATGGCCAGGACTTAATCAGAAAACAAGCAGAGGTGAAATGCGGATCGGCCAACGAGGTACATATACAGCAAGCAGGAAAAGTAGTCAGGTAACAAGCACACAAACTCATAAAACTGAACTGGGGGTAACAGTAACAAGAGGTTCATAGCTTTGTCTGGCAGTGGTCTGCAGACAGGAGGGGCCTAAAAAAGGGTGTGGTGTCTTCCCATTGGTTGTAGCTGAATGATGGTACTTCATCTGTGAGATACCCACCACCTACATTCAGCCTGTGGTTCTGTATCTGTCAAGGTAACGCAACCCAGTGGTTGACCATAACCTGCGTCCACCTGCGCCGCAGGCATCGACTCCTTTCCCATCATCAGCACTATGCACGAAAGGAACACGTTGTCACCTGGCGACCGGAGTACAAATTGATTGAGTGGACTACGTTGGTGACTTAACAGCCGTGTGCGGCAATGATGCAAACCTGTCTGCGGCCCTTCGTCAGGGCAATGTGACACACGTGCCTTGTATGGCTCACGTGTTGAATCTGATTCTCCAGCAATTTTTAAAATACCATCCCGGCCTACATGGCCTTGTGCAGCGGGCACGCTGCTATGTGCTCACTTTCATCCTTCGCACCCAGCAGCTCAACAACTTTCATCGCTCCGGAAGTCTTAGGGTCTGGCGGTTAAACGCCGGAAATGCGATGTTCCGACACGCAGGAATTGGAATCTGCACATGTTGCAGCGTGTGTGGCAGCACCGCAGAGCCCTGCTGAAATACGGTATGACGTATACCCTGGGCTAACTTGATCCAGAGGTGGTGCAGATCACGCTGCTGGAGTGGTGTCATATCAAGGACCTATGCACCCTTCTACACAGTTTACAAATGTCGACGAAGATGTTTAGCACTGGCAATGCCATTCTCAGCGTGACAATTCTGGTCATCTACAAGATGGAGCACACTGTAAGCATTATTCGGAGTCAGGTGTTGGTCCAAGAGGAAGGTGAGGAAGTACAGGAGGAGTCATATGCAGAAGGGATAATAAGATCTACAAGGTCCATACGGTGAGCGGCACCTAGGCAGCAGTTATGGTGGGGGATAGGGATTAACATGGGTGCATAGTATCAGCAAAAATTGTTGAGGAAGGTGCAGGAGCCCATGAAGAAATGGAGGACGAACTTGCGATGGGCATGGAAGACTCAGCAGATGAGTGAGAGCTTGCTCAGATTTCGGTTGTGCGAGGTTGGGGGGAGAGGGCAGAGGAAGGAGGCACGATTCTCACCTCTCTGCCACCAACACACCAAGGACTTGGTCCTCCTGGATGCACAAGACACATGAGCGCCTTCTTGCTGCACTACCTACAACATGACCCTCGGATTGTACGAATTCGAAGTAATGCTAACTACTGGGTTGCCACACTGTTAGATCCCCGGTACAAGACAAAATTTGGCGAAATAATTCCTGCCATAGAAAGGGACGCACGTATACAGGAGTATCTGCAGAAGGTGGTACGGATTCTTAGATCTGCTTTTCCAGTAAACACCAGTGCTGCACAGAGTGAATCTCAACGCTTTCTCATGGATAGGAGGAAATGGTCTTTTACTTGTTCACATCTGAGGGACCGAGGGCTGGCTGCTGTGCTGAGATGGCATTGAGTACGGTGTCCCAGCAGAGTTGCACTTTTGGTCATATACCAAATGAGTTGAAAAAGGACAAATGCTGGTGGAAAGGGGAACAGGTGTGTTGGAAAGGGGAAAAAAGTTTTTGTCCGTGGATTTGTTGGTTAAGCAAAAGTAACATTTGATGAAGAAACACCATCTGTTACGGTGGGACTGGCAGATTTGGATAAGGTGGTATATACTATGTTACCGCTATATAACGAAAATTAATAAGAAAAGAAAGAGAAAGGTATATATCCCCATCAGCAGTCAATGTCCACCGTGCTCCCAGATGGAAAAGGAGAGGTTGGCAACTGGAAGGTTAGGTGGAGGATACAGATCTGTGTGGGTATGAAACTAATAGTTGCCTGAACCGAGTTAGACGCCACTCGGATCTTGAGACTGGGAGCCCTGTTAGCGTCACAGGGTCCACACGCCCACCCAGCCCAGGAACTCCCTGTTAACATCACAGGGGCCATTCAGTACGCTGACCGTGTGCATTGGGGCAACACCTGTGGACAGCAGGCGCATCAGCAGCAGCAGGCCTGTTAATGCCACTGGGCTGCACAAGCAGGACTTGTAGGACAGGAGCTGGTCTTAACCGTTCTGCGTTACCAACTGTGGTGGCGGCCTGCATCGACGCCCTATCCCTGCCTACCTCTGGCCTAAAGCCGCAATGGGTTCAACACATGGAGGTGTGCTCTTTCGGAGCATAATAGAAGACTGCGCACCTCCTTGTTGGCTCCAGCCCATTTTATAACCTGGGTCCGCCCCAAACCAGGGTGGACCACAATGCACCTCCTGGAGACAAAAGCAGAGTGACACGTCATGAGTGGCATAACTAGCGTCCTATTTGGAACCGCAACTTCAATAATGACCTCATGGCTGCCACGACACAAACACCTCACTAGTCATCGTCTGACCATCAATAATGAGGTGACAAGTCATAGGGGCGGGCCTCTGCAAGCCATTTGGGAGTGGCCTGGCCACATTGTCAGGACACCTGATGCCCTGTGGTCTATATGGGCCCCCCACATCAGGGACAGGGCCAAAGAGTTCATTACCGGACCTAGTCTCTGATGCAGTAAGTGCCTGAGCATGGTCAGTTGCATGAAATAGAGTCTCTGAAAAAAGACTATCAGCTTTAGCATGGTGTCTAGGCACAAAACAGGACTTAGACCCGGCACGGAATGCAAGTACCTGTGCAAAGAGGCTTTTCGCACTAAGTGTGGGAGCATGCGCTGTATCCCAAAATGAAGACTTAGCCTCAGGAATGGCACAGTCAGGCTGAGCATACTCACTAGGCGAAACACTGTAGTTAGGCTGCAGCTGGGGTAAATCGGCACACGCATGCGCACTAGCTGCCTCTCCACACTTACACGTGGAGGAGAAATTGCTCTTCGGGTGTGGACTTGGAGATGCTGTCTATGAACAGAAGGAAAAGCTAAAGGAAGCCTCACTTTCTATCCCTCTGAATTATCAAATGCAGCAATGAATTCCCTGAGTTTGCTATAACATTAGCATAGCAAAGTGTGCATGAGGGTGTCATGTAGAGGTGCTAGAAATAGCTTGGCACCAGTGGGACAATAATGAAATACAACATCCAGTTCTATGATGCCACTAAATGGCAGTATTTTTTGCTATCATTATAGCTTATTAAAAACAGAGCAGGAGGGTGTCCTGCACAGGTGCTAGAAATAGCTTGGCACCAGTGGGGCACTAATGAAATACAACAGCCAGTTCTTGTATGCCACTAAATGGCAGCATTTTTTGCTATCATTATAGCTTATTAAAAACAGAGCAGGAGGGTGTCATGCAGAGGTGCTGCACATAGATTTGCACCAGTGGGGCACTAATGGAGTACAACAGCCACTTCTTGTATGCCACTAAGTTTACTCAATTTTTGCTAGTATAATGGCTTAGTAACAATGAGTTTGAGTGTGCAATGCAGGCAGATGTGCTGCAAATATCTTTGCTCTAGTGGGACAATACAGAAGTCCAACAGCCACGTTTAGGATGCCACTAAGTTCACTCAGTGTTTGCTAGTATAATGGCTTAGTAACAATGAGTTTGAGTGTGCAATGCAGGCAGACGTGCTGCAAATATCTTTGCACTAGTGGGACAATACAGAAGTCCAACAGCCACGTTTAGGATGCCACTAAGTTCACTCAGTGTTTGCTAGTATAATGGCTTAGTAACAATGAGTTTGAGTGTGCAATGCAGGCAGACGTGCTGCAAATATCTTTGCACTAGTGGGACAATACAGAAGTCCAACAGCCACGTTTAGGATGCCACTAAGTTCACTCAGTGTTTGCTAGTATAATGGCTTAGTAATAATGAGTTTGAGTGTGCAATGCAGGCAGACGTGCTGCAAATATCTATGCACTAGTGGGACAATACAGAAGTCCAACAGCCACGTTTAGGATGCCACTAAGTTCACTCAGTGTTTGCTAGTATAATGGCTTAGTAACAATGAGTTTGAGTGTGCAATGCAGACAGACGTGCTGCAAATATCTTTGCTCTAGTGGGACAATACAGAAGTCCAACAGCCACGTTTAGGATGCCACTAAGTTCACTCAGTGTTTGCTAGTATAATGGCTTAGTAACAATGAGTTTGAGTGTGCAATGCAGGCAGACGTGCTGCAAATATCTTTGCACTAGTGGGACAATACAGAAGTCCAACAGCCACGTTTAGGATGCCACTAAGTTCACTCAGTGTTTGCTAGTATAATGGCTTAGTAACAATGAGTTTGAGTGTGCAATGCAGGCAGACGTGCTGCAAATATCTTTGCACTAGTGGGACAATACAGAAGTCCAACAGCCACGTTTAGGATGCCACTAAGTTCACTCAGTGTTTGCTAGTATAATGGCTTAGTAACAATGAGTTTGAGTGTGCAATGCAGGCAGACGTGCTGCAAATATCTTTGCTCTAGTGGGACAATACAGAAGTCCAACAGCCATGTTTAGGATGCCACTAAGTTCACTCAGTGTTTGCTAGTATAATGGCTTAGTAACAATGAGTTTGAGTGTGCAATGCAGACAGACGTGCTGCAAATATCTTTGCACTAGTGGGACAATACAGAAGTCCAACAGCCACGTTTAGGATGCCACTAAGTTCACTCAGTGTTTGCTAGTATAATGGCTTAGTAACAATGAGTTTGAGTGTGCAATGCAGGCAGACGTGCTGCAAATATCTTTGCACTAGTGGGACAATACAGAAGTCCAACAGCCACGTTTAGGATGCCACTAAGTTCACTCAGTGTTTGCTAGTATAATGGCTTAGTAACAATGAGTTTGAGTGTGCAAAGGGCAGGAGGGTACAGTGCCAGGGTTGTGGGTCTCTGGGTAGAGGAAAGGAAGCCTGCCTTTCTATCCCTCCTAATGGGGAAATGCAGCGAGGAAATCCCTTACCTTAGCTACACAGACGCTGTTATCTTGTGTAGCTGTTAAACTCTGTTTTCACGGACCTGTCACCTATGGCTCTGACCCTGCCGGTATTAGCCCTTAAAAGGACTGATAGAAAGTGCTATCCCTATGCTGTACAGCGCTGTGTATAGAGCGTACACAGCAGTATCGGAGCTAGGCGCTGCGCCAGCGCTGACTGACACCAAGGACGCAGAAGGCAGATAATGGTGTGCTGGAGGAAAATGTCCGTTTTTATAATGCAGGGACATGTGACATGGACATCCTATCACACATGCCGTTGCTTCTCTGGCTAAAAGTCCACTTAGCTGTGTGTGTGTCTGGGATTGGCTGACATGCTGGCCCGCCCCACTACACGCGTGCGCTTAGGGAAGGAAGACAAGGAAAAAAAAAAAAATGGCGATCGCTATTATCCATACAGCAGTGATCTGAATGCGCTGTTCCCGCACACTATACACTGAAATTTCATAATAGTGTGAGTCACAGAGTGACTTACACTATTACAGCGGAAAGCCAGCTAGTAATTAGCTGGTCTTTTTGCTGCTAGAACCGTTCTCGAACGTTTCTAGAACTATCGAGCTTTAGCAAAAAGCTCGAGTTGTAGTTCTATCTAGAACAGCCAACAAAAACACTCGAGCCGCGAACTGGAGAACCTCGAACCGCGAACCGCGCTCAACTCTACTAAGGAAAGCAAAACAAATCCCAAACTATTCTTTAATTATAAAAACAGAAAAAAAGATTAAAATTGATGGTGTTGGCCCTTTAAAGAACAATGAGGATAAAATCATAGAAAGCGATGTGGGAAAAGCAAATGTTCTAAATTCTTTTTTCTCAACTGTGTTCACACAGGAAAAGCATATGCCACAGGAAATGCAGAGTGATCATGTAAACGCTTCATTAAGTATGACCTGCCTAACCCAGGAAGAAGTGCAGAACCGACTTAGTAACATTAAAATTGACAAATCACCAGGCCCTGATGGCATTCACCCTAGGGTATTAAGGGAGTTAAGTAATGTGATAGACAGGCCTCTATTCCTTATATTTAAAGACTCTATAGAAACTGGGTCTGTTCCACTGGATTGGCGGCTAGCAAATGTGGTACCAATATTCAAAAAAGGGTGTAAAAGGGAACCTGGAAACTATAGGCCGGTAAGCTTAACATCTGTTGTGGGTAAAATGTTTGTAGGGTTTTTAAGGGATACTATTATGGAATGTCTCAATGTTAATAATTGTTTAACTCCATATCAACATGGATTTATGAAGGATCGCTCCTGTCAAACTAACCTGATCAGCTTCTATGAGGATGTAAGCTCTCACATGGACTGAGGAGAATCATTGGATGTCATTTATCTCGACTTCGGTAAAGCATTCGACACTGTCCCACATAAAAGACTGCTAAGTAAAATGAGAAAGCTTGGGCTCGGGGAAAATGTGTGTAGATGGGTAGGTAGCTGGCTTAGTCGTAGAAAACAAAGAGTGGTTATTAATGGCGCATACTCAGATTGGGCCAGGGTTACTAGTGGGGTTCCACAGGGGTCTGTATTGGGCCCTCTACTATTTAACATATTTATTAATGATCTGGTGGATGGTTTACAGAGTAAAATATCAGTATTTGCAGATGATACAAAACTATGTAAGGTAGTTAACACAAAGGAGGACAGTTTGCAACTACAGATGGATTTGAGTAAATTGGAGAATTGGGCTGAAAAATGGCAAATGAGGTTTAACACAGATAAGTGTAAGGTTATGCACATGGGAAGGAGAAACAGATGCTACGATTACTTACTAAATGGGAAACTGCTGGGAAAATCAGACATGGAAAAAGACTTAGGCATCTTAGTCAATAAGAATCTAAATTGGAGTGCCCAGTGTCAGGCAGCAGCCACCAAAGCAAATAGGGTGATGGGATGCATTAGAAGAGGTCTGGGGTCACGAGATGAAAACATCATTCTCCCTCTGTACAAATCACTCGTCAGACCACACTTGGAGTATTGTGTGCAATTTTGGGCGCCGGTGCTCAAGAA
Source organism: Anomaloglossus baeobatrachus (assembly GCF_048569485.1). NCBI lineage: Eukaryota > Metazoa > Chordata > Amphibia > Anura > Aromobatidae > Anomaloglossus > Anomaloglossus baeobatrachus. The sequence goes on along the minus strand of NC_134355.1, from coordinate 432,219,533 downwards.
AGACATTACTGAACTTGAAAGGGTTCAGAGGTGGGCTACTAAAACAATAAATGGAGTGGGTGCATTACAATACACGGAAAGGTTATCAAAATTAGGTCTATTTACTCTAGAAAAGAGAAGACTTAGGGGAGACCTAATAAATATGTACAAATATATCAGAGGGCCATATAGAAATCTCTCCCATGATCTGTCTGTACCAAGGACTATGACAAGAACAAGGGGGCATTCTCTTCGATTGGAGGAAAGAAAATTCCTACATCAGCATAGAAGAGGGTTCTTCACGGTAAGAGCAGTGAGGCTCTGGAACTCTCTTCCTGAGGAAGTAGTGATGGCCAACTCACTGAATGAATTTAAGAGAGGAATGGATGCTTTTCTTGATAACAAAAGTATAGAAGGTTATAAATAGCATAATCTTACAGGTAGATAGAAGAGCGACCAAGATTATTAGAGGAATGGGTGGGCTGCAACACCAAGACAGGTTATTAAAATTGGGGTTATTTAGTTTGGAAAAATGAAGGCTTAGGGGGGATCTAATCATAATGTATAAACAGATGACGGGACAGTACAGAGACCTTTCCAAAGATCTCTTTACACCTAGGCCTGCGACTGGAACACGGGGGCATCCGCTACGTCTTGAGGAAAGAAGGTTTAATCATAATCACAGACGAGGATTCTTTACTGTACGAGCAGTGAGACTATGGAACTCTCTGCCGCATGATGTTGTAATGAGTGATTCACTACTAACATTTAAGCAGAGCCTGGATGCCTTTCTTGAAAAATATAATATTACCAGTTATGTATATTAGATTTTATGACAGGGTGTTGATCCAGGGGACTAGTCTGATTGCCATATGTGGAGTCAGGAAGGAATTTTTTTCCCCATTAGAGCTTATTTGACACATTGGGGGTTTTTTGCCTTCCTCTGGATCAACATGTTAGGCTACGGGTTGAACTAGATGGACTTAGGCGGGCTTTGCACGTTGCGACATTGCACGTGCGATGTTGGTGGGGTCAAATCGAAAGTGACGCACATCCGGCGTCGCAGTCGATATCGCAACGTGCAAATCCTTTTTGATACGATGAACGAGCGCAAAAGCGTCGTTATCGTATCATCGCTGCAGCCTCCGACATTTCCATAATGCCGGTGCTGCGACAGATGCGATGTTGTTCCTCGCTCCTGCGGCAGCACACATCGCTGTGTATGAAGCCGCAGGAGCGAGGAACCTTCACCTTACCTGCCGCCGGCTGCAATGAGAAGGACGGAGGTGGGCGGGATGTTTACATCCTGCTCATCTCCGCCCCTCCGCTTCAATTGGCCGCCTGCCGTGTGACGTCACTGTGACGCCGCACGACCCGCCCCCTAAGGAAGGAGGCGGGTCGCCGGCCAGAGGGACGTCGCACGGCAGGTATGTGCGTGTAAAGCTGCCGTAGCGATAATAATCGCTACGGCAACTTTCACTATATATCGAACGTGCGACGGGGGCGGGACTATCGCTGCAGCATCGGTAACACATTGTTACCGATGTCGCAGCGTGCAAAGCCCGCCTTAGAGTCTCCCTTCAACCTTAAAAACTATGAAACTATGAAACTGAAGCGACCGGTGGTAGGGCCGCGGGTGTGTGTGTATGCTCTATTCCAACAAAATCCCCATACTCAGATTTTACTGGTAGTAACATTTCTTTACTAGGAAGCATATTTATAATACAATCAACCGAACTATCTGCGCACATGTGTATGGTGGAGTCCCCGGATCTTCACTCCTTCCGGGTACGCAGCAAGAGGAAAGGGAAAAAAAACAACAAAGAAATGGCGGCAACTTTCCCTAACTTTCCCTACAATCACGTACCAGTCTATCCCGGAAGAAGATGCCGCTCCCACGTCGCAGGCCTGGGGTCTCACGATGATGGGTCCCGGTGCAGCGCTGAAGGGATGCAGCTCCTCGGTCTTTTCCTTTGATCTTCTCCCGCTGGTAACGGATTCTAGTCAGTCTTTTAGTCCCGGGGCACGCCGAACAGAAGAAGGGAGATCACAGCCCCTGCACTTGCACTCAGCATGCGATGCTTTGCAGTCCGGTTAGATCCTTGGTGAAAACAAAGTCCTGCAGACCGGGAATGGCAGAAACCACTTCCACAGGGTGATTCCTCCAAGACTCCGGTGGCAAAAGAGCCCTCTGTTCAGGAAGAGCACACGCAGCTCTCCTCTGGCTGAGCTCCGGAGCTGAATAATCTTCCCGCACTTTTTCTTCCTGGTTCAAACACACAAACTGCAGTAGGGGATTTCCCACCTCTGTGTTTGTGGTTGCACAGTCTGACACTGCCCCCTTGTGGGCAAGTGCTGAAGCAATATTCAAATCCATTTCTACATTAATGATGCAGTCTGAATTGTTGATCCCATTACATACCCCCCCACTTAAAGGTTGGCAGTCCCTGTCAACTACCGTCGGTTCCCAGGCAGCGATGACTGCAGATGTCACAGGGGTTGGTTGAGAAGTGGGCCATACATACTGGTCCCTGTAAGACCGCCTGGGCGGGATCCCAGCAGTGGTGCGGTCAGTGCGTCTCAAGGGTCGGTTGTTCCCTTCCCTGTCACTGTCTTTACGCCCCACTTCAGTCAGCACTCCGGGGGAAGAACTGGGTTGTGTAGGTGGGTCACCGGTCTCAGAATCTATGTGATCACTATGCTGGGAAACGTCCGTGACGTCAGTAGTGTTGGCAGCGTCACCCCCTCCGGGTACTGTGGTAGGGGAGTCAGGCTGGGATTGGCAGGGATGCAACATATTTCGGTGCACAGTGCGAATGTTGCGACTGTCTTCACCCTGCACTCGGTATACATGCCCGTTGGGGTAGGGGCGTTCGATTACCCGGTAGACTTCAGTCTCCCACTTGGCTCGAAGTTTCCCTTGTGGCTTCTTGATACGGAGCAAGACTAGCTGTCCTAACTTCAAGGGTTGCTCTTGCACGGGAAGTGGGTCAGCATGTATCTGGCCCCGGATTTGTTGGCTCACCAGCCGGTGTACAGTCTCCATCTTCTTTCGGTGAGCATTTAGCCAGGAGGGGTAGTTATGGCAGACATCATCTCCAGGGCGGAATAGGTTCAGGTCATGGACCCCTTTTCCGGGGGGGCCAAAGAGAAGGGTGTGTGGGGTGTAACCAGTCACAGAGTGGACCTGGTTGTTGTAGGCCCATACTAGATCGGGAAGGAATTGGGGCCATTGGTCTTTCTTATCATCGGCCAAGGTGCAGATCAGCTGGAGTAGAGTCCGGTTGAAGCGTTCACATGCACCGTTCCCTTGTGGGTGGTAAGGAGTGGTCCTCGACTTCTGGATCCCATACATCCGATGCAGCTCTTCGATGACTCGGCTTTCGAAACAAGCCCCCTGGTCGGAGTGCAACCTCTCCGGGCACCCGTAGACGTGGATGAACTGTCGACAGATGGCCCGAGCAGCCGATTCAGCCGTCTGGTCTTTGGTAGCGACCGCGACAGCGAATTTTGTGAAGTGATCCACCATGACTAGGCAGTACTGATAGCCACTGCTCGCCGTCCCAATCAGCAGATAGTCCACCATCAACAGCTCAAGGGGCCTGGATGTTTTAATTGTCTGAACAGGTGCACGCTGCTCAGGGGACTTGTGTAGTTCACAGGTGCGACAGGTCTGGCAGACGTCTTCAACCAGCTTGCGGAGCCCCGGACAATAGATGGACTGTTGAATCCACCGAAAGGTCTTGTCTATTCCGAAGTGTCCATTCCTTTTGTGGGCTTGGGCCACCATCTCACGGGCCAATTGATCAGGCACCACAACTTGCGTGCATTCCTCCAGCATGTGCGACAAGAGAACCTTCCGGTATAGCACTCCTTCTCTCAGAATCAGCCGGTCCCACTGACTGAGCAGGGTCAAGGTCCCGGTAGACAGTCGTGCCCGTATATCGGCGGGAGGCTTCTGCTGCCGCTTCACCCATTGTTTGAGTAGAGCCCATTCAGGGTTCTGGTCCTGGAGCCTGCCCCACTCCTGGGGTGGCAAGGTGACCCCCACTGGAGTTCCAGCTTCGCCCACAACGAACTGGCGGTAATCCACCATCTGTTGGGCGAGCTTTGCAAAGTCAGGCGTCTCGTCCCCTTCTAATTCTTCATCCCGGTCTCAGTTGAGTAAGGGGTATGACACTCTAGACAGGCTGTCCGCATTTTGATTCTCAGCTCCAGCCCTATATTTGATCTTGTAATTGAACTTGGAGAGCCGAGCCATCCAACGCTGCTCCATGACTCCGAGCTTCGCATTTTCTAAGTGGGCCAACGGGTTGTTATCAGTCAGGACTAGTACTTTAGCCCCCGTGAGGTATCCTGCAAATTTCTCCGCCATAGCCCACGTTAGGGCCAACAGCTCCAGCCGGAACGAGCTATAATTGGTGGGGTTCTTCTCGCACTCATGTAGGGACCGACTGGCATAGGCTATGACCCGTTCCTTGCCTTCTTGGACCTGTGAAAGTACTGCCCCTAGACCCTGTAGACTGGCATCGGTGTGTAGTTGGAAGGGCAGGTTGTAGTCCGCATATGCCAGGATGGGGGGAGACGTTAAGACACCCTTTAGGGCTTGGAAGGACTCTTCCTGGCTGGGTCCCCAGCTGATGGGTCGTCCTCTGGGGCTGTTGGTGGTCCCTCGAAGCAGGTCATGCAAGGGTGCAGCAAGCCGGGCGAAGTTTTTGACGAACCGGCGGTAGTAGCCGGCCAACCCCAGGAAAGCCCTGACCTCCTTGACGTTTGTGGGCTGCGGCCAATCCCGTACGGCGGCTATCTTCTCTGAAGATGGCTGGACACCTTCGGCTGAGATCCGGTGGCCCAGGTAATTGATCTCGGGCTGCAGAAGACGGCACTTGCTGGGTTTCAGCTTCAGGCCATGTTCTCTCAACCTACTGAACACACGGCCCAGCTGCTGCAGGTGTTCTTCAAATGTGGCCGAATAGACTACAATGTCGTCCAGGTAGATGAGGGTGAAGTCGAAGTTGAAGTCTCCCAAGCAGCGCTCCATCAGCCGCTGGAAAGTCCCCGGCGCGTTGTTCAGACCAAAGGGCATCCGGTCGAACTCGTACAGGCCCATGGGTAAGATGAAAGCAGTCTTCTCTCTATCTTTCTCATGCATAGGTACCTGCCAATATCCGCTGGCCAGATCCAACGAAGAGAAGTATTTGGCTTTCTTCAGGGCTGTCAGGGATTCTTCGATCCTTGGCAAAGGGTATGAGTCCTGGATGGTGCAAGCATTCAAACGGCGGTAGTCCACACAGAATCTCAGGGATCCGTCCTTCTTCTTGACTAACACCACCGGTGCAGCCCAGGGGCTCTGGCTTTCTCGTACCACTCCAGCGTGTAACATGGAATTCAGGAGATTTTTCACCTCTTGGTATTGCTGGGGAGGAATTTGGCGGTACCTTTCACGGATAGGAGCAGTGTCACCGGTGGGGATTTCGTGCTTGATACTGGTGGTGCACCCAAAGTCGGTGTCATGCCGGGCAAAGGACGCCTGATGCTCTTGAAGTAGCTCTTCCACCTGGGATACCTCCCGTTTGGAGTATTGGGATACGTCCAACTGACACTTCTCTCGTAGTTCTCGCCCCGCGTTGGTGTCACCCGCGACAGCGGCCATGGCAGAGACCGTCACTGTCCAATCTCCCTCTGTAGACGGTACAAACTGGAGGGGGCTCATAGGGTTCACCTCTTCGGTTAGAGCGTAGACTCGGGCGAGCTGTGTCCCGGCTTCTAGGTCAACGCTCACGTTAGCCGTGTTGCCCAGCCTGACAGGAATTCTTCCCTTTCTCACTACTGCTAGAGTTCGAGCGACTAGTGGATTCAGCTTCCCTTCCTTCGGGGTGCGCGGCTCAATCAGCACCTCCACGCCTTCAAGCTGTCTCGTGGTGCTAAGGGGTAGTGAGATAACTGTCTCTTTCCCAGCCGGTAAGGTGATCCTAGTATGGCGGAGTACGGTGACCGTGGCCAGCGGCAGTTGTTCTTCTGTCATTCGCTGGAGGTTGCAGGTCCGGACCACTTGCTGAAAGGCACGGCGGGTGGCCCTATGTGCGGTCACTTCTTGCCAGTACTTGGGCCCCTTCTTGGTAAACAACACCAGATTCAGGTCTTTCAAGATGTTCATCCCAATAATCATGGGCGTTTCTGATCCAAAGCCTTCCCTGACCACGATTATCCCTCTCTTCCCGAGATCTTGGCCACAGATTTCGGTGTTCATCCAGGCAACTCCCGTCACCGGAATGGGTAGATTATTGGCTGCTTTGATCTTGATGGCGGTATCAGGGTCATAGGCAACCCGCGGCTTTAGACATTCTTCGTAGAACTGCTCGGAGATGGTGGATACCTGAGACCCAGTATCCATTAACCCTTGTACGGCGATCCCTTCCAGTAATACTTCCAGGGTGGGGCTATTTGATGCAAGTTTGTTCCGTGGCTGGCTCTGTTTTCCTACACCCCTCCGAGTGAGCCTCTTTGGCAGGGGCGTCTAGTTTAAAGGCGGCCGCTGTTGTGGGACATGACTTGCTGGTTCTGGTAGATCGGACCGTGGATGAACTTGAAAGTTCTGGGGGCAACGGTTGGCTCTATGGCGGGGATCGCCGCATGTCCAGCATCTTCCCATCGGCCGGCTGGGTTGTTGTCTCGCTTGCCGGCCCGCCTGTTGGTCTAGGGTGAGCTGTAACACCTGTTTCTGCAACTCTGCCACCATCTGCTTCAGTTCTTCCGTGTCGCTGTTCGGAGTCCCGATACCAGATATGGACCTGCAAGCCGCGGTATATGTCTGTGTCTCCACGACAGGTCCCCTTGAACGTTCTACAGCTTCTTGTTTGACCTCAGCGAACGTAAAGGCCGGATTTATCCGGAGTAGATCTTGCAATGAGCGGTTAAGGTACGGGTCTCTCAATCCGGTCACGAACTGATCTCTCAACACCAGGTCACGGGCACCCGTACTAGCTATCTGTTCTTCTTTTCTACAGGCTTGTTCTAGCAGCACTTGAAGGGCATTGGCATATTGAGGAATGTCCTCCGACTAGAGTTGAGTACGCCGGAAGAACATATAGCGCAACGTTCCCGCATATGTGGTCGGCCCATAGGTGTTCTCCAGCACCCGCACCAAGTCATCCAACGTACGCTGGCCCCTAACCGTCTCCAGCCTGACTGTCGTCCACGCTTCCTCCTCTAATGTTAGCATGGCCATTTCTGCTAAGGTCTTAGGATGTGTTATACATTTCCCCCACTATCTTAAGTTGTTCAGTCCATTCAGTTACAGGATAGTTCCGTCCGTCAAACGTTCTCACCTGATTGACAATAGACGGCGGGGGGAGCTGTCCGGTTATAAGTTACTACCGGGGGATGATTTTGTTGGTCACACATCCTGCCGACTACGCCACATGAAGCGACCGGTGGTAGGGCCGAGGGTGTGTGTGTATGCTCTATTACAACAAAATCCCCATACTCAGATTTTACCGGTAGTAACATTTCTTTACTAGGAAGCATATTTATAATACAATCAACCGAACTATCTGCGCACATGTGTATGGTGGAGTCCCCGGATCTTCACTCCTTCCGGGTACGCAGCAAGAGGAAAGGGGAAAAAAACAACAAAGAAATTGCGGCAACTTTCCCTAACTTTCCCTACAATCACGTACCAGTCTATCCCGGAAGAAGATGCCGCTCCCACGTCGCAGGCCTGGGGTCTCACGATGATGGGTCCTAGTGCAGCGCTGAAGGGATGCAGCTCCTCGGTCTTTTCCTTTGATCTTCTCCCGCTGGTAACGGATTCTAGTCAGTCTTTTAGTCCCGGGGCACGCCGAACAGAAGAAGGGAGATCACAGCCCCTGCACTTGCACTCAGGGTGCGATGCTCTGCAGTCAGGTTAGATCCTTGGTGAAAACAAAGTCCTGCAGACCGGGAATGGCAGAAACCACTTCCACAGGGTGATTCCTCCAAGACTCCGGTGGCAAAAGAGCCCTCTGTTCAGGAAGAGCACACGCAGCTCTCCTCTGGCTGAGCTCCGGAGCTGAATAATCTTCCCGCACTTTTTCTTCCTGGTTCAAACACACAAGCTGCAGTAGGGGATTTCCCACCTCTGTGTTTGTGGTTGCACAGTCTGACACTGCCCCCTTGTGGGCAAGTGCTGAAGCAATATTCAAATCCATTTCTACATTAATGATGCAGTCTGAATTGTTGATCCCATTACAAAACTATGAACCCCGCATTCAATCAGCACCGTCTTCCTTCTCACCACCTTCAGACCAAACGAACAATGAACAGGAAGTGAGACATTTTTCTTTATTTTTTTTTTTTGATTTTGCTCTCTTGTCCTCTTTTTCTAAGAGCCATAACATTTTTATTTTGAAGCCAACGTAGCCAAAGGCTTGTTGTTTATGGATGAAGCTGTGGTTTTCAATATTATGAAAAACGTAATAAAAATGTCCTTAATATGAAACCATGAAAGAAAAAACACCTTGTACACTGTGTGATAAAAATGACCCTTTATTCTGCGTTGCTTTCCCCTTTCAGTTCTGTTGCTGGAGCGCTGATCCGGTTCCCACCCTACGATTTGGCCAACCGCGCATGTGCTGCATACCTACCTCGTGCCCCCCCACCCCCCGAAGAAGCCCATGCGAAAGGAGAGTTGGGGTCCAGAGGGTGCATCCCGTTAGAGATTTGGAATTACTATGGGTGAGTGCCTCCTACGGTATTATAAGCTGAGTATAGAGGATATTATCATTCATGTGCACTTTACTATGGGTGAGCGTCCCTTGCTTTGCAATTGATGACTCCTATTTCTGCTGCTATTATACATGCAGACTTTATTGTGGGCTAGCATCCCCCACTGCGGAATCTGAATACTCCGGCTGCTATTATGCATAAGCACTTTACACTCACCTCCTATTAGTTTTATCTGTATTGGGTGCTCTCCCATTTTTTAATTCTCACCAGCAGTATATTTTTTACTCTATGTGTTGTGGTGTTATTATGTTTATTTCATAAATAAAATCATTCCTTGCTTTCACCATGGTAGTTTCATGACTCTTTCTGGCTTATAGGTTTTATTCTGCTTGTTAATATCATTTCTGCACTACTAAATCTGTATTCTTTCTCGAACCAACATATATAGATATCTGAATTTGGTCTTATATTCTACTTTTTGACAGTGTCACTTTACTCCTATCAGTCAGAATGTCAACTGACAAATGTAACTATTTGTTTCTTCTCGGAATGTAGGTACCTACAAAGCGGTTGGTGCATGGCTACTGGATGGCTGAAGTGCAGGTGTGATGACACAGGAGATTTTATAGGTAAAATGCATAACAATGGTATATTAAAAAATGTTTTTAACGATATAAAAAAAAAATATATAAAAATTTTGAATCAAATTTTTATTTGCCCAATTTAACATCAAGAAATAAAATAAATAAATAAACATATTTGATATTGTTACTTCAATAAAGGTCCAGCCCATCAAAATATAAAAGTATAAAATTAAGTAACCCCTATAATTAAACAAAAACATCAAAATTGTAAATTTTCAGTCACTACAACTGCGCCAAAAAAAGCAAGAAGCAGCACTCAAAATGTTTTCTATACCCCAGAGTCATATCAATAATAACTTTAGCTTGCCACTCAAACAATAAGTCCAAATACAGCTTCATTGACATAAAAATGTTTATTTTATTTTTTTTTAATTATTTTTTTCCCATTATTTAAATAAATAAAAAAGGTTTATATTACCAGGTGATTTTTTCATATTGCCAGGTGATTTTTTTATTAAAACAAACCCCAAAACAATGGTAGAATTGCATTTTTTTTCATGATGTAACTGAAATTTTTCCCATTTTTAGTATATTGTATGTTAAAATTACTAATGTTATTCAGATCCACCACTCTTCGCATGCGGCTTTTTCGACAGAGAAAGATAAACATAGGGGAAAACATGACAAATAATCTTAAATATTTTATCTGGTCTATCAGATTTATACCTCTGTGACTACATGTGCATCAACAACCCTAATATGGAAAGCTTTGAAGTAATATTCAACCAAACATTACAAAGGAGAAAATACAAAAATCTGGAACTTTAGAAAAGCTAAATTCTGTCAACTAAGGAAAGAGTTTAGTCTTGTAGGCTGGGATCACATCCTGGTAATTGGTGATACTGAACATAAATGAGGAGATTTCCTAAAATTTTGGCAATAAAATGTCCAGGAATAAAAAGAAACAGTTATGGTTAAATAAGGCAGTGCTAAATATAGTTAGACAGAAACTAAGGGCCGAGAGGGCAGAAATAGCATTCTAAGCATATAAAGACCTCAATAGGAAATGTAAAATAGAAATCAATTTATCAATGTAAGCTACAGAGAAATCGACAAAGACATTAAAATAAATACAATGATATTTTGGAAATATTTTAAAACCAAAAATATAAAAAATCTGATGGCATCAGCTCCTTAAAAATTATAATTGTAATGTAATTATAGAGGACAAAGAGAAGGCTGAGATATTTAACATGCACTTTTCATCTGCATTCACCAATGAACTGTCTGTGCTACGTATTGTTCAGCAAGGAAGAAGTTCATTACTCAATATAAACACAAGGCTTAAGGGCACGTTATCCGCTACGATTTATCAAACGATATGTCGTCAGGGTCATATCATTAGTGATGCACATCTGGCCTCGTTTGACATATCGTAGCGTTTAACACAAATGAGCTACTGTGAACAAACAAAAATACTCACCTTATCGTTGCTCGTTGACACGTCGCTCATTTTCAAAAAATCGAACGTCCTTCTGTGCTCCGATTGTTCATCGTTCCCGACGCAGCACACGTTGCTCCGTGTGACACCCCGGGAACGATGAACTGCAGCTTACCTACGGCCGTCGACAATGCGTAAGGAAGGAGGTGGGTGGGATGTTTACGTCCCGCTCATCTCCGCACCTCCACTTCTATTGGCCGGCCGCTGTGTGATGTTGCTGTGACGCCGAACATCCCTCCCCCTTCAGGAAGTGGATGTTCGCCACCCACAGCGAGGTCGTTTGGAAGGTATGTGTAACGGGGGTTTACGACTTTGTGCGACGCGGGCAAGATATTGTCCGTGCCGCACAAACGATGGGGGCTGGTGCGATCGCTCATGCGATCGCACGAGTAATTGACGAGTGTAAAGCAGCCTTTACAGTTGTAATTGAGCAATTTAAATTATGACAACGCCCCTGGGCCAGATAATGGTCATCCACGGGTATTGAGCAAGTTGAGATCAGTAATTGACAGACCACTGTATCTCATTTTCTTAGACTCTCTTGTAACAGGGTCTGTGCCACAATATTTGAGAATGGCTGACGTGGTACTCATTTTCAAGAGGAGCAAAAAAGTGGATTGGTGCAAATACTGTCTGGTAGTTTAGCAACAACTGTGTGCAGAGAATAATATAACTGACAACCAGCATGGATTCATGAAAGATAACTTGTGTCTAACCAACATACTCGGTTTCTATGAGAAGATACAGTATATCACAAAAGTGAGTACACCCCTTACATTCTTGTAAATATTTTATTATATCTTTTCATGGGACAAAGCTGAAGATATGAGACACTTTGATACAATGTAAAGTAGTCAGTGTACAGCTTGTACTAATAATAATAATAATAATAATAATAAAAAATAAAGAGTATGTAAATTAGGTGTGTCCACTAAATACCTCAATACACATCCATAATGTCTAAACCTCAGGCAATAAGAGTGAGTACATCCCTAAGTGAAAATTGCCAAATTATTCCCAAAGTGTCAATATTTTGTGTGGCCACCATTATTTTCAAGCACTGTCTTAACCCTCTTGGGCATGGAGTTCACTAGAGCTTCACAGTTTGCCACAGAAATCCTCTTCCACTCCTCCATGGTTATATCACGGAACTGGTGGATGTTAGGAACCTTGCTCCGGCACCTTCTGTTTGAAGATGCCCCACAAATGCTCAATAGAATTTGGGTCTGGAGTCATGCTTGGCCAGTCCAGCACCTTTACCCTTAGTTTCTTTAGCAAGGCAGTTGTATTAAAGGTGTTTGGAGTCATTATCATGTTAGAATACTGCCCTGCAGCCCAGATTCGAAGGGAGGAGATGATGCACTGCTTCAGTTGTCACAGTCCATATTGGCATTCATGGTTCTCTTAATGAACTGTATCTCTCTACACAGCCAGCAGCACTCATGCAGCCCCAAACCATGACACTCCCATCTCCATGCTTGACTGAGGGCAAGAAACACTTGTACTCCTCATCTGGTTGCCACAACACACACCTGTCACCATCTGAACCAAACAAGTTTATCTTGGTTTCTTTAGACCACAGGACATGATTCCAGTAATCCATGTCCTTATTCTGCTTGTCTTCAGTAAACGGTTTGCGGGCTTTCTTGTGCATTATCTTTGGAAGAGCCTTCCTACTGGAATGACAGTTATACAGACTAATTTGATGCAGTGTGTGGCGTATGGTCTGAGCACTGACATGCTGTCCCCCTCACCCCTTTAACCTCTGCAGCAATGCTGGCAGCATTCATACATCTATTTTGAAGAGACAACCCCTAGATAGGACGCTGAGCATGTGCACTCAACTTCTTTTGTTGACCATGGCAAGGCCTGTTTTCTTAAACTGCTGTATGGTATTGGCCACTGTGCTGCAGCTCAGTTTTAGGGTGCTGGCAATCTTCTTACAGCCTAGGCCATCTTTACGTAGAGCAAAAATTCTTTTTTTCAGATCCTCAGAGAATTATTTGCTATGATGTACCGTGTTGAATTTACAGTGACCAGTATGAAAGAGTGTGTGAGTGATAACCCCAAATTTAACATACCTTTTCCACTTTTAGACCTGAGATCTTGTAACACTAAGGAGTCTAATGACACCGGTGAGGAAAAACGGCTAATTTGGCACAATTTGTCCATTTTCCCTTAGGGGTGTACTCACTTGTTTAGACATTCATGGCTGTATCTTGAGCTATTTAGAGGGCACACCAACTTTACACTTATACAAGCTGTGCTCTAACTAGTTTACATTGTATCAAAGTGTCATATCTTCAATGTAGTCTCATGAAAAGATATAATAAAATATTTACAAAAATGTGAGGGATGTACTCACTTTTGTGATATAGTGTAAGTGCAAATCTGTATGTAGGTCATGAGACCAATGTAATATATGTGTAATTTGCAAGGCATTTGATAATGTAACTTACAGCAGCTTCTTACTGAATGTCACGGGAGTGATAGGTAACTGAAGCAGGGGCACCTAGATTGGCCTTCAGACTGGGGACCCTTTGCTAGCTTTTATCCTAGAGGTACGCTTGATGGTAGAGAGGTCTGTACCACCGGCATGACCCTAACTCCTGTCCGAACCCTGGTTTAACACCTCCTCTCCCCCACCCCAGTGCAGGAAAGGGGCCAAAGTAACAAACCTCACAAATAATGCAGACAAGGGAGATCCAAAACACATACACATTGCAATCAGACCCAGGGGAAAGACAAAACATGCACAGAAAGAAATCACATACGGGGAGGAAATAAACTGACAACAGGGATATTTCAAAACCACACAAGATCAAGCAGATCACTTGAAAGTGGATCACATGCTAAGACTGAAATCCCTGAAGCAAAGCTGGAGTTATTATTGTTGATAAGGAACCGGATACAGCACCTTCTTAAGGGCAGAGGCAGCTGTGAGTGGTCAGAAGCAGTTCACAAGCCAGCAGGGATTAACTCCTGCTGGACTGATGAGCAGTGAACACTAAACAGGCGTTGGCAGAACACCGCATGAAGCAGAGACTGAGGGACACTATATGCACATTGGTAAAAAAAAAACCAAAACACTGTCTTAGAGACAGGAAACAAAGAATCATTGTAAATGGTACATTCTCTTAATGGGATTAAGTTAGTAGTGGGAACCTCAGGGATCAATAGGACCAATTATATTTAGTCTCCTTATTAATAACCTTCTGGATGGGATTGAGAGTAAAGTGTAAAGGGTGCTTTACACGCTGCGACATCGCTAGCGATTGCTAGCAATGTCGCGAGCGTTAGCACCCGCCCCCATCGTTAGTGCGATATGTGGTGATCACTACCGTAGCAAACATTAACGCTAAGGCAGCGTCACACGCACATACCTCTTCTTCGATGTCGCTGTGACCGTCAAACAATCCCTCCTTCAAGGGCTAGGTGCGTTTGGCGTCACAACAACGTCACAAAACGGCCGTCCAATAGCAGAGGAGAGCGGAGATGAGCAGCCGGAACATGCCGCCAACCTCCTTCCTTCCTCATTGCCGGTGGACGGAGGTAAGGAGATGATCGTCGCTCCTGAGGTGTCACTCATAGCGATGTGTGATGCCACAGGAACGAGGAACAACTTCGCTATGTACGAGACAACGATTTTTGGTAAATGAACGACCTCTCATATACCAACGATTTTTGTCTCTTTTGCGATCGTTTAAGGTCGCTCCTGCCTGTCACACGCTGACAGCGCCTGATGTGCGTCACAAACACTGTGACCCCAACGATATATCGTTAGCGATGTTGCAGCGTGTAAATGGCCCTTAAGTCTTCTGTATGCACCAATTCTGGGGCAGCTGCGGGCTAGTATTTTTAGATTGGGAGGGGTCAATAACCATGGCCCTTTCCACCCTGAAAATACTACCCCTCACCTGTCAGCTTTACTGTGCCTGGTTTTAAAAAAAATGGGGGGGGGGGAGAACCCTACGCTGTTATTTAAAATTATTTATTTTCATTATTTCAAAAAAATATAGTGGAATCCCCTCTATTTGTGAATAACAACCACGGTAAAGCTGACAGCTGGGGGTTGCAGCCTATGGCTGCTGCTTTACCCACACTGGGTATCAAAACAGGAGTCAGAGTTCACTTCATTTTTTTTTTTTTACAGTGGTGCATTGGCCAATCAAAGCCATGCCAATACTTCAAATGACTATGATGGGGCTGGAAGTGCCCACACAGGAAAAGCTTAGCTGCTCTGCAACCTTTTTTTTTTAACAAACTTTATTCAGATGACAAACAACCATGAACAGTAACAAGACGTACAGGTAAAAGTCTGTTATAAACCAGGGGGGTGTGGCTTGACATGGCCGAGTGAGGACGTGCACCATTCCAGCTCCACAGCACTTTCAGCACAATCCACCAGCATCAGACTATTAGAATGGGCAAGACTGGCATCAAGCGATCCAGGGCTCGCTCCTCTACCCGCCCGGGGCCACAGAGGAGCGACAACATCATTCCCTATCTGTCAGGAGCGAGGAGCCTGTCAGCCGAGGCTCCCATGCGGCCTGCTCAGGAGACGGAGCCGGGGGACGTGGCTGATATCCACACGGCGGGGGAGACAGGATCCTGCCACCATCCGGAGCCAGCCGAGGCCACCGAGGAGAGGGGTGAGTGCCGGGATGCCCCGGGAGAAGCCCTGATCCCAGATCCTGGGGGACGCCGCGCGGGGGAACCGCCATCACAAGATGGCCGACGGAGCCAGCAGAAGGCCGCACTGCCAGAGGGATCCCAGCAGGGAGAAGCGCCAGGCGGCTCCTGTGGGGGGGAGGGAGACCCACGCAAAGTGCTGCTTACCCAGACAGCTCTGATCTGTGACCTTATCTCCGCTGGGTCACAGTGTGGAGGAAGCATTGGGGGGCTAAAGGAGGCCTATATAAATGCACAAGAGGATATACAAGCTGACAAAAGTCTCCCCTCCCCCCAGCCAACAGAAAACACAGAGGTGCCAGCGTGGGCACTGCCGGGGGGGACCCCCACCTTCAGCAACTCACCTCAGTGGTCGTCGGGCTCTTCCTGGGCAGACAGCCCCCCCGGGGCCCACATATGCTACCAGAAACGCTGCACTATCTGGCTTCGCTGGGCCCTAACCCACACCAGCCTGCTCCCCAGCAAACAGCGCTTGTGTCCTTGAGGGAGGGACCCCACATGTCCAATGCACCACAATGGACTTTCTATACAAATCCGTGTGGCCCTTACCAGATGGGACCCCCTCTGGCCCCTCCAATGGCCCCGGTGGGAGATGATAGGCCGGCCCCTTTGGCGGATCTCCGCACGCTTCTTCAGGCAATACCTACTAAAAATGATATAATGGCCTTGGCAAACCAGGTGGTGGAGGAGTGCAAGCAGGAATTTGCACAATTCCGATCAGACCTTTCATCTCTCACCTCCAGAGTGGATGATCTCTCTTCCGCCCAAGATTCTAATACTGCTTCCATACAAGTGCTGCAAACCAAATTACAAGACCAATCCAAGCAATTCTTTTCCTTACAACAAAATATTGATGATCTAGAAAATCGAAACAGAAGAAATAATCTCCGTGTATGGGGCCTGCCCGAATCCATCGCTCCAGCGGACATTCCCTCGGTTTTGGTCTCCATTTTCAACAACCTCCTCAAGCACCCACCGGGAACCACAATTGAGCTTGATAGAGCCCATAGGGTGCTTCGTCCCATAGATCCAGAGGACCCCAGACCAAGGGACATTGTGTGCCGCGTCCACTTCTATGGACTTAAAGAAGCCATCCTGCAGGCGGCCAGAAAGAAATCCAGCCTTGCCCATAATGGGAAGCCGATAAGGATCTTACTGGACTTATCCAGACATACCCTGGCCCAAAGAGCGGCCCTTAAACCCCTGCTGGATTCCCTGAAAGAGAGGGGGATCCAGTTCCGGTGGGGCTTTCCCTTTTCCTTGTCGGTCCGCAGAGGTTCTATAAATCATGTCCTGCGTTCGCCGGAGGACTTACCAGCATTTTTGTCCGGACTGGACTTGCCAACTATGACTCTCCCCCTCTGGCCCGACACTTTGCTTCGTTCCTGGCACCCGGGGAGGAGCTCTGGGCCACCCAAGAATCCAACAGCCCGTGTGCAGTCGACGGGCCTGCCGCAGAGGGTGGCTCGGCCTGGAGAGAGGAGGAACCCGTGCCCGGGCCCCCAGAGGTCACGAGACCAGACCTGAGCAGACTACTTGTGTCCAACAGAAGGGTGACTGGTGTCTTGGGTTCCTCCTAGTGAGCCCAACCGCCCTACACCTGGGAGGATGATTATAGGGGGAGGGACGACCTGAGACCCCCTATGTGGCCCTTGTTCTATTAAGGTTCCCTCTCTTAGGTTATTTGCCCAGAAGTTCAAGTATTAATTGCCTACTCGGATGCCGGTGTTTCATATAGTATCATCCGTTTATTAGTGCTTACTGTTTTTTTCCTTTACAGGAGCTGTTCTCATGTTATGCCTTGCCATTTTCTCCCCCACATAGGTCGGGAACCTCTGCCCTGCCGGTTGGTGCTAGGCATGCTCCCAAGGTGCGCAATTGAGCGCCTTAAGCTAAGCGCAGAGACTGTCCCTCTGCTTGTTTGTGTGTTCTCTGTTTTCTCAACTCTTGTTCCTTTTCTGCCTTCTCTTTCTTCTGCTCGCTCTAGCCACGGGCACCCTCCGCTGAGGTCGCGACCCAGTTTATATACGAGTGCAGAACCCCGATTACGTCATAAATGGCAAATTTGAACATCGCCTCCTTCAACGTGAAAGGTTTCAACAAGCCGGAGAAAAGGGCACAGATTCTGTACCACCTCCACAAACGTAAGATACACAAAGCTTGTTTTCAGGAAACCCACTTTAAGACCAACCATTCCCCTAAGATTAAGAACAAATATTACCCTACTTGGTTTTTCGCCAATAATCCAGAGTCACGTTCAAAGGGGGTGGCAATTGCAGTGCATAGATCGCTGCCCCATCAAATCCTGGACCTCAAAATAGATGAGGGTACCCGCTACATTATCCTGTCATTGTCCCTGCCTTTGGAGAGAGGTACGGTACTTTTGTGTGGGGATCTGAATGTGACATTGGACCCGGCGCTAGATAATTCTATGGGTAAATCCAGTCTCTCCTATACATTTATCAAGTGGATTAAGAGGTCATTACTACATCTACAAGTGTTCGATGCGTGGCGAATACAACACCCCTCAGAGAGAGACTACAGTTTTTATTCACACCCACAGGATTCTTACAGCCGCCTAGACTACATCCTGGTTCAGCATGTTGCGCTGTCCTGGCTCTCATTCACGGGGATCGGAAACATCCTGTGGTCAGATCATGCCCCGGTGTTTTGCTCCATACGTGTCCCCTCCTTGTCGAGGATGATGGGGTCGTGGCGGCTGAACGAATCCCTGCTCTTGGATGAGCCCTGTGCCTCAGATATATGTGCTTCTATTTCCAATTTTAGGGTGGATCACATGTCGGACACTACGGCACCCTCCTTCAAGTGGGAGGCCCTTAAATGCGTCCTACGGGGTGTATTAATTAAACATGGTGCGAGGATTAAAAGACTGAGAGCCCAGGCTATAAAAGAAGCCATACAGAAGGTCGCAAACTTGGAACTTCTTCATAAGCGGGCACTGAGTACTCCCACTTTGAGGGCGCTTCTGGGGGCGCGACTGGAGGTTAAGAAACTGATGGACTCAGCATACAGCCACATTATCCAACTAGATAAAAGTCGATTTTATGAATTCGGGGACAAACCGGGTAGAATGTTAGCCAATGCGATACGGGCCAAAAAAGCGACATCTCTTATTTCCTGTGTTAAAAATTCCCTGGATAAGTTGGTGCACACTACACCCGATATCGCTGGCGCCTTCCACAACTATTATTCTAAGCTATATAACCTGACCCCACCTCCGGTAGTCCCTGGTGAGGAAAGGCACTCCCCCCCCTCCCCGTTTAAAAAACTGGCTAGAACCATAATTGATGACTTAGAGGCCCCGTTTGGATTGGAGGAACGTCTGCAAGTCATCCGGGACACACCTGCAAATAAGAGCCCAGGCCCAGATGGCCTGACAGCCAAATTTTATAAAGCCTTTCCGGAACTTCTCGCCCCTCTAATGCTGGAATCCTTTAACTCTATTTCGGAGGTTACATCCTTTCCGGCTGATGCCACGTTAGCACACATTACAGTCATCCCTAAGACAGGGAAGGATCCGAACACATGTGGGAACTACAGGCCAATTTCCCTACTCAATGTGGACCTCAAATTGTATGCTAAACTTATTGCTAACAGATTGAACCCCCTCCTGCCGGACTTGATACACCCGGACCAGGTGGGCTTTGTCCCTGGAAGAGAAGCCAGGGACAACACCCTGAAAACCCTGGACATCATCCATTATGCTCATATTAAGAAACTGCCACTCATGATACTATCACTGGACGCGGAAAAGGCTTTCGACAGAATATCATAGGACTCGCTCTCGCAAACCTTGCACCATTTGGAGTTGGGCCCCAACATCACTTCTAAAATATTGGCATCGTTCCCCGTCAGCACGTATAAAAATTAATGGTACTCTGTCCGCCCCCTTTACTATACGCAATGGGACTCGACAGGGATGCCCCCTGCCCCGCTTATTATACATTCTGGTGATGGA
Organism: Anomaloglossus baeobatrachus; assembly: GCF_048569485.1. Taxonomy (NCBI): domain Eukaryota; kingdom Metazoa; phylum Chordata; class Amphibia; order Anura; family Aromobatidae; genus Anomaloglossus; species Anomaloglossus baeobatrachus. The sequence goes on along the minus strand of NC_134355.1, from coordinate 432,200,092 downwards.
GCATTTGATGGCGGCTCTTCGGACCAGCCCGGACATTCGGGGAATTAAAATAGCGAATAGTGAATATAAATGTTCGGCATTCGCCGATGATCTTCTGATTTATCTCTCCAACCCTTTGGTTGGACTCCCGGTGTTGATGTCCGAGCTGGAGAGATTTGGGAAGTGGTCCGGTTTCAAAATTAATCTTGACAAATCAGAGGCTCTGAATGTGACCCTACCCCAGTGTCAGGTTTCTTCGCTGCAGTCCGGTTTTCCCTTCAGATGGCCCGGTGGCGACAGTATTGGTTACCTGGGTATTACTATTCCGTCTGACCTCTCCAGGCTGTTCTCCCTTAATTTCCAACAATTTGCTATTAGGCTGGAGAAGGATCTTGCGACTTGGCAGCGGGGGGTCTTGTCTTGGTTTGGCAGGGTTGGTGCACTCAAGATGACTGTACTTCCTAGACTACTGTATCTCCTGCAGACGGTGCCCGTTCATGTCCCTGCGTCGTTCTGGCGCAAAGTTCAGCAATTATTTATCCAATTTATATGGTCCAAGGGCCGTCCTAGAATTCGGGGAGCGGTTCTGTCCCACCTGAAGGATGCGGGTGGCCTGGGGCTACCGAACTGTAGGAGGTACCATCAAGCGGCAGCCCATGCGAGGGTTCTTGACCTGTTGCATGGTAAGGGTTCCAAGTTATGGGTAAACATTGCTCACGATGCATGCACATTGTCAGTACCAACCCTGCCTTGGACCTGGCCCTTTTTGAACAAGAACAAACTCATGGTGGTTTATAGTGTGAGGCAGACCTTGCGAACCCTGCATGCTCCCGGGGGGGAAAATACTCTGATCCAGCCACTAGGCCCGTTGATGCCAATAACCGATAACCCGAAGTTCCCCCCTGGTGCGTCTAATGCCCTTTTCCTGGGCGGTACCAGACAGGCCCCGCTACGCGTGCTCCACGTGGCACCCCAGGGGACGGTTCTCCCACTCACTCTGGTCTTGGGGGACCGCCCGCTGAGGCCACGCTATCATTTTGAATATGCACAGCTTCAGCACTTCCTTTCATCTGCCAGTCAGTCACACGAGCCCACACCTATGTCACCCTTTGAAAATCTATGTACCTCGAGTCCCAGCCCCAAACACGCTATCTCGGGCATTTATAAGTTACTGACCATCAATGACTCGGTCCACCTTCCTCCCTTTTGCAGAGCTTGGGAGAATGAGCTTGGACAGGAGTTCTCTAGAGAACAATGGGACCGCTGCTTCCATCTATCTCACAAGTCAGCAACTGCCACCAGGTCCCAGGAGACAAGTTATAAAGTTGTCTCAAGGTGGTATAGGGTCCCCTCTTTGCTTCACAGGTGGTACCCGGGGGTCCCAGATGTGTGTTGGCATTGTGGACGGCAGGAGGGTACCATGACCCATATATGGTGGTCATGTACAGTCCTGGCTGCCTTTTAGGACAGTGTCTTGAGAGCGACTCAGGAGATCTCGGGGGTGGCGGTGCCCAGACGACCCGAGGCCGTTCTCCTATATATGTTCTCGCTGCCAAAAAAAATATATAAACAATCGCTACTCAGGCACCTCCTTCAGGCGGCCAAGACTGTTATACCTCGCCACTGGAAGACCACCGAGTCGCCTTCTGTGGAGGAATGGATAAGTGAGGTGGACTTAAACTACCGGATGGAGCGAATTCTGGCCCAATCTCGTAATGATGTTGAGACCACCATTACAAAGTGGTCCCATTGGGAATCTTTCCTGACTAGTCCTAGTTTCTGTAACGCGAGGTAGAGTGTGACACGCGCTCGTGTGAACGAAGTGAGACCTTCCTGAGTGCTATTTAATTATGGGTCTTGGTCCGGACGGATGGGGGTGTTCGTGGCATACCTCTCTTCTTTTCTATTTCTCTCCCCTCCTTCTTCACTCTTTCCTTCTCTCCTTTAAGTGATTCCTGCCTCTAATGCTATGGAATATGGAGTATTATTATTATTATTGAGTGCACCTTGATACTACTCTCTCTACTTTGTATGTCAATGATCAATGTTTGGAATTGCTTATGTTATGAAAATCAATAAAAATGTTAAATTTTAAAAAGTCTGTTATAAACCAATCAACGCCAACCAGGGGTATATGTATTGTGTCCCCAATAGACTATCACTAGCAATGTATAATTAACCCTAAATAAATGAGGACTAGCTATTAACATTTGATCTAACATCAAAACCGATACACAAAGAATTGCCAAAAGCAACAATAAATAATTACCAAATGTTTATAAGATCATACTTTGTTAAAAAATAAGGCAAGGAAAAATGACAGCACAGGGATAGGGTCGACACAGCAGCATAAAATGTAAAAATACAGTATATGAAATGAAAATATTTAAAGTGTAAAAGGTATATAGGTCACTATATAAAAATGTCAGTGTAAATAAAAATCAATAAATAAAAATAATTGGACTCAGGAACTGCTATAAATAGATATCTCAATCACCATACTATGCCTCAGATAGAGCGACTGTTGATACAACACAGGATTAGGTTCTGTCAGATCTTGTGCCCCTTACTGGATTAATGTACCCCATTCTGAGCCCCTACCTGTTATATAGTCCCCCTTACTGGTCCCTTCCTGTTCTTTTACAAAACACTTGAAAAAAAAAAAAGACTATTCTTATCTTCCTCCAAACCCACTATATGCAGTGTCCTCTTTCATAGCTATTGCAGATGCCAGCAGCTGACTCCAGCGTGCCAGCCACAAGCAGTGCACAACCTCACAGACATGCACCGCAGCTACTGGGCAGGCTGACATCAGCTGTCAGCCTCGGATTGTCCAGAGGGGTGTATTGCAGTTCAGGCAGCTGTTCTCTGGGCCACAATACATTTCAGCTAAATGTGTGTCAGAGGACATACATTCAGCTGAAATAGGAGTTGGCAGGCCCACCACTGCACGTTTGTTATGCCCCTGCTGGCCTACAGGTGGGGGGGGCATATGCTCCTCTGCCATCTGGCCTAGCCTGCTCCTGCCCAGAATGGTTTAAAAGGCAATAGAAATATAAAAGAAGTATGTATACTTCTCCATTGTACTGGATCCTCTTAAGGGGTGCTTTGCACGCTGCGACATCGCTACTGCGATATTGTCGGGGTCAAATCGAAAGTGCCACACATCCAGCGTCGGTAACGACGTTGCAACGTGTAAAGCCTAGATGCGCCGATAAATGATCCCAAAAGCGTCGAAAATCAGTGATCTGTGTAGCGTCGGTCATTTTCATAATGTCGCACCAATAAGAGATACGATATTGTTCCTCGTTCCTACGGCAGCACACATTGCTGTGTGTGAAGCCACAGGAGCGAGGAACATCTCCTTACCTGCCTCCACCGGCTATGCGGAAGGAAGGAGGTGGGCGGGATGTTTATGTCCCACTCATCTCCGCCCCTCCGCTTCTATTGGTCGCCTGCCGTGTGACGTCGCTGTGACGCTGCACAAACCGCCCCCTTAGGAAGGAGGCGGGTCGCCGGCCAGTGCGACGTCGCAGGGCAGGTAAGTGCGTGTGAAGCTGCCGTAGCGATAATGTTCGCTACGGCAGCTGTCACAAGATATCGCATGTGCGACGGGGGCGGGTGCTATCTCGCTCGGCATCACTAGCCGATGCTAGCGATGTCGCAACGTGCAAAGTACCCCTTAGTCTTTGACTTAAACCATCAAAAATTGTACCACAAACTACATGCTTTTTACCAGTCATAAGGAGACTGAGACAGCACACAGATCACTGTAGGCCAGTTTTTTCCGCACAAACAAAAAAAATCACAACATAAACTAGTCAGGTCCTAGTTGAGGATGAGATACACTGCATACTCTTTTGGTGAGAGAATTTTTTAAAAGTGCAATAAGCATACAGGCAAGTACAAAAGGGTGGTCCTCAATTGCGACAAAGTAGGAACGTTTCGACTCAGCTGAGTCTTTTTCAAACAGTCGCTGTTGGAGTATCCTTATGGTGGAAGAATCTTAGAATACAGAACCTGGCATGTATATCATGTATATGATGCACCTTTTTGTATTTGAGTTATGTGCAATAGGAGACCCATCATATTATGGCTTGCCTCAAACCAACAATAGCGCAGCCACAGACACACTTGGCGCAAACCACCACTGTTAAGCAAGTCCTTAAGGGTCCGAATATTCTACACCCACTCCCAAAAGGGAGGGAGGCTTTCACAGAGCCCTTCCTAGACTGCTGTCACAGGATAGCTGGTGTTTAGTGAAGTGGACGATGTCAGAGTCAGGTAACAGGAGTAAAAACCAAACTAGCAGTGCAGTTACCAAACTAAATATAACAAATGGAACACATGGGATATAGCCAAGGATGAGGAACCAGAAATAACCATTAGCAAATGTTGAGAAGAAACTAGAAGCTGAAAAGAAACCACTCACCACACATTGTGTGGTGCCCAGGACAGGCCAGGTCGTCACAGGTGCTACACCAACACACCCTACACCCCGGCTAGGCACACCAAAGCCAAACACAAATCCTTGTTGCCTTCCTCCAGGGGCTGATGTCCACACCAGGGGGTGGGCCAGGCGGTTGGTCCCGCTCACCAAGGAGTTCACAGTCCTGGAGGCGGGAAAAGTTTTCAGATACGTTTTGGAGAGGAAAGTTGTAGCAGAGGAGACTGACCGTGTCCGGGTGTGTGGCCCGGGCACTCAGCAAGGTTGGCAGACGGTGGTGACCGTCTGCAGGAGAGGCTGATTGGAGTGAACCGTATGGACCGGGGACAGGCAGTGGCCCGCCGGTACCGGATCGGGGAGTGAAGAGAAGCCAGCACCATTCGACAGGGCCTATGGACCCCGACCAGGCTAGGAGTCGCCGTAAAGCCGGTCAAATCCGTTAGCGAAGGGAACCTCCGGGGTTTCCCAGCAGCCAAGACCCGATTGAAGGCAACAGCTCACACCGTAGAGGGAAACACAGTCACCACCAAGGCTACAGTTCCCAGGGCCAGAGCCTGTGGGCAAAAGGGGCTCCCTCAGCATCCATCCAAGCTGGGGAGCGGGTTACCGGTGGGAAGCCATTGGAACCGTAAACACAACACAGGTGCAGGGAAAGGCAGTCACCATCAACCTGCCGGGAGGAGAACCACCGCAGCTGTCTGTGGGACCCGTCCATCCAGCCGTTTGTTTGACCAGAGACTCTGTGTGGATTACTGGCTGAGTGAGTACCACCGTGCCGTGCGGCACAGCGCTGCCCCCGTGACCCTGCACCTCACCAGGCCCCGTAACCCGCCTGTCATCCCCAAACCCTCACCGGGCCCCGGAACAACCAACCCCCCTACCCACGGAGGGGAGAAACAACATCCAAGCTGCTCCCTGTCATCGCTCCCGGGATCCCCGTCCAGAGCAGCGGTGGTGTCACAACTTCACCACAACCGTGGGTGGCGTCACGGACAATATCCCCCAAACCACACACCAATCCCCCCTTTTCACTCATGGGCGAGGAACGCCGCTCGAGATCCCGGGATCCGGACCACCGCTCGAGCCACCACCGAGCAGCAGCAGCAGGAGCAGTAGCCGGACCCGAGCAGTGGGTGAGCGCAGCGTCCCCTCCTCCGCCCGTGACAATTGCACAAGGCAACTGAATTGGACTGGTTTAGGAGCAGGGTTAAAGTAGCTAGCCCAATGCTAGTGTTTATGGTCAGGTGATGCATCTGTGATGCCCTGGACTAGCCAGGTAGTCACAGGTAGGCCCTTACACAAACACTTCCCCCCCTTAATAAGGTGACAGCAGCCAACCTACAAAACCCTTGTCACCTCTCTCAGTGTTCAATGGTCACACCAGGGGGCGGGGCCAGATGGTTGGCCATGCCCACCTAGGAGTCTGGAGAGCCTGAGACAGGAAACAGTGAGAGAGTGGAGTTGAGTCGGTTTGGAGTCAAGTTCAAGTGCAGCAGGCCTGAGGTGTCAGGTCTCCAGCGTCAACACTGACCGGTGCCGGAGTCGTAGCCCTGGTACCGTGGCAAGGAGGCAGATGGTGGTGGCCGCCTGCAGGAGCTGGGAATACAGCTGGTAGATCCGTAAGGGAACGGGACTGGGTAGTGGTCCGCCGGTACTGAACCGGGGAACCGATTGAAAACCGGAGCACCAGGAGGGGTACTCAGACCCAGTGCGAGGCCCAGAAACCACTGGACCGAGTCGAATCCACTGATTGAGGACTGGACTTTAGGTCCTTTCCCACCTAAGACCCGACTGAAGACAACAGCCCAACCATAGGGGTAGAAAGCCACCGCCCAGGCATCGAGACCAAACAGGCCAGCGTCTGCGGGCAAACAGACTCTACCGGCACACACAAGGCTGGGGAGCGGACTACCGCTGCTCAGGCATAAAACTCATCATTTCTACCAAAAGGGAGGTGCAGGAGAAAGGCGGAAACCACCAACCTGAAAAGGGGAAAAGCGCAGCTGGCTGCGGGCACCGTCCACCATCTTGTTTGGTTTACCAGAGACTCCAGCGTGTCTCTAATAGTGAGTACAATAGTGCCTTTGGGCCGCATATCGCGCCACACCGCACCGACACGCCAGCACGCCTCCATTCCCTCGCCTCGGCACCTCCCTTGGGCCCCCGGGACCATCATCCCTCTACCGACGGAGTGGTGAACACCAAGCTGCGCAACATCATCCCCGGGAGCCAAGTCAACGGCAGCAGTGGTGTCCATCCATTCACCACAACCCATGGGTGGCGTCACAAACTTAAATCCCCAAACAACCGCGGCCCCTGTCATGGACCTCTCCACCGAACACCACCCCTCACGTAGCGCCAGCATCCCCCTTTCAGAGCGATGTGACCCCCCCCTGGGTCCGGGAGGAGCTCGAGCCACCCACCAGAAACGAGCCCGAGGCGGTACACATCCCTCCCAGTCATATCCCAGGAGCCACTCCCTGCTCACCTGTACAATAGGGTGTGCACATTCTCACCACTGGCTTACACCAGGCAAGGCAGTATCCCCTGTCTCTTCTGCCGTGAACCTAGTGGGAGGCGAGGTGTCCCACGTCCCACATCATACATCACTTCCACACATGAGACACCACCATGCATAGTTGCGCAACCCGAGTACGCAATAGCCCCACACCCAGAGCAGACAGACCAACGAAACGGTCTGGCAACCAATAGAGGACAATTGTGACCATGGCAAGTATTCCAACAACTTGCCTATATGCTCATAGCACTTTAATAAAAAATATTTCACTTTTCATGAAAAGGGTGGGCAGTAGTGATGAGCGAGTACTAAAAAGCTCGGGTGCTCGAAGCTCGGGCCGAGCCTCCCAAGATACTCGTGTACTCGGGCCGAGCAACGAGCCCAATGTTATCCTATGGGAGACCCGAGTATTTTTGTGAAATGACCCCCCGGCAGCATGGAGAAACCCTAAAAATGTCACAAAAGTCTCAGAAGAGTGCTCAAATGACATGGCAACAGCATGGGGAAGACCCCTTGAAGCATTTATCACTGAAAAGTCACAGCTGTGAACAATTTTGTCCGCGTTTTACGCCATTTTTACGGACTCACCAGAAAACCTTCCAAAATGACCCCAAAATGATTTTTCATGGCGGAAATGTTAAGGGCACATACCCAATAGTGAGATAGAGCTGGTGTATGTTACTTTTTGAGATTAATACATGAAAGATTTTACGTGAAAACATTGTGTGGCACTCCGATGTCCCTGAGAAGAGACGTACATGAAGGCCTCTTGAGTCTAATGTGCCCATTTTGAGGAAGTATTTTCCTTTGCCAGGGCAGTCCAAAATTGTGAGGTTCACCAATGCCCCTGCATACAGACGTGCATGAGGGCCTGTAAACCTGAAGTGCCCATTGTAAGGAAGTGGGTCTATTGTAGTATAGCCCTTAGGCAGGACAGCCAAAAATTGGGAGGCTCCACGTTGTCCCTGGGTAGAGACGTGCATGAGGGCCTCAAAACATTAAGTGTCCATTGTCAGGAAGTGGGTGTATTATAGTATAGCCCTTTGCCAGGGCAGCCAAAAATTGGGAGGCTCCACATTGTCCCTGGATAGAGACGTGCATGATGGCCTGTAAACCTGAAGTGCCCATTGTAAGGAAGTGGGTCTATTGTAGTATAGCCCTTAGGCAGGGCAGCCAAAAATTGGGAGGCTCCACGTTGTCCCTGGATAGAGACGTGCATGAGGGCCTGTAAACCTGAAGTGCCCATTGTAAGGAAGTGGGTGTATTATAGTATAGCCCTTATGCAGGGCAGCCAAAAATTGGGAGGCTCCACATTGTCCCTGGATAGAGACGTGCATGATGGCCTGTAAACCTGAAGTGCCCATTGTAAGGAAGTGGGTCTATTGTAGTATAGCCCTTAGGCAGGGCAGCCAAAAATTGGGAGGCTCCACGTTGTCCCTGGATAGAGACCTGTTAGGTTCTTAGTGCCTCCGTGCTTGCATTTAAAAACCGCACGTGTGTGCCTGTTGGTGGCAGCTTTCCGCTGCATTTGTGTGAGTTTTGCAAAAACTTGGATATAACGCACAAGTCTAGTGAATACACATCAGCACAGCATTGCAAAATGCACAAGGGCGTTGTCAACGAACAAGGAAGTGGACGTGATGGTGGTGCAGGCAGAGACCGAGGTTGTGTGCAAGCTCTAATTTCGCCACAACAAAGGGCCACATCTAGTCGCTCGCACGTCCTGTCCCAAATTGTTGGGGACCGCAGCAGTACACCGCTCTTGAACCAAGACCAGTGTCAACAGGTTGTTAGTTGGATAGCGGATAATGCTTCCAGTCAGATTGGCACCACCACAAACACTCTGTCTTCCACACGGTCAAGTGTCAGTAGCCGTGATACTGCACCGCACATTTCAGAACCTGATCCTCCTTCCTACCACCAGGCCGAGTACACGTCCACGGACATTACTGATCCCACACTTGGACACTCGGAAGAGCTGTTCGTTCACGTTTCCATTCACAAATTCTGGCCTCTCGCCAGCTCCTGTTGAAGTGGGCCATGACGAGATTGTATGTACAGATGCCCAAATATTTGAGCAGCCACGTTCTCACGAAGTTGGCAACGTGTCTCAACAAGGGGTGGACGATGATGAGACACAATTGTCAGGAAGTCAGGAGGAGGAGCAGGGTGCGGAAGAGGAAGACGACGTGGTGGATGATCCAGTAACTGACCCAACCTGGCAGGAGGATATGCAGAGCGAGGACAGCAGTGCACAGGGGGAGGGAGGCGTAGCATCACAACAGGCAGTAAGAAGCAGAGTGGTGGCCCCAGGCAGACGTCAGGCAACTGTTCCCCGGAACAACACGACACAAGGTGCCTGTACAAATGTTAGGTCTTCCCGAGTCTGTCTGTAATACTATTGTATGTATTGAGGATTTCGATTGCGTTAGGGCAATGACAACCAGAGATGAGTTCTTGGTGCAAGACGTTTATAACATGCAACCAGCAAATATGTACATAAACGGAACAAAAACACAGTAGAACATAAATACAGGAAATACCTTCCAGGGACGGAGCGAAAGGGAATTCCCGGGACCGCGCACCGGACTCCCCCAGGGAGACCACCAAGAGCGAACCCCTATACAGGGACTGTCTGGCAATCACCCCAGAAGCCCTAAATGCGCAGCAGCCGGGACACAAAAGGGCAATAGGTAAGTCCAAAAATGTCCGTACGTGATGTGAGTCCAGAGTGGTATTAAACGGAAGGAACCGGGCAGAAGTGCCGACCAAAGACGGCAAACGGAGTCCGGGCACAGCTAGATGATACCAGATGAAGTCCAGAGTCGGTGTCGGTTGTTTTCCAAGAGGATCCGAATAACAATCAGGAACCAAAAGCAGCAGGGCAGGAGCACACAGGAAGCAGTATACTCAGGCACTGGACTAAGCTTTAGGGGCGGCTTTTAAACAGATGGACAGGAAGTAGGGCAACAGAACAGAAAACTCCATGTTAACAAAGGGCAAGCTCTTTCAAAAGAAAACTGGAAAACCCGGAACTCTGACACTGGCAGTTTTTTAAGTTGGCTCCAGATGATTCTAAAAAGGCCATTTGCAACACCTGCCATGCCAGCATCAGCAGGGGTACCAAAACTAGCAGCCTGACCACCACCAGCATGATCAGGCACATGTCAGCCAAGCACCCGACTTTGTGGGAAGTACAACAGAGTCGAGGAGCAGTGCTTGCTGATGTCACTGCTACGTCTTCGCTGGTTGTGCATGCGAGCCAATCCCCTGTCCATGCTGCCTGCGAACAAGCCTCCTCCACTCCTGCACCTGCAGTTGCCTACGCAGAAAGAACACCATCATCAAGCACGTCCTTGTCCCAGCGCAACGTTCAGTTATCCATTCAGCAAACCTTTGAACGCAGGCGCAAATACACTGCCAACACCCCACATGCCACAGTTCTAAATGCTAACATTTCGCGACTGCTTGCGCTGGAAATGTTGCCTTTTAGGCTGGTTGAGACAGAAGCATTCCGCGACCTGATGGTGGCAGCTGTCCCACGTTACTCGGTCCACAGCCGCCACTATTTCTCCCGGTGTGCCGTCCCCGCATTGCATAACCACGTGTCACAAAACATCACACGTGCCCTGAACAACGCTGTTTCAGCCAAAGTCCACCTAACCACAGACACGTGGACAAGTGCATGTGGGCAAGGCCGCTACATCTCGTTGACGTCACACTGGGTTAATATTGTGCAAGCTGGGACCCAGTCTGAGCGAGGGACGGAACACGTCCTTCACACACCAAGTTTTGCAGGCCCTACCTCAGTCAGGGTTTCACACACACTCTACAGCTCCGGAATGTCATGCTCCTCAGCCTCCTCCTCCTCCTGCGCATCCTGATCCACTTTACCCTCCACACCAGTCCCAAGCTGGAAGTGTCGCGGGCGGAGGAGGGGACGGTGCGCTCTCCCACTGCTCGGGTCCGGCTGACGCTGCTCTACGGCTGCTGCTGCTCGTTGGCTCGAGCGATGGCCGGATCCCGGGGACTCGAGCGGCGCTACTCGCCCGTGAGTGAAAAGGGGTGGTTTGGGTTTTGGGGATATTGTCCGTGACGCCACCCACGGTTGTGGTGATTGTGTGGACACCACCGCTGCTCTGGACGGGGATCCCGGGAGCCTGTGACAGGGAGCAGCTTTGTTGTTATTTCTCCCCTCCGTGGGTAGGGGGGTTGGTTGTCCCGGGGCCTGGTGATGGGGTAGACATGGATGACAGGCGGGTTGCGGGGCCTGATGAGGTGCAGGGTCGCAGGGGCAGCACTGTGCCGCACGGCACAGAGGTACTCACTCAGCCCAATGATGATGACACAGTTCACGGTTAAACAAGTGGCTGGATGGACGGGTCACTCGGACGGCTGCGGTTGTTCCTCCCTGCAGGTTAGTGATGACTGTCTCTCCCTGCACCTAAGTTAAGTGTTGGTAGTGATGGTTTCCCAACGGTAACCCGCTCCCCGACCTGGATATGGGCCGGAGGAGCCCCTTTTGCCCACAGGCGCTGGCCCTGGGAGACGGTTGCCCTTGGCGGTGGCTGTGTCTCCCCTTCACGGTTGTACGGTTGCCTTCTATCTGGACTTGGCTGTTTGGAAACCCTGAGGTTCCCTTCACTAACGGATTTGTCAAATTCACGGCGACACCAAGCCTTGCCGGGATCCGAAAGTCCTCTGCCAATGGTGCTGGCTTCTCTTTGTATACCGGTCCGGTACGGCCGGGTCACCACCCGTCCACGGTCCTTACGGCAGACTCCAATCGGCCTCCACTGCAGACGGTCACCACATCCTGCCAACCTTGCTGTCCTGTCCGGGCCACACACCCGGACCAACTTTAGGCTCTTTGCTGTCACTTTTCTCCTCTCTACTACTTTCCTCCTTCCACTTCCTTAGCTTAACTCTCACTGCCTGTGTTTTCCCTCCTCCTCGGTGGGTGGAGACCAACCGCCTGGCTCCACACCCTGGTGTGGACAACAGCCCCTGGGGAAGGCAACAAGGATTTTGTGTTTTGACTATGATATGCCTGCAGGGAGTGTGGGGTGTTTAAGTGTTGTGCTCTGTGGCCCCTGGCTTGTCCAGGGCGACACAGAAGCACTGCAGCACTGCCTCGGCGAAGCGGCAACAGGCAGTGCTGAAGCTAATCTGCATAGGTGACAAACCCCACAATGCAGAAGAGGTGTGGACAGCTCTGAAACAGCAGGCAGATCACTGGCTCACAACTCTGAACCTAAAGCCAGGAAAGGTCGTGTGTGACAATGGCCGGAACCTGGTGGCGGCTTTGAGGCGAGGCCAGCTGACACATGTTCCATGCGTGGCCCATGTGCTCAACCTCGTGGTTCAGCGGTTTCTAAAGTCATACTCAGAGCTGTCTGATCTGCTGGTAAAAGTTCGCCGCCTGTCTGCACATTTTCGAAAGTCACCTACTGCTTCAGCCGGCCTTGCCGGCTTAAGACGCCGTTTGCATCTTCCGGCACACAGACTGGTGTGTGATGTCCCCACGCGTTGGAATTCAACTCTGCACAAGTTGGTCAGGATATGTGAGCAGAAGAGGGCAGTTGTTGAGTACCTGCATCACCTAAGCCGTCGGGAAATGGGTCAAACTCCACACATAACACCTGAGGAGTGGAGATGGATGTCCGACCTATGCACCATCCGCCAAAACTTTGAGGACTCCACCAAGATGGTGAGCGGCGATGACGACATTATTAGCGTCACCATACCGCTTCTCTGCCTTCTAAAATGGTCTCTGCTCAAAAAACAACCATGATGCATTGCAGGCGGAGCGCGATGAGTTTGAGCAAGAAACAGTAGTGGGTGTGGGTGATGATAACACACAGCCCAGCCTCGTCTCATCACAACGTGCAGTGGAGGACTATGACGAGGAGGAGGATGAAGACATGGAGCAACTCTCTGGCCAAATTGAGGATATGACATGCAGTCATATCCTCGGTTCAGCGTGGCTGGCCAGAGGACAGGGTAGATGATGAGGAGGAGGAGGAGGAGGACAGCATGTTCAGTCATCGTGTTGGTCAGGATACTGAAGTGATGGCTGTTAAGAGTCTGGCACACATGGCTGACTTTATGGTAAGCTGCCTGTCTCGTGACCCTCGCGTTAAGAACATCTTGGCCGACAATCATTACTGGTTGGTAACACTGTTAGACCCACGCTAAAAGGAGAACTTTATGTCTCTTATTCCCGAGGCGGAGAGGTCAGGCAAAATGCAGCAGTTCCAGAAGGCCATAGTCACGGAAGTAGGCAAAGCATTCCCCTCACAAAACGCTAGCGGCATAGGTCATGAATCAGTGGACAACCGAGGCGTACAGCCGAGAGAGGCACAAGTCCAATCCGCCAGAGGTAGGGGAACAGTCTTTAAGATGTGGGACAGTTTTCTCAGCCCCTCACGTACCACAGCCCCTGAGGTGCGGGGTAGTGCCACAAGAAATCCTAAGTTTGCCCAGATGCTGAAGGAGTACCTTGCAGATCGAACAACTGTACTCCGACATTCCTCTGTGCCTTACAATTATTGGGTATCCAAGCTGGACACGTGGCATGAATTGGCTCTCTACGCCTTGGAAGTCCTGGCCTGCCCTGCTGCTAGCGTTTTGTCAGAGCGTGTTTTTAGTGCCGCAGGTGGAATCATTACAGATAAACGCACCCGCCTGTCAACTGAAAATGCTGACAGGCTGACTCTGATCAAGATGAACAAGGGTTGGATTGGGCCAGACTTCACCACACCACCAGCAAATGAGAGCGGAATTTAAAGTTTGCCATGTACCTCCACTCACCCATGGGTGCACACTTCTGGACTTTGGATAATCGCTGGACTGCTCCTCCTTCTCCTCATGCGCCACCATGATGATGACCGTTACAAATTGCAATACTTAGGCCTTTGTTTCAGGTATACCCCCAGTGGTAAATTTTTTCGCCCATTCTTTGCAGAATGGACATTACAACGACAGGAGACCCGCTCCTTTGCAATGGGAACAATGTTTTGAGGCCCTCATGCACGTCTCTACCCAGGGACAACGTGGAGCCTCCCAATTTTTGGCTGCCCTGCCTAAGGGCTATACTACAATAGACCCACTTCCTTCCAATGGGCACTTCAGGTTTACAGGCCCTCATGCACGTCTCTACCCAGGGACAACGTGGAGCCTCCCAATTTTTGGCTGCCCTGCCTAAGGGCTATACTACAATAGACCCACTTCCTTCCAATGGGCACTTCAGGTTTACAGGCCCTCATGCATGTCTCTACCCAGGGACAACGTGGAGCCTCCCAATTTTTGGCTGCCCTGCCTAAGGGCTATACTACAATAGACCCACTTCCTTCCAATGGGCACTTCAGGTTTACAGGCCCTCATGCACGTCTCTATCCAGGGACAATATGGAGCCTGACGCTGCCACCGACTGCCACACACATGCTGTTTTTAAATGCAAGCACGGACGCAATAAGAACCTAACTGGTTTTTAGGAGCGACAATTACTGAGAAGTCTGACACTATCAGACACTGCTGACTGACGTGTATTATACACTAAACTTGTGCGTTATATAATAGTTTGTGCAAAACGCGCACCTGTACGCTGCCACTGACTGCCACACACGTGCTGTTTTTAAATGCAAGCACGGACGCAATAAGAACCTAACTGGTTTTTAGGAGCGACAATTACTGAGAAGTCTGACACTATCAGACACTGCTGACTGACGTGTATTATACACTAGACTTGTGCGTTATATAATAGTTTGTGCAAAACGCGCACCTGTACCCTGCCACCGACTGCCACACACGTGCTGTTTTTAAATGCAAGCACGGACGCAATAAGAACCTAACTGGTTTTTAGGAGCGACAATTACTGAGAAGTCTGACACTATCAGACACTGCTGACTGACGTGTATTATACACTAGACTTGTGCGTTATATAATAGTTTGTGCAAAACGCGCACCTGTACGCTGCCACTGACTGCCACACACGTGCTGTTTTTAAATGCAAGCACGGACGCAATAAGAACCTAACTGGTTTTTAGGAGCGACAATTACTGAGAAGTCTGACACTATCAGACACTGCTGACTGACGTGTATTATACACTAGACTTGTGCGTTATATAATAGTTTGTGCAAAACGCGCACCTGTACCCTGCCACCGACTGCCACACACGTGCTGTTTTTAAATGCAAGCACGGACGCAATAAGAACCTAACTGGTTTTTAGGAGCGACAATTACTGAGAAGTCTGACACTATCAGACACTGCTGACTGACGTGTATTATACACTAGACTTGTGCGTTATATAATAGTTTGTGCAAAACGCGCACCTGTACCCTGCCACCGACTGCCACACACGTGCTGTTTTTAAATGCAAGCACGGACGCAATAAGAACCTAACTGGTTTTTAGGAGCGACAATTACTGAGAAGTCTGACACTATCAGACACTGCTGACTGACGTGTATTATACACTAGACTTGTGCGTTATATAATAGTTTGTGCAAAACGCGCACCTGTACCCTGCCACCGACTGCCACACACGTGCTGTTTTTAAATGCAAGCACGGACGCAATAAGAACCTAACTGGTTTTTAGGAGCGACAATTACTGAGAAGTCTGACACTATCAGACACTGCTGACTGACGTGTATTATACACTAGACTTGTGCGTTATATAATAGTTTGTGCAAAACGCGCACCTGTACGCTGCCACCGACTGCCACACACGTGCTGTTTTTAAATGCAAGCACGGACGCAATAAGAACCTAACTGGTTTTTAGGAGCGACAATTACTGAGAAGTCTGACACTATCAGACACTGCTGACTGACGTGTATTATACACTAGACTTGTGCGTTATATAATAGTTTGTGCAAAACGCGCACCTGTACCCTGCCACCGACTGCCACACACGTGCTGTTTTTAAATGCAAGCACGGACGCAATAAGAACCTAACTGGTTTTTAGGAGCGACAATTACTGAGAAGTCTGACACTATCAGACACTGCTGACTGACGTGTATTATACACTAGACTTGTGCGTTATATAATAGTTTGTGCAAAACGCGCACCTGTACCCTGCCACCGACTGCCACACACGTGCTGTTTTTAAATGCAAGCACGGACGCAATAAGAACCTAACTGTTTTTTAGGAGCGACAATTACTGAGAAGTCTGACACTATCAGACACTGCTGACTGACGTGTATTATACACTAGACTTGTGCGTTATATAATAGTTTGTGCAAAACGCGCACCTGTACCCTGCCACCGACTGCCACACACGTGCTGTTTTTAAATGCAAGCACGGACGCAATAAGAACCTAACTGGTTTTTAGGAGCGACAATTACTGAGAAGTCTGACACTATCAGACACTGCTGACTGACGTGTATTATACACTAGACTTGTGCGTTATATAATAGTTTGTGCAAAACGCGCACCTGTACGCTGCCACTGACTGCCACACACGTGCTGTTTTTAAATGCAAGCACGGACGCAATAAGAACCTAACTGGTTTTTAGGAGCGACAATTACTGAGAAGTCTGACACTATCTGGACTGTTTTACACTGTGTACACCAGCCCCAGATATGATGAAGGCTGGTATACGGTCACCACTACCCTGCCTGCCTGCCTGTATACTGCTACAATAGTCCTGACAAGGACTCTTCTGGTCACTAGTCTGTATTCCGACCTGGCTATACCCTGCCTGTATATAGCAACAATAGTCCTGAGAAGGACTCTGCTACTGTACTCCGACCTGGCTATACCCTGCCTGCCTGTATACAACTAGAATAGTCCTGAGAAGGACTTCTGGTCACACTGTTTGCAGCCCTGCTCCGGAACTAACTATAAAGGGCCGCAAAGCTTTCCCTGAATCAGCGACACTCTCCCTGCACTGACTGTCTGGATAGTTGTGAGCAGAGCACAGCGCGCCGGCCGATATAAAGGCTCGGTCACGCTGTGCAGGCCGGCCAATCACTGCAATTCCACAACTAACAGGGCTGTGGCATTGCAGTGGTCTGCCAGCCAATCCCTGCATGAGGGCTGGCTCTCAAAAGAGCGCCAACATGCAGAAATGAAGACCACGAGTACAGCACGAGTATCGCGAGATTACTCGGTCCCCGCCGAGCAGCCCGAGTACAGCGATACTCGTGTGAGTACCGAGTAGTGACAAGCATGCTCGCTCATCACTAGTGGGCAGTGTATATGTGCCGCCCCGTGCCAGCAGCCGACGCTGCTCAGGTCCAGGCCTTCAGGGGAGTTGGCTCGAGGGTCTCCGGACCCGGGAGTCTCGCGGACATGCCGAATAAATGGGGGGACGTAGATGTACGGGCTAGGCCGTAGTAAGTTCATGACACCACCCACGGTGTGTGGTGAGGTGTGACACCACCGCTGCTGTTATGGGGCACCGGGGGAGATGTTGTGCAGCAAGTTGTTAACCCCTCCGTGGGCAGGGATGGTGACCCTGGGACCTGGTGGCTCGGTGCATGGGATAGCGACTGCAGGGAGTGTTGGTGTACTCACTGTTAATAAATCACACAAGTCTCTGGTAAACCAAGGTGATGGTGGCCGGTGCCGCAGCCGGTTGCATTCAGGTCCCCCACCCGGCTGGTGGTCTCTATCCTTTTCCTGCCCTGCTTGTGTAAGGTGGACTTTCCTAGTGTGAAACTCAGGAGTCCGCTCCCGGCTGGATGTGGCCTAAGGAGCCGTGCCCGCAGACGCTGGCATGTGGGATCTATGAGCCCTGGCGGTGACCTCTTATCCCTATCGGTGGGCTGTTGTCTTTTATGAGGGACTTTGGGTGGGATAGGACCTCTAGTCCTGGCCTCAATCGGTGAATTAACTAGTCCGCTTGGTTCCAGTTTCTGGCTTCAGTGTCCGAGTACCCCCCTTTGTGCTACGGTTTCCGGGTCTGTTCCCCGTGTCGGTACCGGCAGGCTACAACCCTGTCCCGGTCCACCTTGGTTCTGCCGAGCCATCTTCCCATCTCCTGCTGACGGAGATCACCGTCTGCCTCCTAGCCAGTGGCACCAGGGCTCCTACCCTGGTACCGTTCAACTTGAACTCTCCTGCTGGAGCTACACTTAGCTCTAGCCCACACTCCTCTCCAACTTGACCTCCATACACTTTCTGACTGAACTGACTGTTTTTCCCGCCCTGGGCTGTCTGAAACCCTGGGTGGGCATGTCCCAACCATCTGGTCACGCCCACTGGTCTGTCTATCTTTCCCTAAGGGGGGTGACTAGGGTTTCTGGTTGGCTGTATGTTTCCTAGTGGGGGAACGGTGTAATGCAGGGGCCTATTTGTGACTACCTGGTTTTGCAGGGCGTCACATATATCTACTCTATTAGCCGGGGAGCACACTCCCATTACACTAGCACCTTGAAGACCGAGGCATGTGCACTTCAAATTTTTCTACATTTCTAGTTAGGGATGAGACTCTGCCATTTAACTCAATAGCAACAGACAAAAACAGTGACCATACAGGCCCAATCAGTATGGTATCCAATTTCTATTGCAAAAATTATGGAGGAAACTAATCTGTTTTGTGTCATAAAAAATGGCTGGCATACAGATATAAATAATAAGAGATACACACTACACACAGATGCGATTTTAGCATATATAGAATACCATATGAATGAAATATCATCCTTTTTTTCAGGACAATTTTCATATGCTCGTTTGAACTCAGCCTTATTTGTATGCTTTTCAGATGGACATTTTCTTTACCTTTTGCTGTGTTTCTATAATGAGAAGCACTATTCTATTAGGTCTCTTAATGAGGCATCTCACAACCAGAACCCAACTGTGTGCTGATGAGGGCCAACCCACTGAACCAAATCTATCCACAGATGGGTACCTCTGGTTGGCTAATATCAGTCAGGAGTTGCGTACAGCGCAGTTACTGAGGTGTCGCTTGAATTATGACTTTCTTCTTTTCAGGCAAGGACTTTTTACATAACATTGCGAAAAATACATTGTGCTTTTTCCCACCAAATCTTGGAGTTTTGTACCTTAACATTTTGCATTATAACATTTTCTGTTGCTATTTACCTTGACACCAGCTTTTTCTTACAATATGATTTATAGTTTTATTAATAATAAAGGTTAACATTTTACTTGCAAAACAGATTTTTTTTACCAAGATGAATCGATGATTTAATCAATGTGATTTAACACCTTTGATAATGTAACTTTTGGATTTTGTATATGTCCTAAGGCCACACAAATTGTGTATGCTTGTGCTACCGCCCTGAAATCCGGCTAGATTAATTATATACACAGTCGGATGTATGCAATTATATCAAATTTATGACAGGTTTAAAACAAACCCCGAAAAATAACAACTTGAGAAGAAAATTATGGTGTTTGAGAAAAATATCTAGGTAAAAATGTTCACAAACATCAAACAATAACATATTATAAAAAAACAAACTAACAAATTTATAAGGGATTATGCAGCACGATGAATATCCTTTCTTGTTGCTAAAAGGATCCTGTCACCAGATTTGACCCTTATAAACTTGTAAACCACCAGTAAGCCCTTATACAGTATACAGCGTTCTAGAATATTGTATAAAAGAGCCCAGGCCACTTTGTATAATGTAAAAACATCTCTTATTATACTTGACCATTGAGGAAGGATTCTCCAGTCGTGCTGTGTGTGTGTGTTACCCACCAATACCATCTGTAAATAATACACGGACTGCATGTGACTTGGTTCAAATTGGCCACAGCAGCCTTTATTACCTATTATTTACATTCTAAACACAAGGGGGCGCCGTCCAACGGGCGACCCCAACAAATAATAGGTAACACAGTAATCAATACATTAAATATATAACCCTGAGTAGGCCCAGTCCAGGAACAACTTCTCACACCAATATCCCTGGCCGCAACACACCGACCCAGAGATGAGGTATTAATCACCAACGGATTAATACCCCTAACTTTGCAGAACCCCGTGTCTGCAACATCCCGGAACCCGGAGCCACCATACCAAGATGGTGTCCCTCAGTCCAGTTACCATTGCCTTCATCCGCCTCTGGACCAGACCTACCCCCCGCTGCTGTGACAAAGAAAACAACCCAGTAAAATATTTTCCACCGTACTAACATAAGGGAGGGTGGGCGGGGATCGCTCCATATCCGGAAATCAAGAGAGGGGGTAAGCCAAATTTCCTATACTTACACCCCTCATCTGTCCTACCTCTTCCTCCAGAGAAACTCCTCCTACCCACCAATCCCTTTCACTGCCATATACACGAACATTCCTGTTCCTATTAACCCCATCACTCCTTCCCTTCCCTCTAGTCATGTCGCCCCTCCACCCTATGGGTTCCATGGCTTTCTGACCTAGGGGGCGATCCGGTTTGATGGGTGTCGCTGGTTTCGGGTCAGCATCTCACAAATCTCGGCAAATCAAAGTAGTTTAGTGCGCATATGAGAGCGGTCTTTGACCTTTTTCCGTGCCTGCAAATTACAGTACTTTGCTCTGCTGTCACGCTAAGTATGGGAAAGTGAATGGCGAAAGTTAAGGGAAGGGGACCCCTGTGTCTAGGGAATGGGGAGATGGTGACCCCTGACCAAACCTACATCCCCTGGTGTCCCTCACCAACCTAGATAGGTTCCGCACCTATGCGCTGAGTCGGATACCTGACCCTAGGTAACCCTATTGCTGTACCCTAAATAGGGAATGGGTGGGATGAGCTCTTTGTCAACCCTGCTAAAGGAAGACATAAGGACACATGGGAGAAAAAGCATGAACAACTTATCCACAGATGGCACAGGCAGGAGTTCAGTAAGCTTCAGCAACAATACTACAGATGAGAGCAAGTCACCTGCTTGCAACCAGAGCTAGAGTGAACTGAATAATATCACCAGCACCAGTCCAGGGAAGAATGGAGTATTTATGCACTAAGAGAATATGGATGATCAGCAGCTGAGTGGAAGGTGAGCTCCTGCTGGGTCCAAAAGGGCGCGAGATGAAAATCCAGCAGGAAAGCTGCCTATTATATGAATACTGACAGCAGATAATTGAAAGTCAGGGAGCATTTTGCACAGCCAAATGCTATGACCTTCTATAGCCAGAAACCACATAACGGTCTGTCACCCATGACATCTGCGTTCAGCAGGGCAGAGAAAAGTGTGCATGCGCAGAAGCACAATTAAAGTCTCTGTGTGGATGATGTAGGATGCATCATCCACACGGAGCTGTGAAGGAGGACGGCGATGGAAGGAAGAGAGGAGGCGTCGGACCAAGACCAGCGAGTCCCATCGGACCCAACCGCCTCGCAGGTGAGCATAATAAAAGATGCTTTTTATGTTACAGTGCCTTGCGAAAGTATTCGGCCCCCTTGAATGTTTCAACCTTTTCCCACATTTCAGGCTTCAAACATAAAGATAAAAATTGTAATGTTATGGTGAAGAATCAACAACAAGTGGGACACAATTGTGAAGTTAAACGAAATGTATTGCTTATTTTAAACTTTTTTAAAAATGAAATAACAGAAAATTGGGGCGTGCAATATTATTTGTCCCCTTTAAGTGAATACTTTGTAGCGCCACCTTTTGCTGCGATTACAGCTGCAAGTTGCTTCGGGTACGTCTCTATCAGTTATGCACATCGAGAGACTGAAATTCTTGCCCATTCTTCCTTTGCAAACAGCTGGAGCTCAGTGAGGTTGGACGGAGAGCACAGTATACACAGCGGCCTTGGCTCTTATATACAGTATTCTAGAACACTGTATATAAGGGCTTACTGGTGATAGCCACAGCTTATAAGGGGAAAACCTGGTGATAGGTTCCCTTTAATGTAGCCAGCACATGTATTTTATTAATGTACTTTGATTATCCCAGTGGTCAGTTTGTGGAAATCCCTCAGAGGTTACATGACAGCACTATTTGGATCCTTCAGCGCTACCACTGGTGTCACGTTTGGATGTCATATGTGCTTGTGTGGCGTCAGAAGGCAATCAGAAATTCACATGATCAGTTCAGGAGAAGGAGAGCACATTAGTGCGGTCTTAAAGGGAATCTGTCACCAGGTTTTTGCTATGTAATCTGACAGCACCATAAGGCGGGCTTTGCACACTGCGACATCGCAGCCCGATGCTGCGATGCCGAGTGCGATAGTGCCCGCCCCCGTCGCAGCAGCGATATGTGGTGATAGCTGGCGTAGCGAAAATTATCGCTACGCCAGCTTCACACACACACTCACCTGCCGTGCGACGTCCCTGTGGCCGGCGGCCCGCCTCCTTGTTAAGGGGGCGGGTCGTGCGGCGTCACTGTGACGTCACACGGCAGGCGGCCAATCGGAGCGGAGGGGCGGAGATGAGCAGGATGTAAACATCCTGCCCATCTCTTTCCTTCCGCATATCCTACGGAAGCCGCAGTGAGGCCGGTAGGAGATGTTCCTCGCTCCTGCGGCTTCACACACAGCGATGTGTGCTGCCGCAGGAGCGAGGAACAACATCGGACCGTCGCGTCAGCGTAATCATGGATTACGCCGACGCTGCACCGATGATACGATAACGACGCTTTTGCGCTCGTTAATCGTATCATCTAGGCTTTACACACTGCGATGTCGCATGCGATGCCGGAAGTGCGTCATTTTCAATTTGACCCCACCGACATCGCACCTGCGATGTCGCAGTGTGCAAAGCCCGCCTAAGATAGGGACAAAGACCCCAAATGCAGTGATGTATCACTCAGCCAGTAAGTGACACATCAATGTAATCAAGGTCTCTGCTTCTACATTACAGTGCTCTCAGATTACATAGCAAAAACCTGCTATAAAGGGAATCTATCAAAAGGTTTTTGCTACCTCATCTGAGAGCAGTATAATGTAGGGACAAAGACCCTGATTCAAGAGATGTGTCACTTATAGAATTGTTTCTTGTCATTTTGAAAAAAACATTATGTTCTCTGCTGCATGTCTAGCAGTTATTCAGAGCTCATGAATATGCTGAAATACCTTACAGAAGGACAAGTAGTTAATGATAATCTACTGCTGATTAAACACTGATTTTATCAAAACTACACTAAGCAGCCCAGTAAGTGACACACAGCTGGAATTAGGATTTCTGCCCCTGTTATACTGCTCTCAGATTAGGTGGCAAAAACCTGGTGACAGATGCCCTTTAAGGGTTATTTCCATCTCAAAGATCCTATCCTAATATGTAGTAGGTGTAGTAATAATAATAATAATAATAATAACAATGACAATAATAATAATAATAATAATAATAATATTAGTAAATACCTATAATTAGAAATGAGGTATAGTTTTTCGGTTGCTCGGTTGAAAGTGTGCTCCTGTGTATTGGAGTGCCAGCGGAGATGGTTGTTGGCCAAACCAACGGCCTAAAGCCTGCTTTACACATGTCGATATGTCGTGCGATCGCATTTGCGATCGCACCCGCCCCCCTTGTTTGTGCGGCACGGGCAATTTGTTGCCCGTGTCGCACAAAGTCGGTAACCCCCGTCACACGTACTTACCTTCCAAACAACTTCGCTGTGGGCGGCGAACATCCTCTTCCTGAAAGGGGAAGGATGTTCGGCGTCACAGCGAAGTCACACAGTGGCCGGCAAATAGTAGCGGAGGGGCGGAGATCAGCGGGACGTAAACATCCCGCCCACCTCCTTCCTTCCGCATTGCCGGCGGGACGCAAGTAAGCTGCATTTCATCGTTCCCGGGGTGTCACACGGAGCGACGTGTGCTGCCTCGGGAACGATGAACAACCGGCACGCAGAAGGACGTTCGATTTTTAGAAAATGAGCGACGTGTCAACGAGCAACGATAGGGTGAGTATTTTTGCTCGATCACAGTCGCTCGTAGCTGTCACACACTACGATATGTCAAACGATGCCGGATGTGCGTCACTTACGACGTGACCCCGACGACATATCGTTAGATATATCGTAGCGTGTAACGTGCCCTTAAGCATAGTTTGGCCTTTAGCCATCTAATGTGTTTGGATGCAGCAGGGAAACTAAAAGTAATGTCAGCGAAAGTGTCAAAGGGTCCAATAGTGAGGTCACGTGGCTGATAGAAATAAACACTAAATTACCAAAGTATATTAGTAAAATACACGTGGGTATATTTATGGTTAAAAAGAATTCTTTCTGGTTCTGGACAGCCCCTTTAGACAATAAATTATAAACACCAAACTCACAAATTATATATGTGCAGCTACATCTTTGGAATTGGTTAATAATAAAAAAATAAAAAAAACAACAACAAGCATTGGGGATTTGCAGAAAGAGAATTTATTCATTAAAAAACTTCCATTAAAGAAAACTTAATTTATATCAACTTTGTTTCATTTTATTTATATGACATGAGAAAACTATTAAGCTGCTTTCGAAACATGAACCAACTTATTATTTGGCATCACCAATAATAAACCTTTTAAAACATGTACTGTCACTTTGAGTAAAGGTCACTTTACACGCTGCGATATCTGTACCGATATCGCTAGCGTGGGTACCCGCCCCCATCGGTTGTGCAACACAGGCAAATCGCTGCCCGTGGCGCACAACATCGCCCGGACCCGTCACACAGACTTACCTGCCTAGCGACGTCGCTGTGACCGGCAAACCGCCTCCTTTCTAAGGGGGCGGTCCGTGAGGCGTCACAGTGACGTCACTAAGCAGCCGTCCAATCAAAGCGGAGGGGTGGAGATAAGCGGGACGTAACATCCCGCCCACCTCCTCACTTCCGCATTGCGGGCGGTGGCAGGTAAAATGAGGTTCCTCGTTCCTGCGGTGTCACACATAGCGATGTGTGCTACCGCAGGAGCGACGAACTACATCGTACACGCTGCAGCAGCGATATTTCAGAATGGACCCCCATGTCACCGATGAGCGATTTTGAACGTTTTTGCGACGATTCAAAATCGCTCATAGGTGTCACTTACAACAACATTGCTAATGCGGCCAGATGTG
The DNA here is from genome assembly GCF_048569485.1 of Anomaloglossus baeobatrachus. Taxonomy (NCBI): domain Eukaryota; kingdom Metazoa; phylum Chordata; class Amphibia; order Anura; family Aromobatidae; genus Anomaloglossus; species Anomaloglossus baeobatrachus. The sequence goes on along the minus strand of NC_134355.1, from coordinate 432,175,197 downwards.
CGTCACAAATTCAGTGACCCCAGCGACATCGCATTAGTGATGTCGTAGCGTGTAAAGCGGCCTTTAGTCATTAAATCCAGGCTGGTAAACAGGTTGCAGCGTGGCATCCATGAAAACTGGTGTTTTTCTTTCATTAAAGGGGTAGTCCATTACTTTTGCATTGGTGATCTATCCTTAGGGATAGGTCATCAATGTCTGATCGGCCGGGCTCTGACACCTGGCACCCCCGCTGATCAGCTGTTCTCCGTGCCCACAGCGGTAGCATGCGGACGGAAATGTTCAGTTCAGGAGCTGTTCTATTAACTGACAGCGGCCGGGTACTGCACATCTGCCTCCCATTCACCTAAAGAAATAGGAGGCGGATGTGCATTACCTGACTCCTGAACTATTTACGGCTGCGTGCTGCTGCAGCCAGCACCGAGGACGGCTGATCAGTGGGGGTGAGGGGTGTTGGACCCCTGCCAATCAGACATTCATGACCTATCCTAAGGACAGGCCATCAATGTCAAATTAGTGGATAACCTCCTTAATCTATTACTTACAGTCATTTGATTATATATTCAAAGTATGGGTGTGTGTCGCCCTGGGCAAGCCAGGGGACACGGGTAACAACACCACCACACCCCACACTCCAGGTAGGCACACCTGCTAACCCAAAAATCCTTGTTGCCTCCCTCCAAGAGTCTGTTGATGCACACCAGGGGGTGGGCCAGGCGGTTGGCTCCGCCCACCAAGGAGCTCACAACTCTGGAGGCAGGAAGTTACCAGGCAGTCCGGTGAGGGACATGGAAGAGAACTGTCAGGGAGGAGGAGGTGGAAGGAGTGAAGCCCAGGCAGGGCAAGTGAGAGGAGCAAAAGTGAGAGTAAACAACCAGAAGTGAAAGTGAGGAAAGCAAGTGAGGTGGCAAGAGAAAAGGAAAGCCTGAGAGCCCAGCTGTGTGTAGGGCTAGAACAGCAAGGTCAGCGACGGCGGTGACTGTCCGGAGTGGGACGGTTCGGAAGTTCCTGGAAGGACCCCGTTGGCTGTGTGCCCGGTGGTCTGGAGCAGTGTTCCGAAGGACAGTCAGCACCAGGGCAGGGGCCTCTCAGACCCCGGCAAGGCTAGGAGTCGCCCAATTTGCCGAATCCGTCAGTGAAGGGGACGCAGATCCCCCAGCAACAAAGTCCCGATTGACGGCAACAGCCCGACCATTACCGGGGAGACACCGCCACCGCCAAGGCACCAGTTTCCCCAGGGCCAGCGCCTGCGGGCAAAGTGTAGAGCTCCTCCGGCCCAGATTGCAGTCGGGGAGCGGGTAACCGGAGGGAATCCACCGATACCATCAGACAACTCAGGTGCAAGGAGGAGAGACATCACCGTCACCTACCGGGAGTGCAGGTGCAGCCGTCTGTGGGACCGTCCTACCAGCCGTTGGTTTACCGTACAAACTGTGTCCGTGTCTGAGGCTGAGTGAGTACCACAGTGCCGCAAGGCACAGCGCGGCCCCCGCGTCCCTGTGCCCTCCAGGCCCTACACTTTACATCTCTTCACCGGGCCCCGGGATCACCAACCCCTACCCACGGAGGGGCAACACAACACCTGGCTGCTCCAATCACCATCCCCGGGACCCCCACACTGAGAAGCGGTGGTGCCATCACCACAACCGTGGGTGGCGTCACGAACTATAATCCCAACAAACACCCCCCTTTCACTCACGGGCGAGGAGTGTCGCTCGAGACACCCCGGGATCCGGCCCGCAGCTCGAGCCACCAGGAGCAACTGCCGGACCCGAGCAGAAGGGGTGAGCGCGGTGTGCTGACACCCTCCTCCCCGCCCGCGACAGGTGTCAACATAATGAGCAAAGAACTGAGTGGTCTGAAGACAGTAGGCATTGAACTGGGAGGGGAGGAAAGTGTGTTATTAATTAGAAGGGAGAGGTCAGTTGGTAATAAATTGGGAGTGGGAGGGAGGTACAAATGGTAATGAATTGGTGAAGTGACAGTGAATGACATTAATATTTTCAGTGGGGGAGGGGCACACAGTAGCTAATGAATTTATATTTCTATTGGGTGGGGGTCTAGTAATTAATCACAGCATTGGCTTAGTGATTTATATTTTCAATTGTCAATGGGAGAGTGTATGGTGGCCAATTATATTGATATTAACTGCATGGTGAATATCTGTATAGAAGCTGGGGTCACACAGAGCTCTGCGTGTCTGAGGTGCATCTGCTGAGATACTGCTTCCTAAATGTCACAATGGCTTTCTGCTTCATCACTAATTGCAAAAAGATTGCTTGTTGTTAATGGCAATGTGGCGCCCCTGACCTGGTCAGGCACCACTGAGTACTGCACCCATGCTGGGAACAGTACAATACAGGTAATCCAGATGGCTGACTGGGGTGTGGAACACAGGCGCATAGTGATCAGGCCTCACACATGTACCTAAGAGAGGACCCCTGGGGAACCCAGGAGGGGGCAGAGCCTACGCCTTCACTGGAATAGTGGAGGGGGTGAGAGCTTCCATCTCCTCTCAAGGGGTGTGGTAAGAGAGTCTGGTTGCTAGGTGGCGTAGGCAGACACAAGTGGGGAAGGAAAGAGAGATAGGAGGAGTTAGTTAGAGCTTGGAGCTCGGACTGAGGAGATGTCAGCAGAAAGAGTGGAGATGGAAAAACCCACCAGTGAGTCGGTTAGAGCAGAACTCCAGAGGGCTCAGTGAGGAGCAGACCTGTGGGGCTGATGCTGTCTAACAGCGCCCGCGCAGTGACTACAGACGGGGGAGAACGGTCAACTAGAAGTGCTGCCTGAAAGCCAGCTTCAGCTAGAGAGTGCACGGAGTGGGAAGTAAGGAGACTTCTAGAGAGCACCAGGCCCAACCGGGCGGCAGATCCCGAAGCGAGGATAGATTCACCTTTCCCTGCTAAACCTGCCGGTGTGGGGCTCTTACAGCCCACACCACAACACTACAAAAGCCGCAGCCACGTAACCGCAGTGAGGGCCCATAGGTCATAGGAGGCAAGAGGCTGGAGTGGCCTGGTCCGGGGAACAAGCACACGGCACACAAGAAGGGGAGAGAGGCTTGGAGCATCTTCCCTGGGTGACCCCCATAGGGACTCAAAGTCGGGGTCACCCCAAACCACCAAGGGCTAAGGAAGGCGAGTCAGTAGTCACCCTCATAAAGTCAGCCTGAAGGACACCTGGTTCCCATCTGGTTCATCTCAGCTACGCCCGGGCTACTCACCCTGCCATCTAATGTGAGTAAAAACCCTGAAAGACATCCTGCCTGTGTGGTCATTCTGCGACTTGTGGTACTACAAACCTACACAGGGCCCTGGGGCTTGCCTCACTCTCAGGAGGCTACTACATCTAACTGCACACACCATCAGCCCCAGGCGACCCTCAACCTGCAGTGGCGGTCCCTACTGGCCGCAATACTGAGAGTGGCGTCACGATCAAAAACAGAAGATTTCCTACCAGTGACGGAGATCCAGCAACGTGGAGTCCCTGAAGGTAACGCACCGACACCGACACAACACCCGTGGGGTTTCACATCTGGCGTCACGAACAGGATAAGGACTAGACCTGTTCAGACAGGTGACCATGTGCCTGGGCGGTCCGCTTGAAAAATTGGAAGCGCCGCCATATTGCCACCATGAAAAGCGCGCTGAAAAACAACAGCAGCCCGCGCTGGAAGAAGTTACCGCCCACGAAGAGGTGTGGCTACCCAGAGATCCCCTGCAGAGTTCTGAGCTTGCCAGCTATGAGAGTGGAAGCGTCGAGAAACGGCGGAGCAGAAGGGGAGCCACAAGCCTGCTGCTGGGAGAGGAGCTGCTGAAAGAGGCAGAACAGAAGCTGGACAGCTTGCTACAGGAGGCAGCGACGAGGCCACCGCTGGGAGATCGTGCGGAAGACGGCGCAGAAGGAATGGCGTCTGACAGCGGGAACCCAGCACCAGGCTCCGCCGCCTGGTGGTATCGGGAGCTGGCCCAGTTCTGTGATCGACTGGAGACCCGGGTCATAGAGCAGGTCAGAGAAGAGTACGCGGAGTTCCTGGGGATGGCTGCGGCGGTGCGGACCTACGAGGAGGGAGCCGCGCGACGCATGTCAGACCGAGCGGCGACGACGCAGACCCCGATGCTGCCACCGGTGGGTGAGTCAAGTGATGCCCCGGCCAGCGCGAGTGCCCCGACCCCTGCAGCCACGCCCGCGGTCCCCGAAGAGGCGCCCGGCGCGGCGATGCTGGACCAGGCCGCAGCCACGCTAGAAGCAGCCCGCCAAGCCCAGGCCGCTGCAGCGATGCCCCGCCTGTCCCGCAGGGCTCCGACCACCACGGCAGTGCTCATCCGTGCTGCAGGTGTGACGCTGACCCAGGCTGCCACCCTGCTGAACCCAGCCCGCCAAGACCCCAACGCAGCAGCGACGCTCGTCCGCGCCGCAAGTGATATGCTGAACCAGGCCGCAGCCCCGCCGGGTGCGGCCCGCCAAGCTCCGATCACCGCAGCGATGCCCTGCCCGGCCCGCACAGACCAGGCCGCCGCAGCGATGCCCTGCCCGGCCCGCACAGACCAGGCCGCCGCAGCGATGCCCTGCCCGGCCCGCACAGACCAGGCCGCCGCAGCGATGCCCTGCCCGGCCCGCCAAGACCAGGCCGCCGCCATACAGGGCGCGGCCCGCCAAGATAAAAGAGACATACCATTTACCCCGGCCTGCAAGGCCAGAGCTGATACCGCTCCCCAATCCACGGAGGTCTCTGATAGGAAGCCCACGCTGGAGGAAGAATACTGGCAGATGAGGGCTGACATGGAAGCCAAGTTTCCCCAGTGGTTGGTGGATCTGTACCTGCGCCCCCCATGCACCCCTGAGGAGATTCAGGCAACCCCTGCAGCCGCGCCGGAGAGTCCCCCGCCTGGGCCAGCAGAAGAAAGTCCGTCCCCAGTCCTGCCACCAGAGGAGTGCCAGGAAGAACTAAGGGGGAGAGGAGGCCAGGGAGCAGAAGGGCTGACTCCGACGCCAGCCGCAGCAGACCCCTACCCAGAGCCGGAGATGCTGCCCTATTCCCGCTGGGAGGAGGAAGACTTGACACCGTCAGCAGACGAAGATCAGCCTAAAGACCTCACCTGGGAGCCCACAGGCATGAACCCAGCCCGCAAGACACGGCGCAGCAGATCAAAGCGTCCTCCAACACCACAGTCTCCAGAGCAGAGAGAGGTTACAGCCAGAGATCTGGAGGAGAAAAGGTGCCTAAGAAGGTCCAAAGCCCAGGCTAGAGGACCCCTTTACAGAGGAATAGTAGAGGACTTCAACCTGAAAAGTGGATACGGCTTCATTGTAGTGAAAGGAATAAAAGAGGGCATATTTGTTAACAGGAGAGATGTTCAAGCCCACCTGCCCAGAGGACATTCAGGCAGAAATTTGAAAATTGGAGAAGCAGTACAGTTCACTCTGCATGAAGGTGAAAGGGGATTGTATGCGCTCGATGGAGCACCATGTCCAAGACAAGAAAGACAAGAAAGACAAGAAAGACAAGAAAGACAAGAAAGACAAGAAAGACAAGAAAGACAAGAAAGACAAGAAAGACAAGAAAGACAAGACAGAGATAAAGAAACAGATACAGAAAAGGAATCAGATGCAGACCAAGAAAGGAAAGACACAGAACCTATAGATGAGGCAACCACAGATGAAGAAAGAGACAAAGAGCAGGAAAGTCACAGGTGCCAGTGCCCAACGTGCCCTCGCCCTAGTGAAAAAGAGGAGTAAAGTAAAGGAAAGTAAGAAGAGAAGTTACTGTTTTGATCAGTTTTGAAAAGTTTTGTTTGCAACGTTTAAGAAATGTGCCCACAAAAACTATTGTGAGAAACAAACTTAAGGCTATGAACTTGCTATAGCCACAAACTCTCGCAGTGTAAATAATTACACCAGTGGCACCATCACCAGGGCCAGCCTGTTTAGGGGCTTGGCTCGTCTGCAACCAGGGGGGCCCGTCCGTAGAAAAGGGCCTTGGCTCACCTGCGACCAGAGAGCACGCCTGTTTATGGGGCCTTGGCTCACCACCACAAAGAGGGTACCTGGTCAGCACCAACTGTGGAGTCCGCCTCTGCATCCTGCCAGAAGAGGCTGACGGCGCGGATCCACCAGGCCAGGTATACCCTGAAACCATCAGCCCATGAAAGCCGCCTATACATCCTGCCAGAAGTGGCTGAAGTCGCGGCCAACGTGAGAGGGTTTTGGGTGGGTTAACGGACTTGTGGGTGGAGGGTGGTGATGTCTGATACCTGGTGCTTTTAAAAATGTTTTACATGTTTTAATGTTTTATGCATTTTAAAATGTTGTCTTGCAGCCCGAGGACGTGCTGGTGATAACTAAGGGGGAATGTGGCGCCCCTGACCTGGTCAGGCACCACTGAGTACTGCACCCATGCTGGGAACAGTACAATACAGGTAATCCAGATGGCTGACTGGGGTGTGGAACACAGGCGCATAGTGATCAGGCCTCACACATGTACCTAAGAGAGGACCCCTGGGGAACCCAGGAGGGGGCAGAGCCTACGCCTTCACTGGAATAGTGGAGGGGGTGAGAGCTTCCATCTCCTCTCAAGGGGTGTGGTAAGAGAGTCTGGTTGCTAGGTGGCGTAGGCAGACACAAGTGGGGAAGGAAAGAGAGATAGGAGGAGTTAGTTAGAGCTTGGAGCTCGGACTGAGGAGATGTCAGCAGAAAGAGTGGAGATGGAAAAACCCACCAGTGAGTCGGTTAGAGCAGAACTCCAGAGGGCTCAGTGAGGAGCAGACCTGTGGGGCTGATGCTGTCTAACAGCGCCCGCGCAGTGACTACAGACGGGGGAGAACGGTCAACTAGAAGTGCTGCCTGAAAGCCAGCTTCAGCTAGAGAGTGCACGGAGTGGGAAGTAAGGAGACTTCTAGAGAGCACCAGGCCCAACCGGGCGGCAGATCCCGAAGCGAGGATAGATTCACCTTTCCCTGCTAAACCTGCCGGTGTGGGGCTCTTACAGCCCACACCACAACACTACAAAAGCCGCAGCCACGTAACCGCAGTGAGGGCCCATAGGTCATAGGAGGCAAGAGGCTGGAGTGGCCTGGTCCGGGGAACAAGCACACGGCACACAAGAAGGGGAGAGAGGCTTGGAGCATCTTCCCTGGGTGACCCCCATAGGGACTCAAAGTCGGGGTCACCCCAAACCACCAAGGGCTAAGGAAGGCGAGTCAGTAGTCACCCTCATAAAGTCAGCCTGAAGGACACCTGGTTCCCATCTGGTTCATCTCAGCTACGCCCGGGCTACTCACCCTGCCATCTAATGTGAGTAAAAACCCTGAAAGACATCCTGCCTGTGTGGTCATTCTGCGACTTGTGGTACTACAAACCTACACAGGGCCCTGGGGCTTGCCTCACTCTCAGGAGGCTACTACATCTAACTGCACACACCATCAGCCCCAGGCGACCCTCAACCTGCAGTGGCGGTCCCTACTGGCCGCAATACTGAGAGTGGCGTCACGATCAAAAACAGAAGATTTCCTACCAGTGACGGAGATCCAGCAACGTGGAGTCCCTGAAGGTAACGCACCGACACCGACACAACACCCGTGGGGTTTCACATCAATATGATTTTTTAGAACATCTGTGGACATAACAATGGAAAACAGGAGCTTCTTGCAAGACTTCTTACTCGGTGCCCTAAGCCTCTAGCAAGTGCCATTGGAACTATGTTGGCATCAATGTGGTGCTGATACAGATAAATCTATGACAGGGTATGGAACTACAATCTCCCTACACTACCACTCTCATTTTTTTTCTAAACCACAGACCACTGGACCTACAAGATGTACAGTAACAAGCAATAGTAGGAAAACAATGTTTTGACTTCTGGCATTCAGGCTCCATATCTCACCATCACAGCTTTGAGGGTGAGACTACCTTCATTATATAGACATCTTGGTTATCTTGTACATAAATTTGACTTGCAACTAGAGATGAGCAAATACCCTAATATTCGTATTCACTACACTCATAACAAATACTTTGTAATACCTGCGTATTCGTTACGAATAGCAAGCACAATGCAAGTCAATGGAAATGCGAGTAATTTTCTGCTGAACCCAACAGAGAGGTTTGGGGGCCTGAGGAAAAGGCTGAAATGGATGGGAAGGTGATGAAACTGACTGGGGAGAGCCTGGAGAATATGCCTGCATGCATTTTTGACTCACATATGGTTTCTGGGAATGAGGATATCTCTAAGAGCTTCATACTCACTGATCACTTCCATGGTGCGGCTATCACACTGCTCCTGCTGCCTCTCATTTTTCTTCCCCATTCGCTCATTAGGCTTATTTACTGCACCCGTTCATTATGCTGATACATATTCACTGCAGGTCTATATCGTACAGTAAAATAAATAAATAAATTAAAAAAATAAAATATATGATGTGCGGTCCTCCCTAATTCTAATACCCAGCCAAGATAAAGCCTCACAGCTGGGGACTTGTATCATCAGGCTGGGGAGACCCATGTTATTGGATGCCCCCAGCTTAAAAATATCAGACAGCAGCCATCCGGAATTGCCGCATCCAACAGATATGACAGTCCCGGCACTTTACCGGGACTTAAGGATTGCATCCCACTGCCCAGACTGGCTGCCAGCTATCCTTGCAGGAGCTTGGCAGCCTAATGACCTGTTCATGTCAGGAGAACCGGCGGTCGAGCCCGGTGGTGCGATCCTCGTGCAACTCATATGCAACTGTGACTCCATCCTTAAGGTGAACATCTCTGTTATATTTATACATTTAATCTGAGTCGAACAGATAATTGGTGCAACCTGTATGGCCACACAGGGGCTTAAGAGGAAAAGGGGCCCATTTTTACCTACAAAACAGGTAGGTGAAATAGTGCATTATGATGGGTTACTAGAGTGCAAAGGGCCTATATATTGTTTTTGCACAGTCGCCCTCTTCTGTCTGTATTTGCCAGTGTATGTAATATTTGCTAACATGCTAGTTTAATGGCATTTATATGAAAAGTGTTTACAAATGGACTATATCCTTTTGTTATAATGTTTGCATTATGCATTGTGAATGCGAGGAAGAGCAATTTACTACTGTTACATTCAGCTGCGCACTGTAAGACTATTTTATATTTAAGAAACTAGTGAAGAATACCAGCAATTTTTATAGCATGTTTTATGGATCACAAAATCTATATATAGGTAGGTTGACAGGTGGGGATTTAACTGCATATTGCCATATGTGAGATGCAAAAAGAGTATTTAACAAATATAATTTCTCCTCACGTACTGTATATGACACCCGTATGGATCCGGATGGGCGTTTATTTATTGTTACGCAGTTGCAAACTACAAGTCTGGATGGAGTCAAAGCAATGCCCAGTCTGGA